>NW_012140524.1:5991836-6001885 GCF_000956105.1 Propithecus coquereli | reverse complement strand
CCCGCTTCGGCCTCCCAGAGAGCTAGGATTACAGGCATGAGCCACCGCACCTGGCCGCATCATGATAATTTTACCCAGGTCATGAATTACTGCTTGCAAATACTATTAAAGGGCTGGCATTTTTTTGTTTTCTTTTTTTTTCGTCATTTGGACTTAGCATTATTTAATTACAGCTCTATTGTTGAACATCATTTAGATCGCTTCCCAAATTTTTTGCTCTTATTAATATTATAATACACTTCTGTAAAATATATACTCTTCACCTGCTACTTAGATATGACCTCCCTGAAAGCACAGACCTCTGTATCCCTAGTACCCAGAAGACTATCTGGACATAGTAGTTGCTTAATTTAAAAAAAAATTGATTGAATGAAAGGAGACTATTAAATGTTCATTTTCTCTTATTTCTTTTATTCTGATTCCCTGTGTACCCAGGAATCTCTAATTATGATTTGGCTGTCCATATAAGTCTGGCTGTAATGAAAGTATTGGCTATTTATGGCCGTAGACAGGCATTCCTATTTCTGTTACAGTTACATTTGTCATTCTGTATTTAATAATAAATCTGTATTCCGATTTTTGTTGAAACGTGGTTAGTTTTGTTTGCTTCTAAACAGTGGAACTTCATGCTGATAAAAAGTCAATTTCTGAACCAGTAAGGCTGAGGGTTGGGCCTAGGTTGTTTTGAATGGCCAAGGTAATAGTTGCTGCCTTGGCAAGAGCCCTCTGGAGAAGACAGTCTGCTGGCCTTCACCAGGGAGAAACTCCTGCCAATACCACGTTTTCCTGTTTGAATCCCTGTGGTACCCTAAAGTGACAGATGTTGTACTTTTTCAAATAATATTTTAACGTATTTCAAGATTCAAAGGCATTGTGTCTGACAACTTTTTTCTTAAAAATATATTTCGTTGCCACTCAGAAGTTAGTTTCCAAGAGGAATAAGCGTGTACAAAGGCTTATGATAATGGTCTAGAGAAGCTTTTAAAATAAACGTGCAGTGTTTATGTATTTTCTTTCAAAGAACATTTTCATTTTTTTTCCCTGTGGTAATAAAAGGACATTATGAAGAATTTTCAGGTCAAGTTCACAAAAATTCCTAATTTTTTTAGGGAAAGACTAATGGAAAAACTGAGAGATACAGTTTGAAACACAAATTTCTGTGCTGGAAGCTTCTATTGACCTCTACCTCAATTGACTTTCTGTCAGTCTACCATAACCCTACAAGTTGTAGAAATTTTTATATTCCACCTAGGTCTTTTATGTTGCACTTTATGCCTACACCATTCCCCCCTTCCCAGGGGAATCTCAGAAAAGCTGTGTCCCTGTTCATAAAACTCATAAAACACAGTGATTGTTCACTCAGTTCCTGAAGAGTTCTATTTCGTTATGGAGTTGAATCACATCTGTCCAGGGCTTAGGTTGGACAGGTCAGCTACTCAGGGTTAGGATATCTGGGTGCCCTTTGCCAGAGTATCCATCTCCTATTCTCACCTCATTCTTGAAGGCAATATTCTGTCTGGTATGGCCTGTGTTATAAAATGTTCCCCAAATTGTGTTATAAGAAATACAAATCCTAGAAGAATCACTGTGTAAATTGCCATGTAAAAAAGATTCCAGAGTCGAAGGCTTGGGAAATTCTATTCCTTTCTTAGAAGATTCAGTTGTTTAATCCAGTATTTTCCAAATATATTTTACTGCTAGAATCTGTTTTCTCTCAGACATATTTAAGAAAAAAGTGTTTTGTAGAACACACTTGGACAAATGATGCTTTATATCATTACTTTATTGTTGGTTTTTGCTTATGAATTCGTTTGGCTTAATTTTAAAGTTTCAGTTTTGTTTCTGTTGCAGGTTTTTTAAAATTTATTTTTTATTTTTTTAAGAGACAGAGTCTCACTCTGTCACCCAGGCTGGAGTGCAGTGGCTCAATCACAGGTCACTGTAGGCTTGAATTCCTGGGCTCAAGCAATTCTCCTGCCTCAGCCTCCCAAAGTGGTGGGATTACAGGCATGCGCCACTATGTCTGGCCTCTGTGTTGCAGGCTTTAAATTTTTCTTATATCCTTTTTCCTAAAATAGTTACTTTCCTAGTCTGAAATCCATACATTGTTTCAACGATGAATTCATTATGTAGACTTGCCCACAATTCATCTAAAGGGAATAAATGTTAATATTTTTTTATTTTGAAGTGTGTCACAAGTGAGAATATAAAGTGTGTCTGTATAACATAAAGAAAAATAATGAAACACCAAAGTATCTACCACAGAGGTTAAGCAGCAGAACTTCGCGAGTATCCCAGAGCTCCCTGTGTGCCCTTCCTCAAAGCATCTCCTACCCGCCCCCTCCTCCCAGTGGCAACTATGTATACTGTCCTTAATTTTATGATAAACATTCCCTTACTTTTATATATAGTTTCACCACCTAGGAATATATCTCACTGAGTCACCATTATTTTTTAGATTTGTGTGCTTTTGAACTTTATGTAAATGGAAACACACAGTAGGTATTCTTCTATGACTTGCTTTTTTTTCAACATTGTGTTTCTGAGATTCATCCATGTAGTGGTACTTTGTTCATTTTCACTGCTGTGCAGTTTTCAGTTATATGAATGTACCACACTGTTTTTTATTACGTTTCTGTTGATGGTCGTTTGTATTGTTTCCTGTTTTTTTGTCCATAGGAACAGTGCTCCAGTGAACATTGTTACACACTATCTCCTATTCCACATGTGCAGGAGTATTTTCACAGTGTATACCTAGGAGTGGAATTGCTTGGTCATTGAGTGTGTGTGTGAGTAGCATCAAACTGTTTTCTAAAGCAGTTGTACCAATTTATACCTTCACCAGCAGTGAATAAGTGTTCTCATTGTTGTTCTTCCTCAACAAAACTAGATATTGACAGCCTTTTAGGTTTTTGCCAATCTAGAGCATGAAATAGTATCTCTTTGGGGTTTTAATTTTGATTTCCCTGATTATAATTGTAGTTGAGCATCTTTCATTATGTTTATGAGCCATTTGTGTTTTCTGTGAAATTCCTGTGTGGGCTTTTTGCCCATTTTAAATTTTGTTTATGTTTTTCTTATTGATTCATAGGAATTCTTAATGGATGTAAGATATGTATATTGTTTAGATATGTAAGATATGTATATGTATATTGTTTACTTGAAACACAGAAAGAACTAAATAAGAATAGCTATTATTATTATATTACCATTGTTGTATATAATTGTTTATTTTTATGTATTGCAAATATCTTCTGCTAGTTTGTGGCTCATTTTTCATTCTATGATAATAATTTTTTTAACTTAGTATTTTATTATGTAGAAATTAGATTTCATACACAATCTTGAATATTCTACATATTCATAACCATGACATATTCATGCTGCATGTGTTATATTTCATAAGCCATGACTTTTAATCTTCATTACCATTTTTTACTACTCCTGCTATTTCTCTCTTTTCTTTTTTTAACCCCAGGAAAAAGTTAACCCATTTAATCCCCTTTCTATAATTTTATTTTCTATGTTGAAGCCTAGTTGTGGATACATCTGGCTCTCCAAATGAACAGTTGCCTATAAGAGATCCAAATAAATCTTAAACTGTTAATTTAGTAAGGTCTTTATGATGTTAAATAACAGGCTTAGTTGTTTGATATATGTAACTTGCTGATCAAACTGTCAATGTATTTCTTAGCTTAGTACTTCAAAATCCTAATTATCTTTTCATAGATTTTTCTACATACTGGAAGGGTGGCAAAAGGGACATATTAGCAGTGTAATTATAAAGATAACAGTGATGATAGGTAGCAGTGATAATGATAATAATAATTTCTTCAAATTGACCACTTACCACGAGTCAGGTACTACCCTAAGTGCATTACATGTATTAAGTCACAACAATCCTTTTGATTGATTAAAAAAAATCCATCAGCTCAGACAGCTGTAGTAATTTGTCTTAGATCACACAGCTAGCAGGAATGGAATTAGAGATTCAAACTCACGCAGTCTAGTTGTAGGGTCTTAGAAATAGATTCATTGATATTTATCAACTTGGTATCTGAAGAAATATTAACTCAGTTTTAAGTTTAAGAGAAGAATTCACCTAAAACTCTGTTTTTTAAATGCGAGGGCGAGAATATGGGAAAGCACATTTTCAATGTGGTAGGTGGGATCTAGTACTTTTAAAGTAGGAGCAAAACTGGGAGCTGGAGTTGCGTGCTGGATGCGTGGGGTAGATCAGGCTTCCATTATGAGCAGTTTTGAATCTTCCTGAGTGGATGATGGCCTGTGGAAAATTTCAGGAAATTCATAGCCTTTAATTCAATCCCCCATATGCCATATGCAAATATTTGGAGGGTGGTCACTAGAGAATGGTTTTGAAAATACCGCAGAGGTCTCTAACCGGTTTTTGAGCTTGAATAGTTACTATCCAGTTGAGATAGAGCCATCCTAAAAGACTACAACATAGAAACCCTCATACAACTACTTGGGAAATAACTAAACATGTTTGGGATAGTGTCCACTTATTAGCTTTAGGTTAAAAGTATTTTCCTCCTTCAATTCTTTTTCTTTAATTTAAAACATTCTCATTGGTTGACAAAGCAGTTTTCTTTAGATTGCTGTTACTGCATTAGCTATAGGCTATTTTCAGATAATGGTTTTCAGTCAGCTGTGATTTATTTGTTTAGTTATAGATTAAGTGAATTAAGTCATTGCATTAAGTTAGTGCATTTACTTTGAAAATTATGGGATTAAATGGCTAAGTGAAAAGAATGAAACACATTCTAGCCTGCTGTCCATTCAGTTCTGAATAGAACTAGCACAGAGTTAGAATGACCATGTATAGGAAAGATAGTACTGAGGTGACCTACTGTAGGGTACTATGCTGGTGACTCAGCTGGGGTGTGTATTTTAATGGAAAAGTTTTAAAACTTTGCTGTGGGGTTTAAATATTATGCTTTTTCCTCTCTTGCCTCCCCTTCAAGGAAGGACTTGGAAGGCAGCTCTTTTCCCTCCTTTGTATGGTCATAATAAGGGACTGCAAATTAATTAGCTGCATTCAAGGCATCACACAGACTGAATTCCATATTTGTCTTGGAGGGAAGTCCAGGCTTGTGTCTGGGGTGACTGAGTCTGCTTTGTGAGACTGGGTACAACTTCCGTGTATTCAAGGGTGGGATCATCTTGTCAACAGCCAAGTGCCTTAAAAGATGCAAGTCACTCAGAAGAAATGAGCCACCCAGTTTGTTTATAATGTTTCTTTCACAGACCCTCTCCCCCAACACACACAATACACCAGAGAAATGTTGCACCTGCTTGCCACTTGGCAATAGATTCTGTGAGGATTAATTGTAGACATTGTTTTCTCTGTGGGTTGGGGACAGAAAATTGCTCTTTAACCTTTCCCCAAGTCTCTGATAAGTACTGAAAACTCTGACAGTTAAATATGGACTGTAAAAGAAACACATAAAGAAATATAGGGAAAACAAAAGTAAACCCATAGATTAGATGTTAAAATGCATTGTTTTCTAAAGTAGTTCCTTTTATGATTCAAGTTAAAGGTGGCCTTGATTGTGTCAAAAAGAAACTTCATTGGCTTTTTTTTTCCCTAATATCCTCATGACCTTTATGCTATGTTGACACTAAGCCATTTTGTGTTTGATTTTCTTCTCTTCTTTATTATGTATGTGTATCTTTTTCTTTTAAACAAGGGTGTGGATTTTCTACTTGGCTGATCCCTGTAGGTGGTTATGATTTGTTTCATGGAGCAGGTCCAGCATTAGAGGCAGAGTGGAAGGGGTCCTGGGCTGGGAGCCTAATGGTGGCTCCATTCTAAATGTGTGACCTTAGACAAGGCTTGCCAACTTCCTGAGCCTCAGCTTTTTTAATCTTTAAAATAGGGATAATAATGCCTGTCCACCTACATGTAGATTGGGAGGGGCAGTGCTGCCTACTGGTGAAGGGTCCTTGTTTTGGTTTTATAACACTGAGTAAGACACATATCTTCTGTAAGCCCCAGTTTTTTCTGCTGCAAAATGACAGTAGCATTATGTACCACTTCTTAGGACTAATGTGAGGATCAAAACCAAGTGAGATAATGTATATAAAATGTCAAGCATGTTACCTGGCACATAATTAATGTTTGGTTAATTATTGTGAATTACATACTGTAATTATTGTCTACTTTTCTGTTCTAGCCAATTCATGTATTAATAAAACAAATTGGACCACATCATTTCCAGGCTTAAAATCTTTAAACTGGCTTCCTTATCACTTTGCAAGATTCCTTCCACATTCCTTGGTATCTCATCGTGGTCCTTCTCAATCTGATGCCTACTTTCCTGTCCAGTCTCATCTCTTGCCACTTTCTCTCTCCCTCCTTCCAACAACATTATTTACAATCCCGGCTCTCCCATACTGTGAGGGCCTTTTGGTAGTTTCAACTCCATCATCCCTGTCATCATACTTATATTGTATTGTTGTCATTTGTTTATGCATCTGTCTTCCATGATTAGACTGGATCCTGAAGGCAAAGATTTCATGTCATTTAACTTTGTATTCTACTCACATGTGACACTGCCTGGCACACAGTATTCATTCTTTAAATGTTTGTCAAATAAATAAATAAATGAGGGATTAAAGTTACTTCCATGTGGTCATAGTGTATCATTAGTAATATTTGCAGTTCTTACTCTATTATACAACTATCTGTAAGCCAGTTCTATAAATCCAATAGTCATGTTATAGCTTAAAGGGAACTTAGATATCTCATCCAACCCATTCATTTTTTTCAATGGAGAAGCTCAAAACAAAAGAGATTGAGTCACTTAGACAAGGGCACACAGCTACTAGTGGTAGCGTCAGGACTAACCCTGGCTGCCTGATCCCTTTGCCATGAATAGGCCTAACAAATTGAAATGTGTGCAAGATTTTTCATGTGATGATAGTTAAATCATTTATTTTAGCTTTGGGATAATTTTTTAAAACTTCATTACGGGAAAATTTAAATGTCCATAAAAGTAAATAAAAGAGTGTAATGTATTCCCATGTACACATCACCAGTTTCAGCAGTGGTCAACCATGACCAGTCTTGTTTCATCTAAACCCACACCTACTACCCTCTGTATTATATTGCAGCAAATCCTTGATGTTATATTATTTTACCTGGAAATATTAATATTTTAGTATGTATTAGATATGTTTTTAATCTTATAAATATGAGTCTTTCTGGTATTTTGGGAAGTTGTGATAATTCAAACGAAATAATGAAGCCCCATTGAAGACACATCTGCAGAAATCTGGCAGCCTCTCCTGCTGGCCACCTGTCCCTGTGCTTTCTCCTCCCTGTAGGCAGCTGTTCCCTGGACCGCCCCTTCCACCGAGTCCATCTCCCTAAACTTCCTTTTGTTCACATGCCCTGGAGAGAGTTGTTGTGCTTTGTTATTTAAACTCTGCAAGAAGGAGGTGTAAGAAAGAAAAGATGGTGATGATATTAATGAGAGAAGACACTAGTTAGTAAAAAGCAAGGTATTCTATTTACGTGTAACGTTCAGTGGCTTTAAAAAAATTATCCATAAGAAACCTTTAAGATTTCTTGGGATCTTTGTCATTTTTTTTCTCAAAATGACAGTAGAAACTTATAATTGAATTATGAATTATTACAAACATACATACAGTTACAGAGAAAAATAATGATTCATGTGCCTGTTGCATAACTTTCCAAATCTTAATATTTTGCCATATTTGCCTCAGATTTCATTTAAATAACAAAACATTCCAGATAGAGTTGAGATGCCTTGGTAATGCTTCCCCTTCCTCTCTCCCCAGAAATAACCATTATCCTGGATTTAGAATATTTATTGTTCCAGTGCATGTATCACCTTACATTGAATAGTGTCTTACCTTTTATAAAACATTTTTACATCTTTCGTTTGATCTTCACAACTCTTAAGGTATGTGGGGAATGACATAGAGTATTTATTTCACTTCTAAAAATGTACAACACACCAAATTATCCCAATTTCACTTAATACAAAGCTATAAGGTGTGAAGTGAAGTAGTATTTTATGATTTACAACATATCTCATTAGAGTCCTGAGGTGTCTTTATGAAAACTACATACCCTGCTGTGTTCCTCCGTTTAATTTAAGGTAGCAGTAATTACCTTTAAAAAGCATAAACAGAGTAATAGGACTGGAAATAACCTCAGAAGGTTAAATAGTCTTAACTCCCTGATTTTAGCAAACCTGACTTAAAACCAACTCACAGATAAGTTTTCTGTTCATTTTCAAAGAAAATACTTGAGAAAGGAAGGGCTGTCTACCCTCCCTGAGTAATCTTTTCTGGCATGACATATTGGTGAAGAAATCATGGACATGTCTTGCTTTGCATTATCTTATAATGCTTTAAAAATTAAGTAATAGAGTTTGCGTATAATTTTAAATTTTTAAAGCAAGTTTCCACCTTAATTCCTCCTGACCAATTTTCCCAGCTATGTTTAGCTTATTTTTTTGCTCCTTGGAAGGAGATACCATGTTCATCCTGGTTATTCAACTATCCCCCCCACCTTTAAAAAAAAAAAAGAAAAACAAATCTAATGCTGGTAAAAATTTCTGACTCAGTAATTTTGGAAAGAACTACCTCCTTCCGATCGACGCGTTGAGGTTGGCATACCCATCAAGGACAGTAACTACCGTGGCTTCCAGCGCTTTGCCGAAACCTCAGATGCGTGGCCTCCTGGCCAGGCGTCTGCGGATTCATATTGTTGGAGCATTCGTCGTATCCCTGGGGGTTGCAGCTTTGTATAAGTTTGGTGTGGCTGAACCAAGAAAGAAGGCATATGCAGATTTCTACAGAAATTATGATTCTATGAAAGGTTTTGAGGAGATGAGGAATGCTGGCATCTTTCAGAGTGCAAAGTGATTTACATAAAAGAATTTCTTTGGGTTGATTTACATAGAAGTTTGTCACTGACCTGTGTTCCTGAGCTATGAATATGTGGGCTGAGGAATAGTTTCTCTTGATAAATAAACCATTAACAAATACTGTGAAAAAAAAAGAACTACCTCTTTCCACAAAAGATGAGCCCACATACTAGGTCTTCCAAGTGAACCAGTAAATTTCCATGATGTCAGTAGACTGGGTGGAGTCTTTATGAATGCAAGTACTATGGAATAGAGAATTTTCGGGGCGTGTATAGGGAGAGTAGGATCAGGTTCTGATGTCGAGTAGCCAAAAGCATTGGGGATTTCCTGTTGGGTTAGTCTAGTGCTGGCTATAGTTTATGCATATGATTTGGAATAACTACTGCAAGAAAAATGACACTTGCTCACACGATCTCTGCCTTTTTGTTAGAATGCTATACATATAGCCCAGCCTTGATTTATAAACCAAGTTGGGATCATTGCTGTTTCTCTTCACATTGCCTTCTAAATAGCTATCACTAAATTTTAATTACCACCAAGCTTTTAGTTAATCTAGAGCTGAGCTACCTAATTTTTAGTTTTTATTGGGCAATGCTGCCCACACTGATTTTTCCCTGTTCTGAAGCCCTGCTTATACCAGGAAGGCCCACTCAGGCTAATTGTTTATGCACTAATTGTTTATATGAGTTAGTCTTACCTTTTTCCAATAATATAATAGGATCTTATCATATTCATATTTCTCACTATTTGGGCCTCTTGCTACTAGCATAGTACCTGGTACACTGGCAGGTAATAATTATGTAATTATTTGATCAGCCTTACCTAAAGCCAGTGGGACTATAAACTTAGTTTCTTCTGTTTTATTCCTTCTTTGATCATCCTGAAAGCCTAAATATGTCTTGTAAACATTAATAGGTTTACTGAATATCTTATCTTGTTTTTTGTAATCAATAACACTGTAAGTTTAGCTGTAACTTTTTTTAAAGAGACTTTAAAAACTTAACCTTCAGTTTGAATGCTTGTGCCCTGGCTGGCAGGAATACCTTGGCAAAGGAACAGAAATCAGGCCCTGAAAGTGAAATCAGCCAAGGGTGGGATAGCATAAACCACGCTTTTCCTCTTTTC
>NW_012140524.1:5983910-5991616 GCF_000956105.1 Propithecus coquereli | reverse complement strand
AAAAGCAGATTCTAAAATTCATATGAAAGTGTAAAAATTTGGGGGGAATAAAGGAAAAAAGGGAAGGGGCTTGCCCAACCAGATGTCAAAATACAGACTGTCTTCAACAATTTTTTTGACTTTACCATGGGTTTATTGGGACATAACCTTATCGTAAGTTGAGGAGCTCCTCACAATTTCTACTGAATGCATATTGTTTCTCACCATCATAAACTTGAAAAATCACAAGTTTGGGACTGTCTGCTATGTTGCCAGCAGTAAATGCATTTTTGACTTAAATGTTTTCAATTTAGGTTGGGTTTATCAGGATGTAGCTCAATCATAAGTCGAGGAGCATCTGTATATTACACAGCTATGAAAATAAAATAGTTTGGTTTAGCTGTGATAATAAATGAATAAATAGATTAAAGGAACAGAATCTCAAAATGGACTGTTTATAGTGCAAAAGTTCTATGGTTGCTCACACTCATACTTCTAGTCTTAGTGTACATATTCTTTCCCTTAGTTTTTAAAAATGTTTGCTATGTTGTTAAATATGACTCTCTTTAGTTTTGTGAAATCTTGGGGTTGTTTTTCCACAGTTTATAATGGAAAGAGATGAGGAAAATACAATTTATTATAAAGAAGTTGATGCTTTCAGGTACAATGTACCAATGAAGGGAGGCTTACCCATTTCAAAGTAAAGGTCTGATGAGAGACCATGTAGTGAATGCGTTCCGCAGGCTGTGGTAGAGGCAGACCAGGTTCCATTTACTGGCTGTATGTCTTGGAACTGGTGACTTAAGTAAGCTTCAGCTCCTTACTTGTAAATGGGAAACACCTACTTCATAGAATTGTTTAAAGATCAAAGAATATCATACATGTTAAACGTTTAGCACTGTACCTGACGTAGAAGTGTTTGATAAAAGTTATCTATGGTTATTATTTTCATCAAAAAGACTTTTAAAAACACTATGAACGGTTTCTGTTTTTAAATTCTCAGATAATGTAGTAATCATGAAGATTTCAGAAAGGCAACTTTATTTTCAAATCAGTTTCACGGTTTTCTCAGGGAGTTAATTCTTCTCTTAGCAAAATGGACTGAAAGTTTAAGAACTTTTGATTATGCAATGAAAGAGAATCAAAGGAAATCATTACTGGTTCCAGCTACCTTTTTCTTATTTTCTGTGAGAATTTGAGCAAGTTACTTGCTGCAGTGAAGTTCTTCATTTTTATAGAATGTGATAAAAGTAATTGCATTTGGTTTGAATTTCAGTGGGAGAGAATTAGGTTAGATGTAAAAACTTTCTGATTGTAAGGCTGCCAAGCAGATAAGAGGGACTCCTTTGTCACCACTAGGAGACTGGGCCAGAGGAACTTTTTCTTTTTGGCCTCCTGAGGCTATTTTAGGGCTCCTGGGAACCCATCTAGATGCAGCTTAAACCTGGACTTCAACCCTGACTCCCTGCTGATGACATCTTTGCCAGGATTCTGGCTGCCATCCAATATTGGTTAATCTTCCTGCTCATACAATAAAGCATTCTGATACTTTTTTCCCTATTTAGATAAGTGAATGAGGATAGCATAGGATAGACAATACATTTTTAAAATAATCTGAAGTAATTGCACATATTCCCAATAGAGATTTTTTAACTCCTTTTAAAGGCTTATAGAAAGAAAAAAGGCTTATGGAGTTGTTTAGGCCAGAGGGCAGTTTAGGTGGGGGGAGGGTTAACACAGCCTTGTCTCTGTTAGAAGGATAGACAAATTAATCCTTTTAGGTTTCTTTAAAACCAGAAATTATGTTAATACAATCATTTAAGATTTACCAAGAATAAATAAGGTGATCATGTAAGCAAAGACCAGTAATTCTCTGGAGTTGCCTTTAGGAAGTTAACAGATATATTTTTGTCTTTAGCTTTGTTTAACTGAGTCTGGTCATAAAGGGTAGGCTTGGTGGCTAGAACAATAGCTCCGGATTGAGGCAGGGTTCACATCTCAGCCCTACCACTTTCTAGTTGAGAGGCCTCAGGCAAATAACTTAACCTCTCTGAGCCTCAGTTTCTCATTTCTGAGATGGACAAATAGCACCTACCTCTTATGGTTGTTGTGAAGGTTAATGAGATAATACCTGCAGTACCCTCCAGGATAGAGAAGGTGCTTAGTAAGTAGTAGCCATGATGACAACAGCTATGATAATGACAATCATAAGAACACTGCTTAGTTGATTTTCAGAGATTCGTTATCTAAGCTGGGAAGTTTTTTGTTGAAGAGTAAATTGGCATTGTTCTAAAAAAGAAATTATATATGCTGGTTCAAATAAATAACAATGTCTTAATGTCACATCTGAATGATAGAAAATCTTAGTCTGGACAACTGTTTCCATTTACACTTGCATTTTCAACCTTTGAGTCATGTGACAATGTTTTTTGTTCGATCCTGTTGATTTATAGGAAAGTGGCAATTTCTAATGTAGTAGCTATAGTTCTTGCTTGAGCTAAAACACACTCTGTTTTTTTCTGTTGTGTAAGTTGAAATTATTTAAATATTGGCATTATGGTATGATTTCAGCTACTTAAAATGGGCTGTGATAGTTATATTGTTCAAGTATAGTCTGAATCTCTTAAAGAATAAATTTTTCAATAGAAAAATGGGCAAAAGACTCAAGGCAGCTTATAAAAGAAGAAATAATTATTTGAAATATATAAAAATATGCTTAATTCATTATAGTCAAAGGAATGTGTAAGCAAAACTAAGAAGTCCTTTTTAACCTGGCAAAGATTAAAAAGATGGACTGTGCCCAGTGTTGGCTGTCTCATATAATTAAGGATAGTCAATTGGTACTATCTCTGGAAAGTAATCTGGCAGTGCGTATCAAAATTTCAGTTGTGAATATTCTTTGACTCAGCAGTGGTACATCTGGAGATATATAGTAAGAGGAAGAATGCACAATTTGTGATCCAGTATATTTATTGCGGCATTGCTAAAAATTACCTCCTCCTCAATGGAAACCATCTAAACATTTGTTAGTGGACATTGGTGTAATACTATGGAACTATAGAAGGTGCAGTATGCCATGATGACTTAGTTTCTGAGGAACTTAAGTTCAAATCTTGGCTCCACCATGTCTAGCTGTATGATCTTGGGCAAGTAATTTAATCTAGTTAAGTCTCACTTTTCTATTCTTTAGATGGGAATAATAATATTATAGCATGCACTTTTTAGGGTTAGCATGAGTATTAAGTGAGATGATACTCATAAAGCACAACTCACTATATGTTAGAAAGTATTATCACTATGAGTTCCTTATAAAGCATGAAGTGGATCTATTTTTATTAATATCAAAGGAAAGGGTGTCTGCAAGATTGTAGGGAGAAAGCAATTACAGAACAGTTTATATGAGTCCATTTATATTAACACTATATGTGTATGTGTTTACATATGTATTAAAACTTTGGAAGGACATAGCAATAGTTAACATTTAATGAGTACCCTACTGAGTTTGAGGCACTATTCTAAAGGCTTTAACACGTATCTATTAGTCACTTTATTAAATTTAGTTAGTATGTTTTATGTGCTTGGAACAATGCCTGCACTTTGTAAAACACTCAATAAACATTACTTAATGATTTTCATATGCTGTCCTTATCTCTGTTTTGTAGATAAGGACACCTGAGAGATTTCACAGTTCCTAAGTGGCAGAGCCAGAATTTAAATCCAGGGAGTCTAACTCCAGTCTCTCACTCAACAATTAAAACTGGATATTATGGGAGGTAGGATTGTGAGGTCATTTTTGACTTTGCAGTTTATAAACTTCTGGATATTTTCACATTTTTACGTGAAACATTTTACTTTTGTATATAGAAAAAAGATATTTCCAGTTTAAAATGGAAAAAGTGCATTTTTATATTTAGAAATATTTTTCCTTCTGTTATTAAATACTTCTGGCAAATTCAGAGAGCTGAATATATGTACACCTAGGTTTGCCCTCATGCTTGGGTGTCCTTGGCAGGGAGTGCTCATGACCCCATACCGTGTATGAGATTTCGAGAACCTTACCATGGGGCACATAATTATAGACAGAGCTAGGGTACTGAGCTAAATCTATATCACTTAATGATGACCAACTTCTGTAATCAAAATTGAATTCAAATTCTGTCATTCTAACAATCTTACCCCTCGGTCAACTAGATTTTCAATCTTAGATCTGTAGTAGAGTCTAGAAAAATGCTAAACAGAATTGAACTCATAAGCTGATTTATGGGAGGGTTTGCCAGTGTACTTACTTGAATTACAGGATATCCTGATGACAATGAACTATACAATTTACTTTTTATTCCATTTTAAGTTTTTTTCCTTTCCTATATTTGTTTTCCAAATAATCCAGAATTGTGTTCTAAAGATCGTAAGTCAATAAATGTGGTCCAGTTCAATGCTTAGGTAATGAGCTGTTCAGGCATTAATGGTAAAGCTCATTAGCACTTTAAAATTTTTTTCCTGCCTTCAAGTTTTTTGTATTCTGATGTCTTAATAAAAGTGGATACCTTCTGGAGTTTCTCACGGTTGTAGAAGTCAAATGGTCTGTGTATTTAACACGGTATCTGGATCTTATGAATCACGTGGTATGTCTGCTTTTAGTTGGGAACAGTTTTCTTTGGTCCCTTGTGATGGTCAGAAGTCTCTTGGGAGAGTTTAAATGACCCAAAATAACTAAAAGTAACTCATAGCTACTTAGGTCTTAAAATTGTAAACTTGGTGATATCATGTTTTAATTTTAGTCTTATGTAATTTTTAACCTCCAAAAGGACTGCTGCTTTTGGCTCTTAAGTTGTTAAATTAGTATGATCTCCTTCAGAGGGTGGTTTTCATTTGAAAAGGAACAGCAAACAAAATAACACAGTAACTTTAAAATTAAGGACTATAAAGCCAGACGTGGTGGTTCATGCCTGTAATCCTAGCACTTGGGGAGGCCGAGGTGGGAGGATCACTTGAGACTGGGAATTCGAGACCAGTCAGGGCAACATAGTGAGAGTCCTGTCTCTACAAATAGAAAAATTTTAAAAAATTAATAGGGTGTGGTGGCACGTACCTGTAGTCCTAGCAACTCAGGACACTAAGGCAGGAGGATCGCTTGAGCCCAGGAGTTTGAGACTGCAGTGAGCTGCGATTGCACCATTGCACTCCAACCTGGGCAACAGCGTAAGACCCTGTCTCCAAAAATAAAAAAATAAAAAAATATATATAAAAGGAATTGGTACTATTGAAAAATGCATGTCTCTCCTGAAGCTCTTCAGTGATGTAGAAGCATAGAAGCTTTGAATGTTTTGAATCAATGGGAAAATTAAAATATGAGTTAATATTTGAAATTAAAGTCACGTGCTAAAAGGAATTACAAGATAGGACTGAAAACCTTTCTTTAAAATTCCCGTCATTAATCTTCTTGTTTGTCTTTAGTTTTGTTCCATGACATCCAACTCTTTTTGCTGTTCTTCATAATATTCCACTAAACCAGAACTGAGAATTTGGTTCATAGGAGAAAATCCAAGTACAGTGGTACCTGAAAAACCACCTCTTTCTGCTGAACAGTGCAAGTTGATTCCCTTTTACCACCCCTACCTCCAGCACCCTCCCAGGATCACTCTTAAATACTTTGTAATGACTGTAAAAGTGATTCTTTTCTCATTATGGAAAATATGGAAAATTCAAAAAGTGATAAGGTATAAAAATCGTCTATAATTTCACACTGTTTTCACACCATAATTTACTCCCCCTTTTTTAATATAGTTAAGTTCATATTGTACTTGAAGATAGAACTTTGTATCCTGCTTATTTACTGAACATTATTTCTCATGTTAAAATCTGGGGGGAAATTTTCTTCAGTGTTCTTGTCTATGGTATTTTATGCTGCCATCATTCTATCAATCATTTCACCTAATTTTAAACATTTGGTTTGTTTTAAGTTGTTTGCTATTTTAAATAATGCTTTGATTAAACTCTATAAATCTTTGCTACAATTTTGATTATTTCCTTAGGATAGCTTCCTGAAGTTGGAATTATGATGTATGTCAAAAGATTAAAAAAGTATCTTTATGGTTCTTGGTATAAATTACCATATTCTGTTTTAGGAAGGGTTACATCCCTACCAGTTAACACAAGCACAGATGGCACATGTGAAAAGCATCTCATGACAGACTGGACCCCATTAAGAGAGTGTTTTTCCCCTTAATTGTTGTTACTTTGATATAGGGAACATATTGCATTATTTTAAAGTTTCCCTGTCTTTGATTTACTAGTAAAAGTGAACATTTTTCATATTTTTTAAACTATTTTTATTATCAATTAGTGTTATTTATTTATTATTAGGGCCTTATTTTCTCCTTACAACTTTAATATAAAGAAAACTATGAGCTTACAAATATTAAGAAATATATATTTTTAAATATATACTTTTATATATACTTACAATATACACTATTATTTTGCAGTGTTTTCCCCCAAATTACTATATTTTAATCTTGTTTGATATATAGTACATATATGTATATTCCAAACTTTTGTATAATAAAACCTATTTTTCATTGTGATTTCTTTTTAAGATAGTCCTTTCCCTTCCAAAGATCCAGTAGTTATTCATATGTATTTTCTTATAATTTTTTTTCATTTATGGAACTTTATCAACATCTTAAAATTTTTTTAAGTTAATTTTATTTTTACTTTTATTTCTTTCCTTCCCTCCCTTCCTTTCTTTCTTTCTTCCTTCCTTTTTTTATGTTCACCTTTTTGAACCATTTGGAATTTATTTTGCCTTTTGGAGTGAAATGAACATCTGACTTAATTTTTTTTCCAAGTAGATACCCACTTGTTCCAGTTCCATTAATTTAATAATTCTTCCGTTTCTCCCTAGGTTTTCTCATAAAACACCAACACTTTTTAAAATCAAGATTATTCTTAATGTATTTTATGATTATCATTGTTCATCTCCTCCTCCTTGCTACTTTTGTGAACAGGGTTATTTTTTCATTTCTAAATTTATATCTTTAAAATTAACATGTTAAACTCTTTATTTAAAAAATAATTTGTCTTAATTTTCACTGACCCGTATTCTTTGTAACAGAAGTGAAAAATATAGACGAAAACTCATGATAGTGGGTTACTGGACGTGATTGGAAGCATGGTTCAGCTGGCAAGGAAAAGGGAAGGATAGATCCTTCTGGGTGTGTTAGATATCTTTGTTCATCTCATTCATCCAGACCCCCAATTCAGAGCCATAGATTAAATCTGGTGGCCCCAAATTCTCTTGATCTGCAGAACCCAACCCCTGGTCTGTGGACTGATATGGGTCAGCGGCCTGTTAGGGACTGGCTGCAGAGCTCTGTGCCTGCCCCCCACTCCGTGGAAAAATCGTCTTCCGTGAAACTTAGGAACCAGGCTGCACAGCAGGAGGTGAGCTGCGGGCAAGGTGGAGCTTCATCTGTATTTACAGTCGTATTCACAGCTTGAGCTCCGCCTCACACAACCCCACACCCCTGCCATCTGTGGAAAAATTGTCTTCCATGAAACTGGTCCCTGGTGCCAAAAAGGTTAGGGACCGCTGCTCTAGATCACTAATACCTATCTCTATCTCTCTTTCTCGAGACTGGGAATTCGAGACCAGTCAGGGCAACATAGTGAGAGTCCTGTCTCTACAAATAGAAAAATTTAAAAAAATTAATAGGGTGTGGTGGCAC
>NW_012140524.1:5971729-5982480 GCF_000956105.1 Propithecus coquereli | reverse complement strand
TAGAAAGAAATTAATTGGACAACTAAAAATATATAGAAAAAATTAGCCGGGCTTGGTGGCACATGCTTGTAGTCCTGGCTACTCGGGAGGCTGAGGCAGGAGGATCGCTTGAGCCCAGGAGTTTGAGGTTGCTGTGAGCTAGGCTAACTCCATGGCACTCTAGCCCGGGCAACACAGTGAGACTCTGTCTCAAAAAAAAAAAAAAAAAAGTAATCTAATTTGTCAGATCAAGTAGGTTTAAGACTAGGAGAGAGAGGGAATATCTGTTGAAGACTAAATTTACAAACTAACTTACTAGGAGCCCAAGGCAGGAGAGATGAGCAAGAAAATTGAACAGAGAAGAGAAGAACATTTTTACCATTTCATAGTAGCCAGGGGATATTTTAAAAATATTTTTCACTTATTTATTGATGTATCAAACACATGACATATCTCAGTGACAAGTACTGTTTCTAAGCTCTTTTGCCAACACTAATTTTCATAATTCACATAAGTCTAATAGTAACATAACAAGCATGCACACAGGTTGACATTATTATCTTTGTTTATCAGGAAGCTGAAGAACAGAAAGTAAGTAATTTGCTTCATGTCACACAGGTAGTGAGTGGCTGGGCCCAGGCAATCTGGCCTTTCGTCCTGTGCTCTGCTGCCATTGAAGCATCTCAGCAACCCTGTCGGGCTGGCATTTCGTTATCTCCATTTTAGAGTGGATCCTGAGGCAGGCTAAGTCACTCAGACAAGGATCAGCCTTAACCTTATTTTCTTTTCCCAAGTTAACTCTTCTTATACTTTCTATCCTTGTAGACAGTGTCATCATTTCCCCACTCATCCAAATCTGAAACACAGAAGTCTTTCCAGCTGAGTGTCTGAGCCCTTTTTTCCATCTCCTTTCCTGTCTTAATTTGGGCCCTCATTATTCTGCACTATCTGTGTTATTCTGTAGTCTCCAATGGTAAAGGAAGCAGGCAGGTAATCAAATGAGTGAAGAAGGCTGGGTGTGAGGAGCAGAAAGTTAGTGTCCTGGCAGAGACGGTTTTGTACGGAAGTCTGCTGCTCTTCTTCAGCTGTCTATTTCCAGGCAGGAATGTGAGCTCACTGTTGACAGATTGGATTTTTCAAGAAGAACCAGAAATCTGGACTTTTATGTGAAACCTTGCACTTTCTAAATTACAGCACAAGCCAAACAAAATATGACTGCAGGCTGGCAGTTTGTAAGCCCTGAGTATTCATTATTGAGGCCTCCTAACCGGATTTACTTCCTTTAGTCTGATCTGTACTTCCAGCCTTTTGGCCATCTTCCCTGTGCGGGCATAATCTATCCCTAAGTGCAAATCAGATGGGATTTTAGAGCTGGTTAGGAGGATTAAATGCATTAAAACATGTAACATTCTTAGAAAAGTTCTTGGTGCTTGCATAAACATGCAATAAATGTTCTGTATTGGCTGTTACTCACTTAATTAAAAGCCTTGAATGATTCTCATTTATGCTCAGGATAATTTTTTAACATGGCAAAAAAAGGTCTATCGTTATTTTCTGCCATTCAGCCAAATATGCTCAATCCATCTGTACACTCAGGTGTGTCAGTCTGTTTCATGCCTTGCAGCTCTTCCTCTTTGCTGAGTCCGTCTGACTGGGGAACTCTTACTACAGCTCCTCCTCTCCCAAGAGGAGTTCAGACATCTCCTCCACTATTAAACCTCTGACTACACTTCTCTTGAAGAACTGATTTTGCCCTACTTTGTGTCCCCATAAGATTGTGAACTCCCTGAGGGCAGGAACTGTTCTATCAATCTTCATGTTCTCAGTACTTCGTACAGTGCTAGCACATAGTATATATCTGTAATAAATGTTCATTGAAAATAATACAACTAGTAAAAGTTAACTCTGGGACTTGAACCATCACCCGACTGTGAATTTCTTTCTTTATTTCAGAATATTACAGGGGTACAAATGTTTTGGTTACATGAATTACTTTTATGCAGTTTGAATCAAAGTTATAAATGTGTCCATCACCTAGATAGTATGCATTGTACCCATTAGGTGTGAATTTACCCATCGCCTCCTCCTGACTATGAATTCCTCGCTCTTAGGACTGTACCTCAAAGAAGGAGACTATGGCTGCTCTATCGTTAGGGACCCAGCATATACAGTATCCAATGTGAGGACTTGTAGCCTACGTCATTATGGTTGCAACTGATGATGAATTTAGGAGAATTTTTATACTGCAAGGCAATATAGTAGCATTAAGGATACGCTTTCCTCTGAAATATAGTATGTGAAAATGAAGGTGGAATCACCAGTAAAATAGTTTGTTTTATAGTCAGGTAAAGCAGTTCTGTTTTTCATCTTTAGAAGTTTGATGGCAAATGGTTGGAGACACCACATCTATTTATAAATGGTCTGAGTGCCAGATTTGTTATCTCCTTTCCCCAGGCTTGATAAACTAAAGAATGTTGGACTTAACTATTGGTAGTGTCTCCATTAATGAATAGGGCAGTCTGGAGAAAACACACGTGAACAGGAAATTCAAGGGCACCTAGTGTTGTTTTTATCAGTCCAGGAATTCTAGACTTGCAAATTGTATCCTGTTCTTTTTCTGGTTAAGAAAGGTCTTTAATAAAAGACAAAGAACAGTTTTAAATCCATTCGAGGAATAAATTTGCAATATAATAAGTGCTAGTCATCTAAATCATTGTCTGTAATAATTTGATCACTTCTTAGTTTTGTATAACTTAAATTTTTAAAAGCCTATTTGTATCTGATGAGAAGGAAATAATTTTTTGTTTTGTTTTTAAAGCTAATCTCTGTAAAGATATCATTCAATCATGATTAAGAGTAGAATTTTTGGCTTTTTCTGCAATGTATTTCTTAAGTAAGATTTGTTTTTAAAGGTTAACACATTTACCAAAGAATTCTGTATTTTTTAACCCAAATGAAATTATTATATATGAAACCCGTGTATAATTTAAAGTCTATTACATTTGAGTTGAGTTACTCACTGTCATTTACAGAATGCCTACTGTGGTGCTCAGCCCTTTGCCAGCTGCCATAATGCTTTCATTACAAAGATGAATAGACATAGAATTTGTTCTGATTGGTTTTTAAATAGGGCATACATGTATGTGTAACTAGAATGGAAAGAGTGTAGTAATTATGATTAAATTATATAGTGTCTAAAAGAAATTTTTATTACTTGACATCCACTTCTGAATTTTAGAGTAAAACTCACTATATCTTCTTGTGATTGAAGAAATCTTATCTTCTGCTTATACCTATTTATTTACTTATTTATTTATTTTTTGAAATAGAGTCTTGTTCTGTCACTGAGGCTAGAGTGCAGTGACATCATCATAGCTCACTGCGACCTCAAACTCCCAGGCTCAAGAGATCCTCCTGCCTCAGCCTCCGGAGTAGCTGAAACTACACATGTGCTCACCACAAACCCTGGATAATTTTTCTATTTTTAGTAGAGAGGGGATCTCACTCTTGCTTAGGCTGGTCTCCAATTCTTGGCCTCAAGCAATCCTCCCACCTCAGCTTCCCAAAGTACTAGGATTACAGGCATGAGCCACCACAGCCAGCCTATACCTCTTTTATAAAGACCTCAGGTCTATAGATATTTATTTCAAAGGACCTCATGTTTACTTTTATACTATTTTTTCTTTTTTTTAGAGACAGGGCTTGCTATTCACAGGTGCAAGCATAGCACACTATAGCCTCAAACTCCTAGGCTTAAGTGAAGCTCCCACCTTAGCCTCTGGAGGAGCTGGGACTACAGGCACGGGCCACTATGCCCACCTCTGTTTCTATTCTGTGAATGCGGACAACTTTTGTTGTTTGGAATTGTTTTGAATTCCCTAACACTTTTGTACGTTGCATGAAAATTTTCTCTAAACTTTTGCTCTCAAAAGTTTCGCACACCTCTAGCCCCCAATTTTGCTTCATTCTGGGAAAGCTCTATTAGCAGCAGAGCTTAATATTGGCCATCTCTTCCAGCTCTTTCCAGTGGGCAGAGGCACCAGGCAAGATAGCCATCAGTCTCATTTCTTTTAGATTCCACCTTCTATTGCTGCTATTAAATATTTAAACATTTAAATTGAATAACAGTTCTCTTTGTTTTGATGCCATGCTCACCAAGCAATCTTCTGAAAGCAATCTTCTGATCGTAATTGAGGCCTCACATCTAGCTTGCTTATAAGGATAGAATGCATTTGCCATAAGATGCAAGTATCTGTTCCTCGTTATTCAGTTTCTCATCGTGTAAATCAATAAGTTGCCATCTGTCTTGTGTATCAGTCATTCGTGAACTCTGTTAGGATAAAGTAGCTTCAAGAATTTGATTGCCCTGAGGCACTGGCAGCTGAATGCCAGACCTTGCCCCTTGGTAGACCGAGCTGGGCAGCCTGTTCTACAAGGCCCCTCGGTGGCCAGTCAGCTCCCTCCAGGGCCACACCCTGAGTTCATCATCCATCTTTCCCTCTGACTTCCACAAGTATTTCTTATGAACCATGTTATCTCTGTAAGTAATGTGTTATTTCTTTGAGCTTTTTTCAAAAGACATTATAAAAGGGGTTTTGTTTTGTTACCATTCACTTTTTGAGAGAAATATATAAGGCTTTGGATGACTAGAGTTTGGACAACTAGAGTCTTGACCTTTTTTCCTTCTAGGACTTGGCAAACCACTTTGAAAATTCTCTTATTGGCTACAGATCTTCTAGATGTTTCCCTGTTCATTAGTACCTGCTTGCTAGAAGAAAGACAACACAAATCAGAAAGGACCAAAATCCTTAGATGTTGGTCTTTGTTGGAGATTTTAAGCACCCCCCCCCCAAAATGTTTGTTAAAAAAAGTAATAGGCATTTGTTACTAAATAGTGTTTGCAGCAAAGTATCTATGAACTTAAATTTTATATGCCTAAAGGAGGTTCCCTAAATATTGCTGCAAGTTGTATACCTATCCCCTTTTGAGGATTTAGGATGAATGTTAGCGTATTAAAGATGCTGGGAAGTCTTACAATAAGAAATTTGTTTAACTTTGTATTAATGTAATCTGGGTTTCTAAAGTTTACTTGAATTCCTTGACTTCTAGTCCATCTTCCCTTTCTCATCCACAAGCCCCAATTAACAAATATGATTTGGGAGATGTTTGCTATATACCGTCCTTGTTCCACTTTTCCTTCTTTGTCTTTTCTGCATCTGATCCTGAAATACAGAACATTATTTCTAAAAAGGGTTTGGCAGCATTGCCTTAGGTAGCAATCTACTAAGGGCAGAAATAATGTTTATTTGTATAAATTATGGAGTACAAATAAACTTTTGTTACATGCATAGATTGTGTAGTGGTGAAGTCAGGGTTTTTAGGCTATCCATCACTCAAATAATGTACATTGTACCCGTTAAGTAATTTCTCATTGTCCATCCCCTCCCTCCTCCTCACCCTTCCAAGTTCTCCATTGTCTATCATTCCACACTCTATATCCATGTGTACATATTATTTAGTTCCCACTTATAAGTGACAACATGTGATATTAGTCTTTCTGCGTCTGATTTGTTTCACTTAAGATAATGGCCTCCAGTTCCATCCATGTTGCTGGAAAAGACATGATTTCATTCTTTTTGTGGCTGAGTAGTATTCCATTGTGTATATATACCACATTTTCTTTATCTAGTCATCCACTAATGGATACTTAGGTTGATTCCATATCTGTGCTATTGTGAATAGTGCTGTGATAAACATACGAGTGCGGTTATCTTTTTGATATAATGATTTATTTTCCTTTGGGTAGATAGCTACTAATGGGATTGCTGGAATAGTAGTTCTATTTTTAGTTCTTTGAGAAATCTCCATACTGTTTTCCATAGAGGTTATACTAATTTACATTCCCACCAAGGGAATAGTGTATAAGAGTTCCCTTTTCTCCCATCCTTGCCAACATCTTTTGTTTTTGTCTTTTTAATAATACCCATTCTGACTTGTGTAAGATGATATCTCAGGGTGGTTTTAATTTGCATTTCTCTGATGATTAGTGATGTTGAGCATTTTTCATATGCCTGTGGGCCATTTGTATGTCTCTTTTTGAAAAATTTCTCCTCATTGCCCACTTTTTAATGAGATTATTTGTGGGTTTTGTGTCAAGTTGTTTGAGTTCTTTGTAAATTCTGGGTATTAATCCCCTGTTGGATACATAGTTTGCAAATATTTTCTCCCATCTGGAGGTTGTCTGTTCACTCAGCTGATTATTTCTTTTGCTGTTCAGAAGCTTTTTAGTTGAAGAACAAGAAAAGTATTTTGGTTCATTCTGTCATCCCTGGGATCTAGTCCAGTTCAGGTCTACATCTAGGGGTCAGTATCTTCATGTGCATGGTGGGTGTTGAGTGTTGGTGGAAACTTTGGGGGAGTACTTTTCAGCTAAGAATGCAACTTTGAATGGTCACTATTAGCAAGCTGGATTATCTTTGGAGTGGTCTGTTGTGATCCTCATCCAGGTAAGCAAAAGCCTCTTTAATGTATGAATTGTTCTAGTCTTTTTGGTCCAGATGTGGCTGTGGTAGGCAAGTCTCTTAGGGTCACTGCCCACACCTATATCAGCCACCAGAGTTAAGTCTGTGCCCCTGTGAAGCAACCATTTTGCTATACTCCTTATCTATCTGTCCAGATTATCTTCCTCAAACCAGAACTTTATTTGGCTGGCCCTGTGGTTTTTAAAAGTTGGCACTTGAATGCCTCTAAGTGGACATACACTGTCCAATTAAGGCCCCCAAACTTCCCTATTGTTACCCAGCTTGATTCATACATTTGTGTTTCCTGCCAGATTCCTGTAGTCATTTGAATTTCATTTGAAAATGAAATGGACCTCACATTCTGGAGAAGTATACTACCCCTTGTTATAGCATTTTCTGGAATGACACAGAATTCAGAATGAAATGGGGCATCCAAAGGGGCTTGATTCTAAAAGTAGTTTTCCCCTAAAACATATACCCATGAGAATTGCTTTAGACTGGCGTTTGTGTACACATTTGATACAACACTTCATGTTTTATAGAATTTATATGGCAGAAGCTACATCTTACTATTTAACTAAACTACATTAACTCTTAGGAGACTGACATTTTATCAGGGATAAATTAGCAATATCTTATAGATTTTATTTAGTAATCAATAAAATAATGGATTGAACTTTTCTTGTTTTGAGTGCTTATTCAGCATGACCTTTTATATATAAATACATTATGTGTGAACTGCTACTGGCACTTCTTTACTGTAATTCACCCCTGGTTTTGCCAGTACAACATTAATTTCTCTTGCTTTAGGAATAGTGTATCTTTTTCTTTCTTTCCTAGCTTTGTATTATTTATAATATGAAAGACTTGGATGTGTGAACTGTTAGGGTAGAATCTTTCTTAGTAGAAATTAAACATTTCCAGAGTTTGTTATAAAAGATAGAAAGTTTTTTTTGTACTGAATAATTTGTTTTTATATGTTGTTTCAGTTTCTGTTACTATGGCAATGACGGCAGGGACAACAACAACCTTTCCTATGAGCAACCATACCCGAGAAAGAGTGACTGTTGCCAAGCTCACATTGGAGAATTTTTATAGCAACCTAATTTTACAGCATGAAGAGAGAGAAACCAGGTATAGTAAAGGCTAGTCAAAATTTTGTTTAGTTAAATAAGCTGTTATGCTGTAAGTGGAATGTAAACATGTTTTCCATTAATAATATGAATATTGTGGGTCTTTGCGTGCTGTTTTTAAGTTTCCTGTACTGACTCTGTATGTAGTTACTTGTTTTATTTTCACAGAGTAGTTTTCTTGAGTTACCCAAAGTCTTATATCACATGTTAATTGATATTTTAAACCTTTTCCAACCACAAAATTGTGGTATATCTTTATACTTTCTATTAGAGGGATGCTTTATGACTTTAGTCTAAAAACATTTACAGTGTTATGTGTGTATCAGTGGGAATAGAAGAATAAAAAAAGAATGATGTTATTCTGCATTCAGGAAACTTGTAGTAAGAGGGATAATGTGCATAAATATTATAGGAAAGACTGAAAAATATCACTAAGAGAAGGACAAAGAAGGGAAAGATTGCTTTTGACTAAGGCAACTGGGAAAGCTTCATAAATAGGGGTGGCATTTAAACAGGGCTTTAAAGGAAGAGTACTATTTATACATGCATGAAAGGGAGGAGAAAAGAGGTGAAAGAGCAGGAGGAAGGATATTAGAGATAGAAGAAATCACCTTCAGGTCAGGCAATGTCCAATTTAGCTCAAGCACAGGATGTGCTAGATTTTAACATCCTAGGAGCCTTGGATGCTTTGTTAATGTAGCTATTTTCATGGTAGTGGAGAGCCTTGAATATTTTTGAGCAGAAGAATTAAATGATGACAAGTGTTTCTGTGGAAGAGAACTTCGTTGTGTTGCATAGAATGGTCTGGGGCGGGGCAGGAAATTAGAGACAGAAAAGGCTGGTTATGTAGTCCAAGCAAATGAAAAGGCAGCTGGAATTCGGATTGTGATGACAGCAATAGAGAAGAACTGAGAAGTGAGAAAGACTGACAAAATGGGGCAACTGGACAAATATGACATATGAGACAAATAAGTCAAAATTGGCCCTGAAATCTTATACCTGGGCAAACTGAGAGTGGTACAATTTAGTGAAATAGGACTAGAGAAGAAGACTCAGGTTTCAAACTTCATTTTGGACACGTTTAACTGCAAATTAGACACAGGTGAGGAGAGAATTAGTGAACTAGAAAATAAAATGTAAGTAATTATTCAGAAGTCAACGTAGAGTGGGAATATATGAAAGAGAGTTAAGAAATATGGAAGAAGGGCCAGGTGTGGTGGCTCACACCTGTAATCCCAGCACTCTGGGATGCCAAGTGGGCTGATTGCTTGAGGCCAGGAGTTCAAGACCAGCCTGAGGAAGAGCGAGACCCCCGTCTCTACAGAAAATAGAAGAATTATCCATGCGTGGTGGTACGTGCCTGTAGTCCCAGCTACTTGGGAGGCTGAGGCAGGAAGATAGCTTGAGCCCAGGAGTTGGAGGTTGCAGTGAACTACAATGATGCCGCTGCACTCTAGCTGTGGCGACAGAGTGAGACTCTATCTCAAAAAACAAACAAACAAACATGGAGAATAGTGAGAAGAGCAGACATATCTCTAATTAATGTTCCTAATGGAAGAGAAGGATGATAATGGAGCCAGAGGCAAGCAAAAACTGAGAGTTCACCACCAGTAGAAATTCCAAAAGTTCAATTTAGGCAGAAGGAAAGTGATCACCAGTAGCAGATCTAAATGATAAATAGGTGGATAAATCTCAACAAAAATTGTATAAATCAACAAAAATAGTAATGATAATATCTTATGAAATTTAAAAAATAGAATTAAAATATTTTCCAGCAGTGGAATATAAGTCAGGAGAGAAGTAGTTGGAATTAAAATGTTCTTAAAGATCTTTGTAGACAGGGGGTAAAGATCAGTTAACTTAAGACTTTGACAAATTAGGTTTATATGTTGTAATTTCTAGGGTAACCACTAAAAGAATAAACATACAGTTGGTAACTTCCAAACTAGTAGAAGGAAAAATATGAAATCAGAAAAAAATCAGTTCAAAAGAAGACAAGGGAAAAAGAAAAGCTGAAATACTAAAAACTGAAAAATTGAAATGCAAAAATAGAAAGCACAAAATAAGTTAGAAATAAATCTACATGTATCAGTAACTACATTAATTATAAATGTAATTAAGTCTCCAGAAGTGATTAGATCATGAGAAGGTGAATAAAGTAGAAGAGAACCAAGGAAAGACCTGTTTTCTTCAAAAAGCAGCCTCTTAAAATATTCATCAGAATTTTGAAGGTTCATAGTCTTTTCTTGCTGAAACCTTAAGATAATTCAGTTTTGCCCTCTATTTCCAAACAAAGGAAAGTAAGAATAAAATTATCTGCTGTTATTAAGGGGAAAAAAAAAAAAGCAGTCTCAGCTTCGTGCCATGAAAGTCAAATTAAACAGCTCATATTTTCTAAAAGTTTATGCATATGTGATGTATTTTTAAGGCTTACCTAATTGGATAAATGTATAAGCCTAATAAAGTATTAATCAGAGCAAAGTGTAAGAGCATTTTAAGAGGAAAACTATTTTTAAAAAAGGTACAAGAGAAGTCATGGATCTTCCTGTTTCCATGTGATAGAAATGGATAAATGTTACTGTATCTCTTCCCAGAATGAGGGATGGTTTCATGAAGTGTTAGTCCTGGCAAGGATTGAGGGAAGGGGACAGTGGAGATTTGGGAGATGAATAAAAAGTTGCTTGTGTATTGGTAGTTCCTCCTAGAATAACGGTCTCTTACTCTCTGGATACCTTCTGCAAAGAAGAAAACTGGAAGTCATTCAACATGCCGCTTTGAAGTGCCTAAGGGTACATCGATGTTATGAGCTTATTCCATTCTAAGGGTTGGAGGTGTCAGCAAAAGATGGAAATCAGTGTGATAAACACCAAGGTGCCTATGGCAAGAGCTGAGGAGGTGTGTGGGTGGACAGTATGTTAGTAGGTCTCATCCTCCCCATTGGGGTGCTGATTTATGCACAGGCTTTAGATATTTTCATTATAAATTTTCCATAAGAAAGAAAAATAAGAGCTCTTACTAACGGTTTAGGAAAAAGCTTACCTTTGGACATATTGTTATGAATAACAAATACTGAAAAATGTGTATGATGGTTTCAGTCCTCAACCCTTTTGATTAAATG
>NW_012140524.1:5967418-5970871 GCF_000956105.1 Propithecus coquereli | reverse complement strand
ATTGAGAAATATTAATGATTTTGGTGGATTGAAGATTAGATAACAGAGTTTTCCATATTAGAACATTAGTTATCTTTACTATTAACCATTTAGGCAGGAGAGTGAAGTAAGCTTTAGAAGTGAATTATTCATTTGGCCAATATGAGAAAGTGAAATCTGGGTTTATATTTTTAAGAAAGGAAACTATTCTTAGTGATTATTTTGATCCAACTTGAATTTTTTTTTAGCATAGCAAACTGAAGTGGTTAACTCAAATAAATAAATGTATATTTCTTAAATGGAAATAGTTAGGACTGTATTTAAAATTTAAATTATTTTTTCCTTTGAAAAGGCAAAAGAAATTAGAAGTGGCCATGGAAGAAGAGGGATTAGCAGATGAAGAGGTAACATAATTACTTATAATTACTGTACTGTAGTGACTTTTTCATTTATTGATATCAGATGATTTTATAACTTAGATAATGTGGATTTTATCATTTGAATATGGGCTTCCTAATTTATTGCTATCATGGATATCTTTAGAAGGAAGCAGCTTTTTTTAATTCTAAGAACATATATTTAGTGAAAATTATAGCATTCTAGGTTTTGGAACAAGAAAGGCAGGCTCCAGAGTAATCAATCAATTGCTAAGTCTTTTCAAATTTTTTTTCTAAATATTCTTTTAAAACCATCTACTTTTCTAGTTCATTGCTACTACCCTAGTTTAAAATAGTGTATATTTCACTTGAAGAATAACTGTCCCCAACAGGTCTCTCTACTTCCTACCCCCAGTTTTCCTGCATACTGCAACCAGAGTAATCCGTTTAAAAAGAGATTTGATCACATCACTCTTTTGCTTAATAACCCTTCACTGGCTCACAAGTGCTCTTGGGCAAGGGCAAACTTGTTCACAGTGGTCTACAAGACCCTTCACTAACTGGCCTCTGCTTATCTCTCTCTAGCCTCATCTCTTGTCACCCACCCTGCTGCCTATGCTGACCAATGTAAATTACTTTAATTTCCCCTCTCTTGTCTGTGACCTTTTCACATGCTATTTCTGCTGCTTGGAACGCTTCCTTACTCCTACCCAATTCCCATTATTCTTCAAGAAGCTTTAGGTATCACTTCCGCTGAGAAATCCTCCTTAATCTCTCTAGGTACTTCTCCTGCATTCTATTATCCCATAACACTGTTCCTGTCCCTTTGGTAGCCTTAAAATACCAACTTTCCAGAGACTAGAAACTCCATTATGTCTTATTCAACATTACATCTCCAGAACTGGCAGAGAGCTAGAATAAGTACTTGGTGAGTAAATGAACAATGGATTTTGCCTTCAAGTAGTTTGCAAATTAGAAGGAGAGATTGTGTGTGTGTGTGTGTGTGTGTGTGTGTGTGTGTGTGTGTTTATGTGTATGTATGTATGTGAAAATATGTATACATGATAAAATGTGGCAAACTTTGAAAATATAGACAAGATTTCCGCCCTCCCCCCTCAATTCAGGGGATCAGAAAAGGTTTTATGGAAGAGGAAACAAGTGATTTGAATTATAAAGAACTGGTAGAATTTACATTAGAGTTAAGAGGTATATACAAAATAATGAATATATATACAGAATAATGGGTAATTACATTTGAGCTGTAAAGGGTGCAATAAAGGAAATAGCGAGGTAAGTTGACAGCACACAGTGGAAAACTTGGCTTAGAATAGTTTACTAAGAAAGGTATGCTTTATTTTCTAGGCAATAGGGAACCACAACCTAGATTAATTAGTTTAGCAATTTCGGTGATCAGGAAAGAGTTTCTATATTTAAAAAGTAGCCTGCCAAATGATGACTCGCAATCAAACCCTTATCTAACCTTCCCTGCACCTTTCCTAGGACTGTACCTGTATCCTTAGAGTTGCAATGTTTAAATCAAATAAAATATTTTATGATTTATACTAAAGTTGCTTACTTTGTTAATCACTTGACTCAATCCAGAAAACTAAAGTATTTTTACATCTAAAATTATTCATTATTATGTACACGAAATTATCATAATAAATTTTTTAAAAGCTCATTTCACTTGTGTTCTTTAAATTTTAGTGAGAAAGGTGATGATTTAAATCGTATTCTAATCTCTAGAGGAAAAATAAGACTGAGTACATCTTTCCTCATTTTTTTATTAGCATAACTTTCTTATAATTAATAACCATGTAATTATAATCATATTAATATATATTATACATCATTATATTGATAAATCTTAAACATAAGATCTTAATTTAAAGTGTAGGGGATGCCCGAGGTCCAAGTAGATAATATAAGTGAGAGAAACTGGCCAGGTTGATTTCATAATGGCATCTTAGGTTACATTCTTTTGATTCAGATGTACTTTGTTTACAAATGCAACCTATAAGAATATGTTTTTTACTTCCACAAAGATATAGATTCTTATTCTTCCTGTTTCTAAAATATTTGATCCACGCAGCTTATCTGATGATAAGGACATACCATTTTGCACATTACTGTAAGAAAACAAGAGCCTCAGCCCACTTAGACATGTTTCCTGGTGACTGGCATCAGTGCTGGAAGCTGACAAATTAGGAAACAGTGGCCCACCTAAAGGGGATTGCCACTGTTGGCCTAGCGTGGCCAAGTTCTTGTTTTTCAAGAGAAGGTGAGAAGGTGGAAATCTGGACTTTTATTCTGAATCACCTGCTTTTTAAAATATCAGCAAGTAATTAAAATGTTTTAAAAACAACTTATAGTACAAATCAAATATGTCTGTAGGTTGAATGCAGTTTTTAGCTTCCCATTTATAATCTCTGGTCTGCATCAGCAAATACTAACTACATTTATGGCTATTTTCTTTAACTTTTCTAAATAACTTGTAGAAAATGTGAGATGATTTTGTCCATGACACCTATTTATAAAACTTCTAAATTTTTTCTGTAAAGATATTTTTAATCCCACAAATGCTTATTATTAGGCCCCATACTGCATTTGATTGTGTCAAATTCTATAAAGTAGACAAACTCTCTCAACCTTAATATAAAATATGTTGGAACTATCTTTATGTGGGGTGGGGTTTTTTCACTAAAATTGTTTCATAAAAACAAAATAGATGAAGTTGCTAGCTGAGCCCTTTCATATCTCAAAACTTTATCTACTCTGTCTTTATAAAAACTGGGCACCCTATAAATTGAGAGTTTGAGGAACACCCATATAAAAAGGAACGGAAAAAGGAAGAAAACAATTTCTAGTTTCATCTCACTTAAGAAATCCCATCAAGGCCGGGTCCGGTGGCTCACGCCTGTAACCCTAGCACTCTGGGAGGCCAAGGCAGGAGAATCACTTGAGCTCAGGAGTTCGAGACCAGCCTGAGCAAGAGCAAGACCCCATCTCTACTATAAATAGAAAGAAATTAGCCAAACAACTGAAAATAGAAAAAATTAGCCGGGGATGGTGGCTCGTGCCTGTAGTCCCAGCTACC
>NW_012140524.1:5953746-5957648 GCF_000956105.1 Propithecus coquereli | reverse complement strand
GTAAGTGTTTAAATTGGAATTTTTAAAAAGACATTTACACACATTACTACATAATCAGTTGATTTTTTAATAGTCTGTTTTGGTGTTTCTCAATTCTTATATTTAAAATTTCTTCCAAATTTGTAATATGTATATTAGTCTGCTCAGACTGCCAAAAGAAAATACCATAAGCTGGGTAGCTTAAACAACAGAAATGTATTTTCTCACAGTTCTGGAGGTTATAAGTCCAAGATGAAGGTTCTGGCAGGTTTTGATTTCTGGTGAGGCCTCTCTCCCTGGCTTGCAGATGGCTGCCTTCTCACTAAGTCCTCATGCAGCCTTTCCTTGGTGCATGTGGGGAGGAGTGAAGGAGAACATGCATGCTCATGTGAGAAGTCTCTGGTGTCTCTTCTTGTAAAGACACTAATTCCACCGTTATGACCTCATTTAACCTTAACTACTTCCTTAGAGGCCCCATCTCCAAATACAGTCACATTGGATATTAGGGCTTCACCATATGAATTTTGGGGAGACACAAACATTCAGTCTGTAACAAAATACCTTCTGAAATACTTCCTTTTCTGACCTCAGTGAAAATAAAGGATAGTCCTCAGACCTTCTATCCCTATTATCTATGAAATAATTGAAACTAGTCTCCTGAGAATTTGCTGATTTTCATATTTCCAAAATCTATAACTACTTTTTTTATACTCCTGGGCTCTCTTCATGTTTCCTATAACTTAATGCAGTTCCGTGAGGTGGCCATACTGTCTGAAAACATTGATAGTATTGTTTTATGTGTTCACTTGTGTTTCCAGTGTGGGTGGACACTCTAGAACCCTAAATTGAATACCTGTTCTAGTGAAGGACTCAACAGTGAAGCTATATAGGAGACAGCACTTCTCTATTCCCTGTGCTTTATTTGCCTTTTAGTCCCTACCTGAAGCTTACTTTATTATTATTGCAACAATATAATACATTATGTTAATAATTGTAATGTATATAACACATTAATAACCATTAATAAGTTGATTTTTATTTAACTATGACCCACTTGGACTTCCACTGCATTCTTTCATTTTGCTATTTCATTCATTCAGCAAATATTTATTGGGTGCCTACTTATATGTTCTGGGAATACAGTGATTAACAAGGCAAACCTGATCCTTGTTCTTTTTTAGTGGTGGAGATAAGACAGCTATTTCACATTGTCATGATAAGTGCTATGAAGAAAATTTTTTTAAATGATGAGGTCATACATACCATCTGGGTTAAGGAGGAAAAATTACATCAGGGAAAGTTTCTCTGAGGAGGGAATATTTGATAAGAGACTGAATGATGAGAAAGAATGACAAATAAAGATCTAGTAGAACAGGCCAGGAACAGTGGCTCACACCTGTAATCCTAGCACTTTGGGAGGCCAAGGCGGGAGGATTGCTTGAGGCCAGGAGTTTGAGACCAGCCTGGGCAACTAGCAAGACCCCGTCTCCACAAAAAAAAATTTAAAAATTAGCCACGCATGGTGGCACACGCCTGTAGTCCTAGCTACTTGGGAGGCTGAGGACAGGAGTTGGAGGCTGCAATGAGCTCTGATTGTGCCACTGAACTCCAGCCCAGGTGACAGAGTGAGACCCCCCCCCAAAAAAAAAACATCTGGTAGAACAGTGGTCTGGTGGCAAATGCAGAGGGCTGAGGCAAGAAAGGCAAGAATAATCTTGGTCTGCTGAAAGAAGGCAAAGAAGCTGTTATGGCTAGAAAGAAGCGAAGAGTGATTAGAGACAAAGTGAGAGATAAGCAGGGTTTGAAGGCTGTGATCTAGAGTTTGGATTTTATACTAAGTGCAGTGAGAAGACATTGGAGGGGTTTTGTTCTGTTTAAACAGGGGAGTGGCATGTCTGATTGATGTTTTATGTGGCTTATACTTTGGTTATGACAGTGAAGTTGAAGAAAAGTTAAATAGATTATATGTTTTGAAGGAAGAGCTAGCAGGATTTGTTCTGATGGACTGTTGCGGGGTGAGAGGATGGACAAGAGCAGTGAGGGAAAGGGAAGAAATCAGGATAAAGTAATGGGGCATGATGAAATTGCCTAGTAATCAGGTATAGAGAAGAAGAGGGTCTGGATGGAAGCCCTAGGGAACATCAGGTGGAGGGGAACCAGCAATGGTGACCAAGAAAGAACGTTGTATCAGACAGGGGAAAACTAGAAGAATGTGGTGTCCTGGAAGCCAAGAGAAGAAAGTGTTTAGAGGAGGTGAGTAGTTACCTATGTTGAATGCTACTAAGTGAGAGAAAAGAGGACAGGCCACAAAATGGAGATTTTGAGTAACATGGCAAGGACAGTTACAGTGGATTGGAAGGCAGAGGTCTATGGAGATGGTCGAAAGGAGACTGGGGAGAAAGAAGTGTAAAGAGTACAGGTAAATCTTTCATGTGAAGCAGAACAAAGAATAGATTGGTAAAGTGAGAGTTAGAGTCAAAGGAGTTTTTTTTATTTTTTACACAGGAAATGTTTCAATATTGATGAGAAGAATCCATTAGAAAGGGAAAAATCGAAGATGCAGGAGAGAGGGGAGGAGACTTATAGGACTATACTGGAAGATAGAGGAGCAGGGACTCATTTATTAAAACAGGAAGGAAAAGCAGAGAAAATGGGAACAAATTAGGATGGTTGATCTGGCATTGGAAAGTTTCAACTTCCTCCCTGAGTGCAAACAGCTGTGGCCCTCTGTGGGGAGTAAAGGAGGAGTGGCTTGTTGGAGGCTTAAGGAAAGAGAAGTTGTGAAAACCTCATCCTGAAGTGTGGGAAAGCAGACTTGCTAGGGAGATATGGTTGAATGCCTATTGAGATTTGCAGTCAGGAATTTAAAGTGAAACCAGTTGGTATAGTTGGGTGATTTTTCTCCAGTAACACTTAGTTGCTCAGGGACAGGTGCAGAATAGACAGAAATTTGGGTTTAGCCATGGTTGGTGTTTTCCTAGGCAAATACAATGGAGGGAGAGAAGGACGAAGGAGTTCACGTCTTTTGCAAAAGAGTGATCCTAATAATGGAATCTAGGCTGGGTAGAAAATTAAGTGAGGTTATGAGGAGGGTAATAGAGAAAAAGTGGTAGGGCCCACGGCATAGAGATCGAAGTACCAGAATAAGAAACCCGGAAGGATAGAGAGGTGGAGATCAGAAAGAGAGTTCCTCAAAGTTGAGATTTTAGAAGAGAGTACAATTACTGGTGATGAGGAAAACAAGAATCTTACCATGGGTGGTTGAGGTGTAGCGAAGGAAAGATCACTGAAGGGAGGAAGAAGTCAAGGAACTGTGTAGATAGGGTACTTGATGGTTCATCCTGTGGCTGTTGAAATCCATCCACAGGTGGAGAGGAAGATGTTGAGCCATGAGTTGAAGTCATGAATGAGTGAGGGGGACTGATCAGGAGTTCTGTCAGTGATAGCTATAAGGAAGGCTGATGTGGTCTCACAGCATGCGCTTCAAAGGAGCTAGAGAGAAGGAAGGCATCAAAATGGTTCAGAAGCAGCCATGACAATGAGGAGGAAAGCTACCCCCTCACCAGGTAATGCATGAGAGAAAAGCAGGCCTTCCTTGAGAAGGATGCAGGAAGACAGAACCCTCAGCAAAGGCGTATGAAGAGGGATGGCTTGTTTAAGGAGAGAGAAGTTGTGAAAGAGTCATCCTGAGGTGTGGGAAAGCAGACCTAGGGAAATGCAGTTGAATGCTCACTGAGATTTGCAATCCTGAAGAGAAACCAGTTAGTATAGCTGGGTGCTTTTTCAGCTAGAGATGAGGTTATAGGGGACTTTGTTGATGACAGGTTATGATTCTCCAGAGGGAAAAGGGTTGGAAAGCAAGGAAGGTTGTTGAGGTATTAAGTTGGATTAGATAATTGTAGATAATGATGAGAATAAGGGTA
>NW_012140524.1:5935427-5952221 GCF_000956105.1 Propithecus coquereli | reverse complement strand
TCATTGTTTACTGCTCTTAACTTTAAAAGTCAGAGTGGTTCCCTAAATTTATATGACAAAGCCAGGATCCTTGGCTGTGTAGAGATTCTGGTTAGTTTTTAGACTAATCATTGCTTTACCTCGAAGGCCTTGGCTTCCCATAATATGCCTGTTGATCTCACCTTTTCAGGCCTAAAGATATAAGCTAAAATAAACTATTTCCTGAGGTTCTCCACATTTAATGAGAATATGAACATGTATGTGTTTCAAATCTTTTCTAAAACTCCAGCTTTCCTTCATTACTGTTATGGATGGATAAGTGTAAGAGGTAAGCTTGAAAAATGAGTAATGTGTTACCATTATATTTTCAAAATATATTCATCTAGGTGGCCCATATCCGAGCAGAAAGAGATATTTTGGTAGAAGCAGATGGTGCCTGGGTAGTGAAGATGTTTTACAGTTTTCAAGATAAGAGGAACCTTTATCTAATCATGGAATTTCTCCCTGGAGGTAAAAGCAAACAGTATAGCAATGACAAAGTGACACAAGCACATCTTCATAAGTAATAATAATTTTATTGATTAGGTTTACTTTTATATTCCTAGCTCTGAGGTTTTACATAGTCACAGCTTTTCAATGTTTACATTCATAATAATGCTAATTTTGACCATAAATCAGATTATTTTGAAGGAATGATAAAGTTGGCAAATTTTAAATACTACCATTCTGGGTTCACTGTGTATAATTCAATTGTTATAAGTCTAGAATTATGAAAATAAGTCAAGAAAGAAAAAGACAACCAAACAGGCAAATGATAGAAATGTAGAGAAGAGAAACTGACTAGTCTCTAAATATATAGGGAGATGTTCAACTTCATTGATATTTAGGGAAATGCAAATTAAAACAAGAATGAGATACCATTTCACACCTGTCAGATTAGCAAAATCATTAAAAGTCTAATGATACTGAGTATTGGTGAAGCTGTGGGGGAAACTGGCCTCTTATAAATTGATCTCTGACTTTTATGGAGATCAATTTAGAGGTATCCAGTGAAGCTGAAAATGCTTGTGTCCTGTGATCTAGCGCTTCCACAACCAGCTGTATACCCGAGAGATTCTCCCCCACATATATACAAGAGACCTATAAAAAAGATGTTCCTTGCAGCATTGTCACAGTAGTGAAAAATTGGATGCGAGATGTTCCTTGTAGCATTGTCACAATAAAATTGGATGCAAGATAAATGCCCGTCAATGGAGGAATGGATAAATAAAATCTGGCATAATTATATGATAAAATATTTTACAGTAGTCACAACAGTTAAGATCTCAGAAACAGAGTAGAGTGAATAAAGCAAGCTGTGGAATTACACCCACAATTTGTCAAAAATACAAAAGACTATAAATTCATAGGTAAATATGTGTGCATATCAAAACATATTTAAAATATAAAACATTTAAAAAATAAGGTGAAGGATATCCACCAAACTAAATCCATGATAATCATTGCTCAGCAAAGAGGGAAAGGGAAATAGAATGGGAATGGAGGACAAAGAATATTTTTACCCGTTATTTTTTTTTTAAAGACTTGAAGCATATGTGAAAAAATGTTATCAGTTGTCAGTTCTGTTGTGTGAGTGCACCAGTGTTTGCAGTAGTTAAAAGTACTAATTTGCCCCTTTTTAAAGAAAAAATTCTTTGAAAATAAAAGAATGTCTAGAGGTATCCCTTTTAGTGGGATGATATCCTGTTTCTGTTAGACTAAAGAACTTAGGATGTTTTTAAAACTTTAAAAGAATATATCTCGTTTCCAGGTGCACTTATTCTTGTTTGACATATTTTCCCCAGCAACTTATTCTGGATGTTGAATGGTGGATATTTCTTCATTATGAGCTTTGTCCTTATTTGACTTCACATACTCTGTACCTTTAAAACCATTAAAAAATGTCATGGACTGTTTGCTTATGCAGTGACACTTTTATTTGGCCCCAGAGATGGTTAGTTATAGTGTATTGAGTGACGCAAAATCAGGCATGCATTGTATACGTATAAAGAAAACTCTTAGAAGCCATTTCCCCTTTTAAGGCATTTTCAATAACATGATACTTACTTTCCTTTATTTAGGTGACATGATGACATTGCTAATGAAGAAAGACACCTTGACAGAAGAGGAAACACAGTTCTACATTTCAGAGACTGTTCTGGCAATAGATGCAATCCACCAGTTGGGTTTCATCCATCGGGATATTAAACCAGACAACCTTTTATTGGATGCCAAGGCATGTGAATAAACTGGTGAATTATTAGGTTGCTGATTATTTTATAGCATAATAGAGCTGATTTTGTGATTGGAAATAGGCAGCTGCAATTGGGATTATTGTTAAATTACATCATTTCATAAAATGATGCACTAAGAGAAGACTCTGAAATGAAATAACATCAGGAAATATGGCTTTTTGTTTCTTCTATTTTCCACTTTTAAAAATCATCATCGAATATTTGTAATGTTACATTTTCACTTGTGTGAATTCCAAGCTAAGAATTTTGTACAATAATTGCATTTTTAAAAGGAGTTTATAATAAGGCCTTTGTTTTCAAAATTAATATAATCTCCTGATTTTACTGGATTTTTTTCCTTAGGGTCATGTAAAATTATCTGATTTTGGTTTATGCACGGGATTAAAGAAAGCTCACAGGACTGAATTCTACAGAAATCTCACACACAACCCACCAAGTGACTTCTGTAAGTTTGATTTTTTTTTTCTAGTTAAAATATTATAGCGGTTTAATCCAGTACTGTCAAGAGCTGAAGGTTCTCTCCCTTCCTCTCTCCCCATTCCTTAAACCCAATGTGATTTAGATGTATATGTGTTTTTGTTTTTTGGTGAGAGTTTTTCCCTCATAGTTATAATTCCATATTGTTGAAATTAGCATTTCAGAACATGAACTCAAAGAGGAAAGCAGAAACGTGGAAGAAGAATAGGAGACAACTGGTGAGTCAGCCACATTTTTAAGAAAGAATTTCGTGCCCTGGTCCTAAAAGTCTCATCTGGTTTTTACTCGATTATTTTGTCTCTTCACAATGAGACAAGTACTTACTTCATAGCAATGATAGCACTTGTTCTGGGATCACACAGTTTTTGTAGTTTTTCTGTAAAATTTCCTTGCCTGTGAAACAAACTATTGATTTTTACTTTATGATTTAATTTGAGAGTACTTTATTGAGCATGCCTATGAGTAAGTAATCTGTTTACTGGTAATTAGCACTTTTTAAATAAAACTCACTGAGTGTGATTGTAATGAATGTCTTGTGATTTCTATTTTTCCATTTTCCATACCTGTGGTATAAATCCTGATATAACAGATATCAATCAGCAAGCAAGGTGGTTGGGAGTTTCTAAGAACTTCTTTACAGAGAAAGTAAATAGTAAGTTTGGGATGTAAACAATGTTATAATAAAATACATAAAATTTGAAAGCAGACTTTAACCACAGATAAATTTAATTACTCCTTTAATGTAGAATTATACTATTTTTCACCCTATACTATATCCCTTCTAATTACTGAGCAAATATAAGGATCGTTTCCCCCTTTTCCTCTTTCCCTTTATCGTGTTAACAAAGTCCATGAACATTCTTAAGGTTAGGAATGTGCCTTTTGACTGTTTTCTTAATTTCTTGCACAATGCCTGGTACATATAGACATTCCTTAAATATTGTTCAGTTCCACCAAGTGATCAAAGGGAAACTAATTCAGCATTCCCTCAGAGAAGTAAACAGACTGAAAAGTAATATCTGATATCCTCTAAAACCAAATAAAATGACCTTTGCATTATTGAGCTTATTCTCTCATTAAAATCCAAGTAATTTCAAACTTCCTGTGCTTATAAAACATTTCAGTGTTGTTATAATGTATTGAACTATGTATGAATGAAGGAGAAAAACTTCATTCTACTTTTAAATGTGTCACTTTTAGATCAGATTTTACAGTTGAGAAAATAATTGCAATATTCCCCATTGTTTTTTTTTTTTTAATTAAAATAAATTTTTTTCTGAAAATAGAGACGGGGTCGTACTCTTGCTCAGGCTGGTCTTGAACTCCTGAGCTCAAATGATCCACCTGCCTCGGCCTCCCAGAGTGCTAGGATACAGGCGTGAGCCACCACGCCCGGCCTCAATATTCCCCATTGTTAAAGGGGGAAAAATGAATACTGCTTAAAAATACGGTGGGAGAATTCTGTACCCCCATTTACAGAATATTTATAGGTGATTAGTCATGTGCGTGTTTTACTATTCTCACGTCCAAGAGTCACCATGCCTTATGTCAATGTTTTCCAAGAGGGAAGTGGAGGGGACTCTACTGGTATTTGGGGCAGGAAATTTCTTTAGCCCCTGGATCCCCTGCTCTCTAAATGCCAATCATGTCCTCCCCCAAGTCACTGAGGTGACAAACTCTGCTGTCACACATTTTCAAATGGCCCCTAGAGTACTACCCCTGGTTGAGAAGTACTGCCTTAAAGAAATAGTTTTTGTAAGATTTTATATGACTTAAGAAAGAAAAACTGCATAGCTTCTCGATGAATAAGCAGTGTCCTGGAATTAAGTTTATAATGGAAATACCTGATGCATATTTAGTTAGTTTGTAGTTTACAAAGTACATTGCTTTTTATTGTCTCATCTTCATATCAACTCTGTTAGGGCAGGTATTATCACTCCAATTTTATGTAAGCAGAAGCTCAATAACTTGCCCAAGAACCCATTAGTGGTGAGTGAGCAAGTCAGGCCTACTGGGTTTAACTAACTTTTCATTCTTTTTGAAATGAACCTGGGGCTACATATGTTTAATATAAATAACTAAATTGAGCTTCTTGGGGGGCAGAAATCATGTATTCTGTAACATATTATGCTTTTTCCAGTAGTAAGCCATACTTTTTTTAAATGTTGAGAATATTGGTTTGACGAGCTGCTCCTTTGTAGGCATATTCCACAGTTGGGACGCCAGATTACATTGCTCCTGAAGTATTCATGCAGACTGGTTACAACAAATTATGTGACTGGTGGTCTTTGGGAGTGATTATGTATGAAATGCTAATAGGTATGTTTTATCATTCAATTATGTACATCATATATACTTTTCCTTGAGTGCCATTGTTGGAACATATTGCAGATACCATGGGCTAAAATATCTGAACTCTTTTAAACCTATTTCTGACATCTCCCAAAGTTAAATGCATACTGATAAATACCAATGAGCTGTCCAGGGATCCTGTTTCAGGAAGGGAGGTATTTAACTCAAACTCCATATAGCAAAATTGTATCTGCACGGCTTTTCAGGTAAAAGGGGGAGGCAGTGCTTTAAATCTTTGACTTTACTGACTTTATTAGCAAGTTTATTATAATTTGATGAATGATGGCATTTTTTACTATTAAATAGAGCACTCAGGGTTGTTTTGTTTCTTGTGGCATGTATTTAGTAGGTATGACTTAATTGATCACAAAAACTGATAAAACTTTTTCGCTTTCTTTGATACATAGGATATCCACCTTTCTGCTCTGAAACACCTCAAGAAACATACAGAAAAGTGATGAACTGGAAAGAAACTCTGGTGTTTCCTCCGGAGGTACCTATATCTGAGAAAGCCAAGGACTTAATTCTCAGGTTAGTGGTTAAATTAGAGGAGTTCATGGTGTCTTAAAATTTCATAAGTCCCTAAAAGACCCATTTCACTTTTGTCAGGGGAGGAAGAATACCACTGATCTATACAGTCAAAGAGATCAAGAAAGAAAAGGCATTTTAAAAAATGTAAACTCTTAAAAGGAAGTTTGCAGAAAAAAAAGTAGAAGTTAAAAAGAGGGAAGAGGTTGTTTCAGTTACTGATACATATATATAAAAGTAAAAGGTCACTCCTATTAGAATGCAATGATCCAATCTCATTAAAAAGAAAAGGGAAAATAAATTGTTAGTAGCAGAAATTCCTATCATGACAGTCTGTATAGGAAATCTTATAAGCAAAAGATTCCTTTCTGTTCCTCAACTAAGATGATGTGTTTTGGTACTGTTGTAAATGACTAGAAGGAATATAAATTGGGACAACCTGTGAGAACAACCAGTTGGCAGCTTATTAATAAAAAATTCTTAAACTGTATATGACCCTTGACCCAGCAATTCTACTTCTAGGAATTTTGCTTATGCAAATAGTCAGATGTGTGTAAAGATTTAGGTACAATATGTTTATCATGGTATTATTTAATAGTGAAAAGTTAGAAAACATTTAAATGTTCAACAATAGAGAACTGGCTAAATAAATTATAATTATTTCCATATATAAATTTTAGAAAACGAATTCATAGAAAAATATTTAATGACTTTGGGAAATTTTCTCATTATATTAAGTGAAAAAAAAAGTAGTTCTAATACAGTAACTACTGTATCAACAAAATATTTTTAATATTATTATAAAAGATTAGAAAGAAATGACTTCAAAATATTTATAGTAGTTATTAATGTCTCTACGTAGTGCAATTACAGATGATTTTTTTTTCTTTTACCTGTCTTATCTGTGTATTGGGGCAGATGATTTTTATTTTCTTCCAAATTTCCCACAATTAAACATAGTTAACTTGAGTAAAAAGAAAAACATTGTAATGCTTTTTAAAAATGGAAAATTTTGAAATATTTGAAATAATGCAACTGGCGTATTTTAGATGTAACTTGTATATAATAATTTCTCTGTTTCCATGTTCTAGATTTTGTATTGATTCTGAAAACAGAATTGGAAATAGTGGAGTAGAAGAAATAAAAGGTCATCCCTTTTTTGAAGGTGTAGACTGGGGGCACATAAGGTATGTCCCTACCCTCTGAATGGGAGAGGTCTGAGTAAAAACGAATTTCTAAATTTAGTGATTAATTTACCTCTGATTTTACTAAATTAAATACAAAAAATAACACTGTTATAATGTTATTGAGTGTTTTCTGGATAATGTAAGTGAATGGGACTATAGTGGCTACAGCTAAATGACTCATTTTAAGCTAATGTCTACTTTAAGGGATAAAAACACATATTGTGCACCTGTTTAGATTCTTACATTTGTACTTCACACGGTGAAGGCCGTTAACACATGCAAGATGTATTTACGATTCACACTGTGATCCCTCATTTTTGTCCTCTGTCTAATATATCATACTGTGTCTCCTTAATTAACTTATAATTAGATACAAGTCCCTTCTTTAAACATAGGGGGAAGTTAAATAATGTAAGTAACTTTTAAGAATCTGCTTATAGTTGTTAATTGTGAGCATTTGCCTTTTTTCAGTTTATGGCCAAACTACCTTCAATAGTTCTGGCCAATTCTCCACACAACAATTTAGAAATATAAATCTGATCATGCCATTTTCCTCCTTCCCTTTGCACTTAGAATTAAGTTAAGAACCCTTAACTGCTTTTTTAGGTCTGCAGGACATGGCGCTTGCCTCATCTGCACAAGTTGCATCTTGGATGGCCTTTCCTAGTCCTTCCCACCTCAGAGTGTTGTCATTTGCTGTTCATACCAACTGAAATGCTCCTGTCCTCCCTGCCCTCGTTCCTGCCTCTACCCTACCCTGCCTAACGCGCTCCTTTGCATCTTCCAAGACAGTTCTTCACTGGAAATCCTGCTGTGTGCTAGACACTCTTCCTATTATGATACTAGCTAATTTTTTTTATCATTTGTTGTGTGTCCAGCACTATTCTAAGTACTTTACTTGCATTTCTCATCTTAGCCTCATAGTTTCCTATGAGGAAACTAAGGCATAGAGAAGTTAAGTAATTTGCCTACAGTGCCATAGTTAGTAATTGAAAGAGCTATAATTGGACCCAGGCAGTTTGATTCTGGAAACCTAACTCTTAACTGTTGCACTGTATTATATATACTGTACATAACATCATCTCATTGAATAGAGCTATAACACTCCCCTTTTTACAGCTGTTGAAGGATGCTTAGAAACTACCATTCCAATGTTTTATAATGAGGAAACAGTCACAGAGCAGGGGCTTACCTGTCTAAGGTCATACTGCTATTAATAGTTAATGACAAGAAAGGTTAGATCTCAGGGCTCCAGGGTCTATGGTTCTTTCCACTAAACTAGGTTCGTTAAGTTAGTATATTAAGCATAAATAAATTGGAATAATTCTGGTAAAAATATACACATGCTTTTACATAATTTAGTAAACTTAACACCTACTTAGCACCAATAAATATTTGTTGAAAAGAATAGAAGAAATAAAAACTGATAGCTTCTTTCAACTATTTCTATAGTTAAAACATTTTTAGCATGATAAAAAGGCATTTTCATGACTGGTTTCTTTTTTAACTGAATATCCCTGATTCTCTTAAAATGTGTACGTCTGAGAAGTTTTTGCCTTCAGATTTCAAAACAAATATGTCATCCCTTCACCTTCATGCCCCTTATTTTCCCAAATGACTTTTCATTTATGAACCCTCTCCTAGCAGAATTCTATTCCAAAATCAATTATGAAGGACCCAGTCCTCACAATATCTCACATATTTTATATAATTATAAAATCTTTTAAGTAAAATCTCTTCTGTTTTACTTTTCCTTTCATAAGCTATTGTTTTTCCATTTAAAAAGGAACATGAGAAAGTCTTGGTACAAAGATATAAAAATTATAAGTAAATGAACATAATTTTAATAAGAAATTGTACTCAGCTATTTTGAGATCTATTTAACTATTCTCAGATTTCTTAAATTTCTTTTAATTCCTTAAATTTCCTTGGCTTTTCTAATATTTATAGAGTAGCATTCAAGATTTGCAAATAGAATTATTTGTTGGAAAAATTGAGAGTTCAAGAAAAGTTACCATGGCTGCTTAATACCTTTTTATAGGGAAAGGCCAGCAGCAATCCCTATAGAAATCAAAAGCATTGATGATACGTCAAATTTTGATGACTTCCCTGAATCTGATATTTTACAACCAGGTAAGACAATGTATAACATAACTTACACTCTTTAAAAGGTCTGTGAATATGATGACATTTCGCTAATGAAATCCCTTTGCTCTTGGTTAATTTTTCTATCTTTCTAGTGCCAAATACCACAGAACCGGACTACAAATCCAAAGACTGGGTTTTTCTCAATTATACCTATAAAAGATTTGAAGGGTTGACTCAACGTGGCTCTATCCCCACCTACATGAAAGCTGGGAAATTATGAATGAAGATCACATTCGCCCACAACCAAGAGAACTCAGGTAGCTGCATCACCAGGCTTGCTTGGCGTAGATAACAATACACTGAAATACTCCTGAAGACGGTGGTGCTTATCGACTACAAGAGGAAATTCTACAGGATTAGGATTTCTAAGACTACTACAGGAATTGGTTGGCAGTGCCAGCTGGCTTTTTTTTTTTTTAATATTTTATTATTTTTGTTAACTTTATTATACGAAGGTACTGGAATAAAAGGAACGTACATCCCTTTCTAACTGCACTGCCTACATGCGTATTAAGGTCCATTCTGCCTGTGTGTGCCATGGCTTTGAACTGTAACACCTCTAATCAATTCAGGAGAAACACATATCATATAAAGCAACATAGGCTAACCTGTAGGTAACACTGCAGTACTGCTGTTTTACTGCAAATCTTATGGGTCTACATAATCAGTAAAAGCCATCTTCCATAGCTGGTGTTAGAACATTTGCCCTATTGGTTGGACATCTGTAGAATATATATGATGACAATTTCTGTAATGATTTTAAGAAATTTAAAAAGAAATACACTGGTTCTTTAAAAATAGAATTTATCATCAAGTTATTACACAAACTCCACAGTAGGGAGTGACAAGGTTATAAGGAAGAGAAAGTTGAACACCTGCACTCAAGCACTCCACTAATATATTTACTTTGCATTCAGAAATACTGATGACCTTTATATACGTAGTCTGTATACGCATAGGGAGATGTACTGTATTATATAAAATGTAAAGTTGCTTTTCTTGTGACAAGAAGAATTCTTTTTTAACAAGAGGACATGGCATTATTTTAATTTGATTATGATGAGTTGAATTTAGGAAATGACCATGAAGGCTGCTTGTAGAACTAGTATATTTTTATTAAAGTATTTTTTTTAAATGTCAAACTTCTGATCATGTAAATGGACTTGTAGAGAACAAAATGCTATTTACTTTGGTTTTCTAGAAAGTTGTTACATATCATGGCTAGTTAACTTTTATTTCTTTTGATGAAAATTTTTCCTTTAATAGTACTTGTATTATTGTGCCATTATTTTCTTATGCTCCAAATGTACCAAAGATCCTGAACAGAGCAGATGTTCACAACTGAGTAGAATTTTACTTTCCTGTGGGAATGCTGTATTCAGACGTGATAGATCTTTGATTGAAGTTGGCTTATTCAAGGGCAATATTGTTCATGTTTAGCTACATCACTGTGGTTAATCTAGATGGAATGAAGGAGGTAAATGCAGGCCAGGGGGGTTGTGATGAGAGGATATGGGAGATAATGTCAGCATCAAATTCTTTGGGTTTTTCCCTAAGAATTAAGTAATCTTTTCTAGCTCAATATTTTAATTCTAATTTAAACAACTCTCTGAGGTTTTGGTTTCTTAAGTACTAGTTGAGGAATAATACTTTAGCAAAGAATGGCCTAATGTTTGTCTTAACTGTTAATTGATAGAGTTTTTTAAAGAGACAATAATTATAACCATTACAAATGATCTGTGATCAAAATCTAAAGTGATGATTTATTTGTAGGAATGTCTTCCTCATGGGAAAGAATTGCATAGGATCATTATGCAAATCTACAAAAAGCTTTTATAAATGTTGCTGCTAGGTAGCTCCACCATGTTTTAGGCCATCCTATTCCTCCCACGCCCGCCTCCCCACACACATACACTTTATTTTGGTTTGTTTCTTTTTAGGTATTTATTGAGTACTTATTATGTGTTCATCTAGTAGTTCATCTCCATTTTTCCAGCCTGGATCACATGACTGAGTAGTTGGGAGAGAGAGCTATTAAAACTCTGGGGTTATCTCAATTTGACTAACTCTAATTTTTCTAATTATAACTGCCTTTAAGTTTTTTAAAAAAATCTTAAACTTCTGCTGGAGTCTGAGATTTTTCACCCCACATCACCCCCTTTTTTGAAAAAAAGATTGTTTTGCTAGTGTGATAATGAATAGGTAAGCTATGAGGAAATTACGACATTCTGTAGTTCTGGTGTGGTAACTATTCTAGTGCAGAAAAATATTAATTCAAGATGACAGAGGGAGAGACTGAGATTGATATAAAGGAACTGAATTATCTAAGTTTACTTTTTAATTGCATATGACTAGAGCATTTTAGTTTTGATTTCCCTCATTCTTACTATCGGAAAGAACTTGGAAATGGTTATAATTTCTTGGCAATGGAAGGGCAGTTCTGGAAAGCTTACTTTGTTTGGAGTCTCATTCTTCCCTGGAGTTAATAGAGTGATTCACAATCTTTGGGGTTTTCTCCTCATCAAAAGTATTTCTTAAGTGCCTATCTAAAAGCAATTAAAGACTGTGTTTGCCCTTTGGAAGCTAAGAATTTGATTCATGATGCAAATTAACTACATAATTTGCAAGCACCCTTGAGACTGAATTTTCTCTATTATACACATCCCATATTTCAGGTGAATCTTTAATTTAAATGACAAAACCCTATCTAATCAACTGGGCATAGTGACATTTTCTTTAAATTAGACTCTATTTTGAATTAAAAGAGTTTTATTATAAACTGTGTGTTTTTGGTTTTTCTAAGTATATAGAAAGCTTGTATAATTCAGATTTATCAATTTCCTGATTTAATGTAGACTTTGACTTTTTTATTAAAAACCTTTATATTAAAGCAAGTTATGTTATTTTTCTTTTATGCATTTATTATTAACATAGCTTTAAATCTTTAAATGTATTGAAGCATTGTGCTATATGAAAATAAGGAATTGCTTATAAATCAGCTACTTCTGAATGGAATATATAGCTGATTTAATAAGCTAGTTGAATGGAAAATATGAAATGTAGAATATAAAAATATTTTTGGGTTAAGGCTTGAGATAGGGTTTCATTTACATCTATAATAGCATACTTTTTCTGTTTTTTAAGCACCTGCATATCTTTGTTTAAATCTTTAAATTTTAAAATATTTTAAGTAACATTTATTTTTGATGTTTTATTGTAGAAAACCTTTAGACAATCAGTCTCTACCGATAGGAAAAACAGCTATCTTTTGATGATTTATAAATAAATGAATTGAGATTTTAATCAGTAGAGGTCCCTGGCTACTAAACACATTCTTTTTTTGAATTGTTAAAATTCAGGACATTGAAAACTACTGTTTTGCTACAACCATGATTATTTCCCCCTTGTCTTTACTTAAATTTTATTTTCTCTTTAGAAGTGCACTTATTTCTGAAAAATCTTAATGAAACAAACACTTAGAACAAATATAAATACAAGACACTTGGGACTACTAGAGATATTTTAGATTTTTATGAAAAAAATGTGAGGGGATACTGCTGCTTTAAAAGGGGATAAAGTAATAAAATATATCTTCGCTATTTTTTTAAAAGCAATATAATCCAGCAATTGTCTAGAAAAATAATTATCAGGTTATTGAGTTCGGTGTTGAGTTACTGAGTTTCATAAAATGTTTTGGTGGCATGAGGGCTTTTTCATTGAAGGTAAGACAAGAATAAAAACTATGTTTACAAAATTTCTGTTGGTGAGGTTTTCTTGGTTTTATTTTTGAGTTTTGAGATAGATGTTATCCAAAACTCAAGAAAGACTATTTTGTAATTGTAAATTACTGAATAACTTTTACACTTGAAAAATCACATCAAGAAATAAAATAAATATTTGAAGTTTATATTTAAAATCTCTGTTTAAATCTGTAGCTAAAAACATATGGCTACACAAACCATTAAGTTATAATTTTAGGTACTTGTTGGATATATAGCTTATATACAACTACCCCACTTGGCCAAAACCAATTAGCAAGCAGTAAATCACAAATGTCTCAAAATAGCATAGAAATTTATTAATGTTAGTGGCCCAGGAACCACTACCTCATGTTCCATAGAAGATGCTGACGATCAATCATAACACTTTTTCCACTGAACTCACAGGGAGCTAGTGAGAATCTCGTTCAGCCTTGTGTTCCAACTGTTCCCTGACATCATTTCAATAACGCCATTGTAAGACAAAACAGTGAGAACACTGAATGACTCATTTGGGTATTAAAGCCCAAAGACTCTAAATTTATCTTTCAAAAGCATGTAGTGATACAAAGAACTTAATATTTGTATACAAAATACCTCCACTTACATTATTCATTTTGTTTTTTACAACTACTCTGTAAATAAATGCAATTACCATCATTTGGTAGATGATGAACATGAGGCTGAGTGATTATGACTTAGCCAAAACACAGGTAATAAACTGCTCTTGAAGTCTAGTGCTCCTGCTCCCCCAAACCATAGAGTGTGCCTCACTGACAAATTACTTCAGAAGAACACAAGGAGTGACAGTGACAGTTATTACTTTGCATACTTCTGACTACAAGTGACAGAAAACACAAGTAAAAATGGCTTCAACAATAAGGAAAAAGAGTGTCTCATATAATTAAAAAACAAGATAGCTTCCCAGGTAGTCAGTTTAGCATCTCAAAAACATTGCCAAGGAAGCTGGTGGCGCGTGCCTGTTGTCCCAGCTGCTCGGGAGGCTGAGGGTTGCTTGAGCCCAGGAATTCAAGGGTAGCCTGGGCCCCAGAGTGAGACCCTGTTTTCCATTTCTCTACTTCGTCATCCTCAGAGTGTTGGCTTTATCCTTGGTTTTGTTTTCTCAGAGAAGCTAGACTGCTACAGAGATTTTTTGTTTTGTTTTGACTTGTTTTGTTTTTGAGACAGGGTCTCGCTCTGTCACCCGGGCTGGAGTGCAGTAGCATCATAGTTCACTGCAGCCTCCAACTCCTGGGCAAGCAATCCTCGTGCTTCAGCCTCCTGATTAGCTGGGACTACAGGCATGCACCACCACGCCCAGCTAATTTTTCTATTTTATATAGAGATGGGGTCTCGCTCAGGCTGGTCTTGAATTCCTGAGCTCAAGCGATCCGCCCCCCTCAGACGCCCAAAGTGCTAGGATTACAGGTGTGAGCCACTGCGCCCAGCCCAGATACTCTTAAGCATCAATTTCTCACACATGTAAGCCCTTCAAGAGAGAAACAACTACTTCTTGTGCCCCCTTTTTAAGAGCAAGGAAAATCTTTTACAGAAGCATTCTAATCAAGTCTTACCATGATTGTGTCATCTGTCCATTCCTAAACCAGTACCTGGCCCAGCAATTGACTTAAAATTAATCAAGATTCATTCACATCCCTGGTACCAAATTTGGGTTCTTTTGACAAGGTACAGGGTAATCAAAAGGGTGCCACACAGGTTTACAGCAATGGTTCTTCCCCGAAGCCATTGCACCTAGATTCTGTTGTTGCATCTGCCATTCTGTTGTTGCATCCACCACTACATAGGAACCGAACGTTAGTCCATTAACATCTTTCCTGACCCATCTGTAAAACAGAACCACTATGCTAGACTATGGCTCGGCTGCTTGGATCTCAGGTTTCTTGTCTTTTGGAGGGTCACAGGAATAGGGTTGGGTCTCTGGACGTATAGAAAGGATGGATGGATGGATGGCACTGGTCTCTATAGTGCTTGTGCGATCCCTCCCAGCCCCTATCCATCAGAGAAGATAATCTCTTCATTGGTCCCTCTCCTCTAAGTTTCTTATATCAGAAATAGAGACCCTCATCAACTTATTTCCTCCCAAGACCCAGCTAGGGGTGGGGTGGCTCAGTTGCTTTGTCTAAATTAAGAAGATGGGTTTTTTTTTTTTTTGAGACAGAGTCTCACTGTGTTGCCCGGGCTAGAGTGCCGTGGCATCATCCTAGCTCACAGCAACCTCAAACTCCTGGGCTCAAGCGATCCTCCTGCCTCAGCCTCCCGAGTAGCTGGGACTACAGGCATGCACCACCATGCCCGGCTAATTTTTTCTATATATTTTCCAATTAATTTCTTTCTATTTTTAGTAGAGACGGGGTCTCGCTCTTGCTCAGGCTGGTTTCGAACTCCTGAGCTCAAACAATCCGCCCGCCTCGGCCTCCCAGAGAGCTAGGATTACAGGCGTGAGCCACCGCGCCCGGCCAAGAAGATGGGTTTTGACTAATGGAAATAAAAACATTTCTCAGGTGAAGTTCTAACTAACACCAACTTATACCTGAATTATTTTACCTTTTTATTAAAACATTCATGATCAGAGCCCTAAACATAGAATGACTTTTAAGCCTCTTCCAAAGAAGAAATTCACAGCAGGAAAGGTAAACTGTCAATGTTTGGCTTAACATCCTTTTCTTTGTCCTCTTGGGTAAAATAATCCTGACAAGAACTTGAAGAACCCTCCTGTCCAATTCTATACAATACTGGGAGGAATGAGGAGGACCTGGGAACCATGCCTACTTTAAGAGTGTCCAAAATGTGCAAAAGTAAATGTTAGTTCAGCTTTTGACACTTGTACACACACACAGGCACACACACCCTGCCAAGGGAAAAATAACAAAAGCAGTAACTCCACATATCAAGAGATACCTGCACAACTATCCCCCCTTCTTGTCCTAAGTTTTGTTTCTCCCTGTAGTTTTCTTGAAATTTTGATGTACTGCTACTCCTGTCCTTTGGCTAGTAGAAATACTGCCCACCCCACCCTCCTTAACACACACACTAAGTGTGTGCATATCCCCTGCAACAACCTAGCCTTAAGAAAATTCATTTTTGACAAGTTAAAGCAATATTTCCTAAAGTACTCAGCAACTGTTTCAAAATCAAAGTGCTTATTTGAAATAAGGACTTAGTGTGTCTCACTCCAATCCTACTAAATCAGACTCTTTCGGGGTGGGTCTAAAATTCTGCACGTTCTCATTCACATTGAACTTTGGGAACTATTGAGCTAAGGGGAAAAGGAAATAATACCTGGTCATTGGTTACTGTGAGACCATCTATGTAGAGTAACTGAGGTATAGTAGGTAAAGTACAAAAATCAGTGCTTACAGCAATGTCTGGCACATAGTAGGTGCTCAATAAATATTTGTGAACAAATGAATTAAATGACTGCATTTTGTGGGTGGTCCTACTTTCCACCTAAAGCCAATCTCAAAATGTTTTCACCTTTAATAAAAACATAAATAGAACTCCAAAAGTATTGAAAAGGATGTAGTTTTCACCGAAGTTGTTATTTTCCAGGAAAATAATGTAAGACGGTTTGCATTATACAGTGAAGCTCCCTAAATACCCTTTTAAAAGATCTCAAATTTCCACTCACTATGGCTGCCTCTCCCTTTCTCTCTCTCCTTCTCTCCCATGGGTACACTCTCCTGGAATTACCTTCTCTGCTTCTCCCTTTCTTGGCCAAGCTCAAGTTGAACTTTTCCTATGCCAGAAGCCCACCATAGGTCTAGCTCTCCCCCTAAACACATAGGGGTCTTTTGGCTTCCCTGGTGCTCCAAACTGCAATCCCACTCATCAACCTGCTCAGCCAATCCAAGCAATGTCCCCAGGACTCACCCTCCATAGGATGCTGGAGGTAGGGTAGGAAGAAAGGGCAATTTTAAATTTTAATTTATTTTCTCTAGTCACTTGGGAGCTCAATACTGGGTAGTTGTCTTTTATTTTTATGCATCATTGGAAAAAACATCTTTAATTTAACTACACTCTGAAGCAGGTGGGTTTTTTTTTTTTTTTTTT
>NW_012140524.1:5914474-5933992 GCF_000956105.1 Propithecus coquereli | reverse complement strand
TGGTTGATGCAAAACTTCAGTGTTTTCTCTGCAGTTCCTTTCTTCTACTACCTCTACTAGGCAAACTATAACCAAAGAATCAGTCTAGGGACCAGTGGGAGGGGAGCGAACCAACGTATTCTAGAAACGTCGTCATAGGCTGTAGGGCCATCAAGTAAGTGATCCCCAAAGGATCTAGCTTCTGGGTTTACTCTACTGTTCCAGGAGGCAAACCGGCTTCCTCGGTGACCCTCTGTCACCTACATCCTCGTCTTTGCAGCTAAGCCCTTCTCAAAGCAGAAAAGTGCAGGGTTCAGGGAAGTCAGTCTTCCAGCATGACCCCCCACCCCCGCGCCCTCTGCTACCCCACGATGCATCGATCTTCATTCATCCTTTACCTTTTCCCCCAACGGGCTACAACTCCACTCTCCGAAACGCTCAGACAAAAAGACTTAACACGATCATGGAAGCCTGTTTTCAACAGGCCAGTTTCTAGAAAGACCCAACGCGGCTTTCCGCTCTTTGCCTCTCCCTGGAGGGGTCGGCGGGGCGGTGCCCGCTGTGGCTCCGCCCCGCGCCGGGTCCCTTTCTCCCGCCCGAGCCCCGCGGCGCGCAGACCGGCGGGCGGGCGAGCCCGAGTCCGCATGCTCAGTGGCCGCGGCCGGCCGGGCGGCGGGACAGCGAAGTCTGCGCGCTCAGGGGCTGCGGTGGCGGCCGCCGCTGCACCGGACAGAGCCCCGCGGGTCCCCGCGCCCCCGCTCCGGGGCCGCCACCTGGGCCGGGGGAGGGGGGCCCAGGGCTCCTCCATGCTGCCAGCCCCGGGGCTGCGGAGCCGGCCGGGTGGCTCCTGCGATGGCGACGGAAGAGGAGGCTGCGGCGGGAGGTGAGTTACGGGCGGCGGGCGCGACTCCAGGTGGGCGCGGGCCGCACGACGCGCGGGGGCACCCCCGGCCCGGGCTCGGGGGCGAGCGGCCGGCCCCGCGACGCCAGGTTTGCCCACTGTGCTGTGGGAGGAGGGCCCGCGCCGTCCCCTCAGGCCCCGCATCGCCTCCAGTGGGCTCTGGAACCAGGTCATCCTTTGGAGCACAGGTGCGGCGCCCGGCGCGTCCTCCTGGGGAGCTGGACGCGGGGAGGGAAGGCCGGGATCGCCGCTGGCTCTCAGGGCTGCGCGCAGCCTGCTCCCGGCCCCAGGCCCGACGTTTTGGCGAAGGTGAGCAGGCGAGGGAACATCCAGCCTGTGACCGTGAGCGGCCTCCTTCCGCCGGCCGCTGGGCGCCCGCCTCGGCGCCCGCATGCACTGCTGCGTGGACGTCTTAGATGTTTTTCTTTCTTTTGTACAAAACAGTTGTCATCAGCCGTGGAAGGAGCTCGGGTTCTTTCTCCGAGCCCATCCCCTGTGAATTTAAAATACTCGCTTCCCTTCCCCTCTTCAAAAACTGCCCGGCCGTGGGGCGGACAGGTGGGCACGTGGAGGCAGGTCCATCGCTCTTCTCACACTCCAGAATGACAGTCCTCCGTAAGCGACAGGCGGCTAGTCTACCATTGCAGCTTCCGCAAAGCCATCAGTGGAGTTCGCTTGTTTTATTTTATATTTCTGAGGCATTTTTGTGAATCGAGTTGGAATTTGTGCTATGCCGTTTTCTTCTCCCTAGTACTCACTGGTGATAGTCTGTGGTTTCTTACATGGGACCATTGCGACCACGACTCAAAATTATGGGATGATGATAAAATAGCTGTTATTTAAGACAAGTAGCAGGCAGGAAAAAAAACAAAAAACCAGATACCTAAAGGAAGACTGGCAGAAAAGTTCTGGGAAGCAATTGATTCCTTTTGGAATATGGTGATAGAGTTTTAGAGTCTCCTTTGAAATAAGGTAATGAAAGAAGATGGCTTTCAAAATTCCCATACAGCTGTGGGAATTTAGATTATGAGGAAATTTCAAAAATCCTATCATTTGAATATTTGTAGTCTTAGATAAACCCTTTATTGGAAAGAGAAAGTGCTAAGCTCAGACACCCTCTCTGCTTTGCCTTGTGACTGAGCTCTGCCCTTTAATGATTGTGTCACGCAGGTTATTTAAAATTCCTTCCCCTTGGCCGGGTGCGGTGGCTCACGCCTGTAATCCTAGCTCTCTGGGAGGCCGAGGCGGGTGGATTGTTTGAGCTCAGGAGTTCGAAACCAGCCTGAGCAAGAGCAAGACCCCGTCTCTACTAAAAATAGAAAGAAATTAATTGGACAACTAAAAATATATAGAAAAAATTAGCCGGGCATGGTGGCGCATGTCTGTAGTCCCAGCTACTCGGGAGGCTGAGGCAGAAGGATCGCTTGAGCCCAGGAGTTTGAGGTTGCTGTGAGCTAGGCTGACGCCACGGCACTCACTCTAGCCCGGGCAAAAGAGTGAGACTCTGTCTCAAAAAAAAAAGAAAAAATTCCTTCCCCTTAGTTTCCTTATCTGTAAAATGGGGACAAATATAGCATCTGCCTTAGGATCACATGAGATGTTAATGCATATAAAATGCTTAGCCCAGTCCTTGGGAAATATTAAGTGCTCCCTAAGTAATTTACAGCTCCAGTTTGCTTTGTGAAATTAATGAGTCATGTCTAGCCCATTATGAAAGTGTTGTCCCATGTGAGTTAAAATTGGCCAACTGAAAGAATATTTGGACTTTTCTGAAAAAAGAGAAAATGCACCTCCTAATTCAAGGGGCAGCTTTTCCCAAATAAGTCTTATGGATTTATGACAAGCTTTTAGATAAATAGTTTGTTGCTGTTTAGCTGAATACCTAATGTGAAGTTGGGAATGACCAAAATTAATTTTTCTTAGTTAAGGATAGCAATGTTTCTGTGGGGGCTGGGAGAGCCAACATGTATTGAGGATGTACTATGTCCCAGGCATTTCACAAGAGTTGCCTTTGTTAGTCTTACAGCAGCCTTGTAATGTAGGTGGTACTGTCTCCATTTCACAGATGAGAAAACTGAGGCTGGCACAGTCACACAGCCAGGGAAGTGACAGAACTGGAATTAAGGTCTGTGGTTCTTGCCCATGCTATTCTCCTTTCTTTCCATTTGACCTGGTGATGCTAATGAACAAATGTACTCACTTCCAGACACTCCTTTAAAGAGTGGTTAAAAATATATATATTACTACTTTTCCCTATTCCCAGAGGGAAAACAAAAACAGGCCTCTATAGCAGATTCCAGGGTAATATACTCCTTACACAAAACCTCTGAAGATTCCTTTTTCCTAAGCAGTTTGACATTAGGGCCTCATGGTAAAAATAAAAATCTAAAACTGATGGTAGTGGGGTGTGGGGAACCCATAGTATGGCTTACACTGTTAAAAAAAAAAAAAGAACAAAAAACACCTTAGGGCTCGTTTTGAAGGTGACCACCAACAATTAGCTGGCGCTGAACATAATTGCCTGCTCACTTACATTTTTCACAGGCTCATGGTAAACACTGAGATTGAGCATGCTGCCAAGTGACTGGGCGTCCTCCTGGTAAATGATTCCAAAATCCTTGGAGTGAGGGAGAGGGCAGTCTTGCGGGAGCAACACATTTTCAAGACTGACTGCCAGAGATGGTGTTCAGTGTAGGCATCTCTGGGGCAGCTTTCTCACCTTGCCTTTTCTTACCATCCCATGGTTCCACCTGTGGCGTTGTCAGATCCAGCTCTTCTTGGTGTAGTTCTGCAATTATAGTGGCTTACATTCATTTTTGTTTCTCAGAAATCAAGTCATCTCCGAAGCAACTTTGCATAAGCTGTTGTTTCATGGCCTGGAGCCTAAGGCAAGATTTCAGCCAGAAATTCATTACTCAAGATAAACCAGGATGGGCTAATTACTTTTCACTTATTTAAGGGGGTGGAAAGAGAAAGGAAAAGAGAGAAGGGAGGGGAGAAGGAGGGAGAGAGGAGGGAGGAGAAAGAAGAAAATGGGAGGAAGGGAGGGTAGGGACTGCCACCCCATCAGTATTTGACTCCAGGAAAAACAAATAAAAGATTAATGTTTAAAATATATAGGGAAAACCAAAATATTAGTAACGATAATATAGTGATTTCACTTTACTTTTTTTCCTGTTTCTAAAAAACACTGTGTCATTCTGTGCTGTACACATTGATCTTAGTAACCTTTTGAAATCTCTCCCTTTATGCAATGGTCAGGAAATCACAAATGAGCTAATAACATTTCGTTCTAGTAGCCCTAATTTCAATTGTCCCATTTAGTTGAAGGCCTCCACTTTTCTGCGGTGACAGCTGAGTTACTCAGGTGCTTGGGATCTGGGTCATTAGTCAGTATCAGCATCATCATCAGCTCAGAATGTGGCAGGAGGCGAGGGTCCCTGAGACATCTGCTTGTTTTGTGAGACAGTGATTTCCTGTCCTGGTTTTCACAAGTCTGCTACCTGGAGTGGCTCCCCTGGTTCTCAACATCCCGGCACTCTGGAGCCCCCTTGCCTCGCCCGGTGCTTCTCCTTCCCAGTGGCAGGAGGCTGTGAGCTGGGACCATAGGTGGAATACGTTCTCTGTAGTAGCCTGTAGTGTTTCTAGGGATTTACTGATAATTTATAAAACGCTTAGCTATGCATGCCTCCCACCCTGTTTTCTTCTCTTACTTGGGTGCTGTCCCATTTACTGGTCCCTGATACATCCTGTTTATATCGCGTTAGGTTATAATACCTCATTTACCCACCCAACTTTTTAACTTAAAATATTTTTTAACTTTTTAAAATCAGTCCAATTGTACAGTATTAAAATTTTCATCTGAAAATACTTAAATGTTGGTTGGCATGATAGGAAATTTGCTGTTTATGTAAGTCTATTGTTGGTGTTTAGTTTCTCTAGTCTTTAATCTTAAGGTTTAAATCTCTAGATAGTGTCTTTATAGAGAGATTAAAAACAAAGAAGTCTAAAGGAAAGGGAAATGTAGAGAGAATCATTCTTCCACTCTATGGTTTGCATTAAAGGATATTTAGAATTGAAGGTTAAGAGCATTGCCATAAAACAATAACTTACATTCACAGTGATTTTTTTGTTTTTTGCTTTTTTTGAAACAGAATCTCGCTCTGTTGCCTGGGCTAGAGTGCATGGCATCACCCTAGCTCACAGCAAACTCAAACTCCTGGGCTCAAGCGATCCTCCTGCCTCAGCTTCCCGAGTGTCTGGGATTAGAGGTGTGCAACACCACACCCGGCTAATTTTTTCTATTTTTAGTAGAGATGGGGGTCTGACTCTTGGTCAGGGTAGTCTTGAACTCCTGAGCTCAAGCGATCCTCCCACCTCTACCTCCCAGAGTGCTAGGATTACAGATGTGAGCCACGGCGACCAGCCCCCAGAATGTTTTACTTACAGTATTTTATGCATTTTTAAATAGATAAAAAATAAACTTTATCATATTTTCCAAGCATGTGGCAAGGAAAGTAGAAAATCATCTCATAGCCTTCTCTTCCAAAACACCTCCACTTTGTCCCTCCGATACGTCCCCTCAGTTACGTGAGGGGACCTACCTTTCCCCAATATGGTTTATACTTTCCTACCCCCAGGTCGTTGCTCCAGCTGTTGGCTGTTCCTGGAATGCCCCTGCCCTTGCCCCAGATGGCCTGTATAATCTTACTAATCAGGCTTGAAGGGCTCAGTACAGATGTCATTTCTTCTGTATGTCTTGGAGGAGGAGATCTGGTATAGGAAAACCAGCATGAGTTTTGGAATCAGGCCGCTGGGCGTGTGATTTCCAGTTTCACTATTTATCAGCTGTGTGACCTTGGCCAAATTATTTAACATCTCTGAGCCTTCATTTTCTTCTCTGTAAGATGAGGGTAAAAATACCTAACTAGGAGGGTTGTTGCAAGAACTAAATGAGATAATGATTAGGAACTGTTTAGTGAACTCTGGCCTTCAGCACATGATTTTTCCCCTTTTCCTCATGAAACCTTCCTGGAACCTTCCCCCGCCAAATTGAAATGATTCTGGCCCCCTGTTTTCACACCGTGTCCAGGTGTGTCCATGACAACACTTGTGCCTGTTTGGCACAAATTTTTTTGCAGGTTTCTTAGCTCCACCCTTAAGTTGCACATTCCTAGGAGGGCAGGGTTGGTTCTTACTCATCTTTACAATCTCCGATTCCTTGCACCTATTAAGTGCTTAGTAAAGGTTTGTAGATTTTGAATGGGTGACAGTTTGTTTAAGGTGTGGACAGGGTTAGCTCATTCAGAAAGGATCCATTAGATACATACTTACTATTTGGTAAGCAAACAGAGATGGAGAGATGCACAAAGCAAGAGAAGGGGTTAAAGAGCTTACAAAATCTGCTAAGCTGGGTGAGAAATGCAGCCAAAAAGTTTGTAAATACAAGGTGGAACGTGGTACAATATGTAGGCTAACTGCCAAGAGTTAGCCTCCTCTCCCAAAGTTGGGAGACATTATATCAAGTTCATGAAGGAGGGGATCACAGGTGGCTTTCAGAGAGGTGCTAATTTTAGTCTTGATGGAAAGATAACTATTGGAGAAGCAGCGAAGAAGAGGGTCTCTTGGGACAGATAGGCATGGAAATGGAAAAATCACCAGTGACATGCTTGGAAGAACTGATGTTGGTATCCTCTGGCTTTGGTTAGGAAAGCTGAAAAAGGAAGAATTGGCCTCCCGAAGTTGCATTGTTAGTGTTGTGTGGCTTCCCCTTCCAGGCCTGACGCAGCATGGACAGTTTACACAGAAAGCCTGTCTTACAAGCAGGTGATTTTCCTACTGTACAGAAGGAAAGGTACTTGCATCTTCTTTTGGTTCCAGGTGGGCAACAGAGCTTCTGAATCACCGTGAAGGCTAATGATGGCATATTTCTGATCTGTAGGAAAACTGGAAAGCAGAGGTCTTGGTTCCTGCCAGATAAATTGGCTCTTAGGTCATAGCCTTCACTCTAAGTCCGTCTGGACCCTTTCTTTCTTTCATCCTCTTTTCTTTCCTGAGAAAGCAGCTACTTACATCTTCAAATCCACTTCATTCTTTGTTCTGGAAAGCATCGCAGGTACTATTTCATTTATTCCTAGTACAACCTGTTGGGAAGCAGGTGTTTGTACTTTCCACATCCCTTCAACACAATGTCTTGTGTTTTCCCTCTAACTCTGTCACTCTTGTGCCCTTGATATGGGCATGTGCTCCAGGCATATTCTTGGGAAAAAATGTGCCGTGCTCATAGACCCTTCCCAGGCAGCTCCGTGGGATAAAGGTGAAGACCCTTAGCCTTGACTGCAGATACAAACACCCAACGGAAGTTTATAAACAACAGGGAATCCAGAGTCCTGCATGTCAGAACATGCTCCTCATGGGAAAAGAGCACTCACAGAGACACCTAAGTGTGGTGACATCAGAAGATGTTCTTCTTGTTTTAATTCCAGTACAGTACAGAAGCGCTCTGGCTTAAAAGTTACTTATAAACAGAAGTTCCGTATACATCAAAATACGTCTTCATCTTTTTTTATTAAGCGAACAGAATATAGGGAGAATATAGTGTTGTACCTAGAAGGTACCCAAACTATAAGTATATTTTATAGAAATACAGATTTTGAAAGATCAGTTTATGGTAGATGGGATTGAAATTGAATACTTGACAGAGAAGGTATCAGTAGGTGTTTAAAGGAATCAAAGATTGTCAAAATTGTTTTGTCAAAGATCTAGAGAAAAGTTTTGATGAAGTACTGAACACGATCTCCAGCTCTACGTTTGCTCTCTGAACAGTTACCATCTCCCTGGTTGGAGAATTATATTTCCTCTCTGGTTTACATGGTACCCAAAGGTAGGCTATGCTTACACTACCGTGGACACAAACAATATTGCATTCCGGGTAGGCCATCTCTTCTACAGTGGGTTACCCAGGCAACTGCACTGACCTAGAAAAGAGAGACCAAACCCAATTTTCCATGCATCATGATGCTAGTGGCTTCTTCAGGACAATCTCCTTTCCTTTAGTTTTCCACTTGAAATGCTAGCACTTTTGGCTTATCATTTCCTTTCAACAATTATCATACCTACCTCTGGGACACATGGTCATAAGCAAAACAGCCCGATCTTAGAGGGACATTCAAATTCACACCTCAAATTTTAGAAGGCACCTAGGGTAATTTATTTATCGGAAGGTTTAGAAATACTTTTTATTAGCTATTTGTCTAGGAAAAGCATGAAACCAGCGTTTGGTTCTGATCATCATTGTTACTGTGGCATGTTATGCCTAGATAGTATTGAAGCCATAATTGTCACTTTGGGTTTTATTGCTTTCAAAATCCATGTTATGTTTCATTTTGTAAAATTTTAACATTTGCCTGTTGCAGTGTCATGCTGCGTGTTTTAAAAGCTGCTTTCCTCTTCCTGTAATAGTGTAATCACCATTCAGTAACAAGATACACAAATATTTTTATGAACACTGATGCATTTTTCTTCCCCAAAGTTAAACTGAAGGTGTCTCATTTTGTTCATACCAATTGTCAGGAACCATGTCCCTTTTACAGGCTCTGTGTAGAATTTGGCATACCCAACATGCCTAATTAATATTAATCATGGTAATGGCATACATGGTGTCTTCTGTTTACTCATAACCTGCAAGAATTGTATTCTTTGGAGCTGTATTTTCCCATGTATAACAATGATATGGGCGTAGACCATCCAAGTCGAAATACGTTTTTGTCCCTTTTGGAAAAATCTGCTGATGTTGAAAATGTTAAACCCTGCATTCTTCTTTTTCGTGGGGCTCAATCTAGCCTGGAACAAGTTAAGGGACTTTTCTGTTTCGATGTGGAAGTGAAATTCTGATGAACTGTGGTTTCTTGCTTTCACCCATCCCTGGATTAGGTATAATGCCTATGAAATGTTGGCCTTTTCTGGAATGGTCCTAGTCAGGGAAGCATTCTTCAGTGCTTACATCACTCTGATTATATTCTGCATCACAACCGAGTGGTTTCCCATGACTCCAATTTCCTTATAGTCATCATGGGCGTTTCTACCCCTTCTTTGCCCTATTTCAGAAGCTTAGCATGTATCATTCTCATTCTTTGGTTCTTCTGAGTAGTTAGTAATATTTAATTTTTATTGAGTATTTACTCTGTGCTCAGTGTTCTAAATGCTTTAGTTGGTGTAATTCATTGAATCTGCGGCAACTCTATAAGGTAAGTACTATTATTAATCTGTGTTTCAGATGAGGAAACTGAGGCACATTGCCTAAGGTTAAGGTTGCAGAATCAGGGTTTGAACCCAGGCCTGCAGAGCTTTTCTCCTTTTACCCTTTCCCTGAGTTGTATTCTGTCGATATCTGCGAGGCATTTGGATGTGCCGTTTCTGTGAAGTGCTGGTGTCTAAAACTGATCTTCTGTTGGTAGGGAGTGTGGAATACTGGCCTACTTAGGCTTTGAGAGACTCTGAGCTCTTTGACCTAATAATTGTGTGATGTTTGGCATATATTAGTCGAGGTTCAACCGGAGGAGCAGAACCAGTAGGAGATGTGTATTAAGAGAGTAATTGCAAGGAATCGGCTTATGCAGCTGTGGGGGCTGGCTAGGCAAGCCTGGAATCCGCAGGGCAGGCTGTAGGTAAAGGCAGGTGGGGACACCCTGGCACAGGCTGAAACTGCTGTGCGCTGGTGGAGTGTCTTTTTTTCAAGGAAGAGGCCTTTCAACTGATAAAATCAGGCCCACATGGATTATCTAGGATAATTTCCCTTACTTAAGGTCAATTATGGACTTTGTGATTATGGACTTTAATCACACCTACAGAATCCCTTCACAGCGATACCTGGGGTAGTATTCGACTGAATAACTGAGGACTGTAGCCTAGCCAAGTTGACACAGCAAAGTTATTTCCTTTCTGAGCCTCACTTTCCTCATATGCTAAATGGGACAGTAAACACCAGAGGATTGTTGTAAGGATTATATAAAATAGGATGTGTAAAGGGTTTGCTGTGTGCATGTCAGGATTCAGTAAAAGATTATTTTATTTGTAGCAGTGGGGGTGGGGTGTCAGCAGCTGTGGTCCCACCTATAATTGTGACTTCATTCTCATTTTTGTCCCCCTTTGTCATTCCCATTCCCTGCAGTGGTTGGTTTCCTAACTGGTATTCCTGCCTCGGTCCTTGGTCTCTTCTAATCCATCTCCATTTTTTTCTCAAGGATATCACGAAAAGCTTAAAGTAGCCCACACTCTCCATCTTTGAAAAACGTCTTGCTGAAATCCAGATGTGCTATGTTTGTAGCTTTCCTCAATATATCAATGCAGTACTACAACTGCCTCCTCTCAAAAATACCCCCCTCCCCACTTGCTAAAAGCTAGTGAGAGGGCAGACTGCATTCTGCAGTGACACTGAAAATCATTCTGCGTGACTTTTGTTCCTGTTCGATTTCTGTAGTGATTAAGGACAGGACGTGCATGAGAACCGTTTCTGCAAAAGAGGCTATGGTATTTAGGTTCTGGGTTTTTTTTCCTTTTATTTAAACTGCACTGTGTAATACATAGCCGAGCATATTACTTTACTGCTCTGAACCTCAGTGTCCTGAGCTGTAAGGGGAGTGAATTGGACAAGATAATTACTTCTGTTCCTTTTCCCTCCTATTAATCTTTTACTGGAAATTAAGAAAAGCAGATATACTTTTAGGATTTTCTCCAAATATTTTATAGTAGTTTTTATCTTTAAAAGTAAAACTAGTTCGTTTTTTTCCATATTGAACCAAATATTTAAAAGGTAATAATTATAGTTGAATCAGATAATAAAAAATTAGCCAAGAAAATCCTTCACTTTCTTACTCCATCAGATAAAAAATGTGTGAACAAATGAACTTGGGAACTATTATAGTCTATTGGACTCGATGACTGTTTTTGTCCTTATTCTGAAATGCTTGCCCAACTCTAACTCATTCTAACCACCACCCCGGCATGTTTCTGATCTTTCTGGCTTATAAACTTTGATTTACCTTCCCACTTATTCTCACTTTATCTCATCTCCTGAATGTGATGATTAAACCCTTGTTTTCAAAGTTTTGCTTCCATACTTTACCATGGTTTGGACTTTTCCTTTGGTTATGTGGCCGTTGTCAGGCTATGGCTCCAGTTGGTGTGATGGTTTTTAAATATACATTTTAAGACTCTTAAAATTCAAAAGACAGGTGTATAGTTGCTATGGTTTGGATGTTTGTCCTCATCAAATCTCACGTTGAAATTTGATCCCCAGTGTTGGAGGTGGGGCCTAATGGGAAGTATTTGGGTCGTGAGGGCAGATCTCTCATGAATAGATTGATACCCTTCCTTGGAGGTGAGTTCTTACTCTATTAGTTTCTTTGAGAGCTGTTTGTTAAAAAGAGCCTGGCACCTCCTGCCCTCTCTTACTTCTGTTCTTGCCATGTGATCTCTGCACATGGCTGGCTCCCTCTGCCTTCCACCATGAGCAGAAACTATCTGAGGTCCTCACCAGATACAGATGCCTGATCTTGAACTTCGAAGCCATCAGAGTCATGAGCCAAAAAAATCTTTTTTCTTTATAAATTTCCCAGTCTCAGGTATTTTGTTATTGCAGCACTAAACAGACTAAGACAATAGTCAAGCAAAAGATAAATCAAACATTCAGATAACATCCTTGGTATTGATTGTCACACAGGCAAGTGATAATGGCCATGTACCCCAAAGCGTCAAGATTATGCAATAGATTTTCTTTACCGATGTGCACAAAGGATACCATTTCTCAATAATTTGGGCCTTCTCTTTCATTTACCCACACCACCAGTGGCACTCAAGCCTTTGGTTAATACCTGGTAGAATTCCAGGACACACAGATGGCCCATTAGATTTTAAGTCCCATGAAAATGAGCAGTCTCTTTTGTCACCATTGTATTCCCAGCCCTTAGTGCAGCATTTTGTTCATAGTAGGTGCTTGATGAATATTTACAAATTGAGTGATCTACAGGACATTACAGGACCACAGCTGACAAGGACCACTTGTCAGGTGACCATCCAGATAGGGGAATAGGCTTGCTAATGCTTCACCTATTATATCCTTTCCACCAGGTTGTGTTGCAAACTGGGAAACTGGTTTTGAGTTTACTCTAGGGGTTTAGAAGTCTTAAACGTCATTTCTTTCTGCCTCCAGCTTCTCCCATTCACACCCATACAGTTGGTTTGTGTTTCACCCTGAATGCCATGCCCTTGTGCTCAGATAAGAAGAATTTAGCAAGAGATCCAGGACACCTGCTGATTTTTAAGGCCATCTTTAGTACACAGTCCATCGTGAGCGACATACGCAAATTCACATTTTACCACAAATGTGCTCTGTAATATTTGTTCTGATCAAGCCTGGGAAATCCCTGGCCCTTCCTTATAGGTAGGAGGGGTGTGTCATAGAGGTAAGCAGATCCCCTTTGGCTCATTTTAAGTCACAAGGCCCAACATAATCCATGCCGCTGGCACAGCTTAATCCCTGGGCTCTCTGACACCCTGGCACTGTTCACAGTCTTACTCTCACACTGCTTTTCCCAATCCAAACTAGTTCAGTTTTCCCACCTGCCAAGTGATTGTATGAGTCCATTCCAACCATTCATATCTCTTCCTTGGTGTCAGCCTTTTACTGTGCTTTATAACTCTGCCTTGGGCTCTCCCTTTGCCTATGCTGAATTTGGCCACAGTGAGTAAACTCCCTGCTGTTCTCTCTTTGGCCTTTTTGTTCAACATGACAGCCAGTCATTTGGTTTGAAGATGTAGATGTCCTGCTGGCCACTGTTGCATTTGGCATATTTTGGGAAGGCGTAGGGAGGAGTTAGATATAATCTTAATTCAAAAGATATTGTTAGAGTGATGCCAAAGAACATTAAACTTAACAGAGGGAAAAAAAAGCCAGCACTTAAGTATAAAATAAAATGAGGACACATGAAATGGTACAGGTGTGGCTTCACAATAGCCTGTAGAAAAGACTGATTTGGGGTAACCAGAGGAAAGCCCGATTTGAGAGGCGGGAGAGCTACACAGCAGTTCCTCTACCACGATTATCTGGCCAAGTGATAAAGGGCAAGTGACTTAATCAACCATGGAACTCTTTCTTTTTTGGAAAAAGAGGGAATTATTAGACCATCTGTAATGTCAATTCCAATTCTAAAATTATACGAATCAATGATCAACAATATAAAGTGAAAGCCTAATAAAATAAAAGCTAATACAGTCCTATAAATGATGACAGTATAATATTCAGAACACTATCAACAAGCTGTACCCTCCTCTCTATAAACTAGACAGCTGGTTGTTGCATTTCACTTGCACGACACATCAAAGGATTTTTTTTTTCTTTTTTTTTTTGAGACAGAGTCTCACTGTGTTGCCTGGGCTAGAGTGCCGTGGCGTCAGCCTAGCTCACAGCAACCTCAAACTCCTGGGCTCAAGCGATCCTCCTGCCTCAGCCTCCTGAGTAGCTGGGACTATAGGCATGTGCCACCATGCCCGGCTAATTTTTTCTATATATTTTTAGTTGTCCAATTAATTTCTTTCTATTTTTAGTAGAGACGGGGTCTCGCTCTTGCTCAGGCTGGTCTCGAACTCCTGAGCTCAAACAATCCACCCGCCTTGGCCTCCCAGAGAGCTAAGATTACAGGCTTGAGCCACGGTGCCCGGCCTACATCAAAGGATTTTTAAACAAAATATGTCCAGAAGAGAGAAATTGGGTTGGTGATAAGATATCCTAGGAGTAATGTTTGAAAGAACCGCAGGGTTTGGTTTAGGAGAGAGAAAAATTTGGGACAAACGTGTAGTATGGGTTGTTGTTCTGATTAGCAAAGAGAGAATTATAGTGAAGTGGAGTGAACTCAATGATGGCATCAGTTACAAAGCACGACCTTCGTAAGTAGAAGGGGCCCAGTCGGGTGACAGGTGTTAGCTTTGAGGAACAGTGATCAGAAAAGGTTTCTTGTAGGAGATGACGTCTGGCTTTGTCTTGACAGTCAAGTTTGTGTTAGCCTGATTTGGGAACAGGGCATTCCAGGCAGAGAAGCAGAGCCACGGGGGGTCATGAGATGATTGCGGGTATCAAGTAGTGCTCTGAGGCTGTTGCCTGGGTTAAGAGTAAGAGGGCAGCAGGGGGTGCGGGTGATGGACAGGCTGTATGGGGCTCTGCAAGACCTGGTATTTCATGCCATCTTAAACTCAGTGGGGAGCCACAGCTGGATTTTAAGCAATGGAATGAAATAACCAAAGCTGTTGTGCGATAATGTCACTGTCGGTGGCTTGCATATTTAATATTCTCATAGCACACTACTTTTAATTCACAGCAGTGACCACAGTTTTGAATTATGTGTCTGATTATTGATTAATGTCTCGTATTGCCTTCTTCAGAAGGGGTGGGAGAAATTCATATTTTGCTAATTATGTGAGGAGTTTCATGTGGAGATCTGAATAATCTGGCACTATATTTCAGATTTAATTTAGCTCTGGTGTCTGTTGGATCTTATAGCTGGCCAGAAGCGCACTATACTCAATTCAGATAAATAAATAATGTACTAGTGAATATCTGTCCAACATCATAGATTCCAAAACACTTTGACATTTATTTGTTTTCTTATGAAAGCTCTATGAGGTAACACTGCTGTGTATCATAACCTCTGTTTTGTAGATGAGGAAGTGACCACAGAGAGTGTAAACAACTTACTTAAAGCCACACAGTAAGTTAGGGGGACAGCTGAACGAGAATGCTCTTGCTGTACATGGTGCCACATTATTGCCATTGAGTCCGTGGTCAGTGGAGGTGGTTTGCGGTGTTCTCACTGTGGCAGGGGCTTGAGCCTGGGCTAGGAGTCCTGACTGGTGGATATTTTATGAAGTCCATACAGTCGGGACGTTTCTTCCTTTAGAAAAGTCCTCAAATCAGTACAGGTTGTCAGGGTCTACTTAGTCACTCCCGGTGAAAAAGCAGGTGCCTTTGGGAGACCGTGGGCTGCTCCCTGCCACCAGCAACAGTTTTCGATGGACTCTCTGATGCCAGTTATTTTCAAAGCATTAAACATGGCACCTAACTAATGCTTTCAGTCCAGTGTGGCATATAGATTTGGTCAAAAATGTGTGGCTGTCACTTTCTGAAATCAATACAGTTACTCCTCATCCACAAAGGGAATCCTCTCTAGGCAGATAATGCTTGTGGAAGGCTTTTCCCTCGTTTTCACACCAGTGTAGTACAAGGGTCAGTCTGGAATCCTTTGCATTACATTAGAAACTCCCTGTCCCTTCTGTTCAGGAAAGCACAAAGATGTTCCATGGAAGTGACTCAATATGTTATATCTTTAGCAACACAAAGTTCATGGCATTGGCAGTCCATAGTTGTTCTTTGAGTTTAAAAAATAATACAAGAAGGAATGCATACATGGCTCTTTGAATAATGACATAAATTTATCCTTTCAAAGAAATGCCCAAGGTTGTAAATAAGAAAAGAAAACTTTTTGTTATATTTATTTTTTTCTGAATTAAAAAAGTACTATGTATTAGTTGTAGAAAACAATTGGTAAATTCCAGCCTGAGCAAGAATGAGACCCCAACTCTACAGAAAAATGGAAAAATTAGCAGGTGTGGTGGCATGCGCCTATAGTCCCAGCTATTCAGGAGGCTGAGGCAGGGGGATTGCTTGAGCCCAGGAGTTTAAGGTTTTAGTGAGCTGTGGTGACACCACTGCACTCTAGCCCAGGCAACAGAGTGAGACCCTATCTCCAAATTATTTATATATATATATATATATGTGTAAATGTATTTAAATATATATATATAAATGTATTAGCCATGTTTTTTATTTTCTGTATTCTGATGCTTTGACATCTGGGGCCTTGCTGCACCTAGAGGGACTGCCCCGCTCAGGGTTAACCAATTCCTAGAGATAGTAAACAACTTGCCCTTGAATGTACTTTTCAAATACAAACCAATCAATCCAGAGCCCACAACCCAACCACCTCTTTTATTAGGCTCTTGCAGCCTGGGCAGCTATCCACCTGCCCTCATCACCCTAGGACTGGGTACCAGACAGGCTAGAGACAGACCCTGTGCCCCAGAGTCTGCTGAAATTATTCTAACTTGCCAACCCTAAGCTTGCTTAGCCTGCCTTGCCTGTTCCTGCAGAAGCCACAATCAAAGCTTTTGCCCATGGCTCTGTCTCTCACCCTGCCCTCTGACCCACCCCATGCTTCCCCTTGGGGCCACCTCTACTTGGGAACTATGAGTAACAATCCACAGTTTTTTCAATAGCAGTTGTCTCCTGGTCTGTTGGCCCTACTATACCTCAGATTTTCTGTTAACACACTGTATTTTTAAACAATTAAGAAGAAGAAAAAACATACAAAATTTAGTATTGTGTATAGCATTTACTATTTTATAAATAATTTGAAAACATTATATTTAAAGGCAGCATAGTAGTCTATCACATGATGGCACCTAATTTTTTATCTGTTCCCTTATTTGTTGGTACCTTTAGGTCGTTTTCAGGTTTACAGTGTTGAAATATTTTTATGAATTTCTATGTACAAAAGTCTTTATGCATATCTTTAATCATTTTAGGATAAGTTCAAAGAAATAGAATTGCTAGATCAAAGAACAGCATATGTTTGTGTCCCTTGATATAATTTTTTCAAATTGTACTCTGGAAATGTTATACAGGTTGAAAATCCAAAATCTGAAAATTTTTGAGCACTGACAGGATGCCACAAGTGGAGAATTCCACACCTGACCTCACATGAGTGGTCGCAGTCAAAACGCAGTTAAAACTTTGTTTTGTGCACAAAATAATTAAAAATATTGTATAAAATTACCTTCAGGCTATGTGTATAAGGTATATATGAAATATAAGTGACTTTCATGTTTAGACTTGGGTCCCATCCCCAAGATATCTCACTATGTGTATGTAAATACTCCAAAATCTGAAATCTGACACACTTCTGGTCCCAAGCATTTCAGATAAGGGATACTCAACCTGTACAGATTTTTTTTTTTTTTTTTTTTTGAGACAGTCTCACTCTGTTGCCCTGGCTCGAGTGAGTGCCATGGCATCAGCCTAGCTCACAGCAACCTCACACTCCTGGGCTCAAGCAATCCTACTGCCTCAGCCTCCCGAGTAGCTGGGACTACAGACATGTGCCACCATGCCCAGCTAGTTTTTTCTATATAGATTTATAGTTGTCCAAATAACTTCTTTCTATTTTTAGTAGAGACGGGGTCTCGCTCTTGCTCAGGCTGGTTTTGAACTCCTGACCTTGAGCGATCCACCCGCCTCGGCCTCCCAGAGTGCTAGGATTACAGGCGTGAGCCACCGCGCTCGGCCTCAACCTGTACAGATTTTCATTCCTATCAACAGTATATGAAATTTTGAGGCTGTCTTCTCTCCTCCTTCCCTCCCCTTCTCCAAGGCCCCTTTGCCAGTACAACAGATTATCAGTATTAATCTGTGTGCTAGGCCAAAGAAAAAAGCATCTCTGCTTTTATAATTCCGTAATTCTCAGATTATTTGTAATGTGTTTAGCCCAGATTTTAAGGAATTAACCAAAGGGGCATTGTGGGAGCCAGTCACCCTCTTGTGTACTTGAGAACTGGGAAGTGAGAGTGACATTTCTTTGACCCTCATGGCCATTTCTAGGTATCATTTCCCACTGTCATTTAATTGCCTTCATCTAGGTTTTCTGTTTATTGCGTCCTCTGCTCATCCTCATTTTAATCATTCCTGACCTCCAGGGTGCTACTGCCTCGTATTCTTAGAGACATTTTCCTCTGCTCCTCATCCCCTGATGTCATCCTGGCCAATGTGGGTCTTTCTTCTCTTTCAACACGCCCCATCCTCACTTCACTGCAGACACCCCCTTGGGCACCTACTCCATAGACCCTTGAATCAGCTGGAAATGCTTCACCTCTGAATCCCCAAGCCTCAGCTTCTCCCTCTGGACCATGGTTTCATATTTTTATGACTCTTCCACTTACATAAAATCTGTTTTTCACCCTAAGTGTTATTTCCAAGCACTCCATCCACCTCCTGGTTCTTCTTTCAGCTCCTCCTGGATGTTTCTTGCTTTCCTGCCCAGCTGGTGCTCTGTGATGCGCCGTTTTACGATGATGTTACACATACAACTTATTGATTTGTCCTTTGAACGTCTGCATGCTTCCCTGGCAAGTGACTGGCCTTGGGTAACCAAAAACATCTATTTTCTCTGCTTCAGTTCTCCAGCTTAACTGTGATCATGGATAAAATCATATGCCAGCAAAGCTCTGTGTGCCTGGAATCTAGGAATATATGGTTTCCTCTTTATTATTCGGAACTCACAGAAATTAACACAGTCTTAAAATAGAAACAGAGAGAAAATAAGCTTAAATACATTTTAGTTTATGAAGCCTGAGATAGTTATTATACTTTGTTCCAGGGATTGCTACCTGGGTTCCTGTCTCACCATTTCTGAGTCTTCCTCCCCTAAGATTATTTAATCTTAAGAACCATACTCAGGACTTCCCTTTTAGACATCTTGCTACTTTTGGGGTCAAGGCCAGTGGGATCAAATTTCTTCCCTACAGTCTAGACAGGAGAGGTAGATCCTTCTGTGATGTTTCAATGTTGTATCTGAGATATGCTGTGAGACCTGACCCCTGCCTGAAACGGTTTTTGGCTTTCCCTCTCCAGGCTTAGCAGCAAAGCTGTATTTCCCAAGGTGCAGAGGGTTCAGAGTATACAGCTCGGAGGACAATGTTCCTTACAGAAGTAAACAGGAATCTGGATGAGAGGCCAGTCATTTTGGTTAGGCAAAGGCAGAGTGCATTAGAATGAAAGCTGTAACTTTTGCTAGGAAGACTAATTCGAGAACCGATCTGCTAGGAGGGAGAACATTGTATTATATTATAAATGTTCCCCCTGCCTTGGTGAGGATTGGCCTCAGAAATGAATGATGCTGAGCGGCAGTCGTAGGCAACTACATTAGCTCCCTGCTACCTGGAAATAAAGGTCCCGCTCCTCGGTGTGACATCCAGAGCCCTCCATGAACCAGTGCAATCTGCCTTTCTAGCTTGATGTCACAATATCAGTTTTATATCGTGTTCAGCTATACTGATCATCTTGTTATTTCTTAGTAGTCCATCTGTATTCATTTTTGTTTCTAAGTTGTGTTTATGTCTTGCAAAAGTAAGACATGATACTTAGAAAATTTTGGAAAAATACGGAAAAGTAGAAAGGAGAAAGATTCTTTGATCAGCCACCCAGATGAAACACCTGAAAACATTTCGTTTTGTTTTTCTTTTTTTCCTCCGCTGCAAATGCGTTGGTTTTGTTTCTTGTTTTTCCATAGTTTGTATCTTTCATCCTACATTTTTTTTTACTAAACATTACATAAGCATTTTCTGTATTTATAAAACTCATGAATGTCATTTTTTAGTGATGGCATAGGATTTTACTGAATTCACTTGCTGCCTTCTGTTCACGGTGTTCTCTAAGCCTAAAATGCCCATCCAAGAAAATGCTTTCAAATGTTACTCCCTCCCCCAAAACAGAATTAAGTGCCCTTCCCCTGTGTTTTTGCAGTATAAGCTCGTAC
>NW_012140524.1:5910592-5912859 GCF_000956105.1 Propithecus coquereli | reverse complement strand
AAAAAAAAAAAGTAGATGTAGCAAAGACATTTTACCTTGGTGCCTTTTCCTGACTGACACCTTAGACATCTGCAATGGCTCACCAACAATGTTGACTCCCTTTTGCTGGACTGGTTACTTAAGTTAGCATCAGTAAGCTTTTGATTTTGAAACAGATTTCAAATACATTTTCTTATTTGATTCCAAAACAAACAAATGTGGTTTGCAGGAAGGTACCTCCTCTTAAAGGAACAGGCTCAAATATGTTAAATGATTTGTCCAAAAAAAAAATTAGCGCTAAGAAGATAGTGGGTAGGATAGACTCAAAAAAGTTTCTGTGTATGACTTTCAGAAATTAAGAAAGCAAAAGTCACTTTCATTTTTTAAGGAAGTAATTTAAATGTTTACACTGAGCAAATAATTTTTAACAAAAACTTATTCACAAGATAAAATTTTAAATAAGTTTTAATATGTAGCACATTATTGGCAATGGAAGTAGGTCATGGAACAAAAGTCTTAAAGTTGTATGAAAAGTGAATGTTGTCTCTTCTGCCATGGCTTTTGTGATTTGTATGTACATGTGGGTATGTATGTGTATGTGTATATTCTCTTTCAAGCATAAGGTCAAATTCTAAATTCAAATCCCTTTGTAACTATGAACCTAAATCAAGTGGCCTAAACCTGGCCTCCCCAGCTTATGACTTTCAAACAGCTGCTCATTTCCCACGATTTATTTCTGTCCGTGAGAAGTTGATGCTAAATGGTAGACCTTTAAAATATTGTGAGATTGATTACCATCACTAGGGAGATGCACTCAAAGCAGAGTGAGATTTTAATGCTAATCTCATTTTAAATAAAACCACAAACGTCCTTTGTAAAAGACAATCACAATATCCTTGTTCAACCTAAATTCTGAATTATTTTATTGAGCGTTAAATAACACTATATTACATTTGCCATTGAGAAGTGACTCAATTCGGCATGAGGGAAGACAGTATCAACATATTAAATTATACACCTCCAGAGCAAGCTATATAAAAGCAGAGCTGAATTTCAATTTCTAACACATGGTTTCATCTTCTAAAGAAGTATATGTGGAGGCTGAAAGTCAAGCCAACTGGAAGCTTAAGAATGAAATCTTTGCTCTTTAAATTATGAGTCACCTCCTAAGAAATAAGAATCCACTACGTGAAGGTTAAATTTTTTCCAAAGAACAAATCCTTTCTTCTAGAACTAAGAAGTCCCACTAACCCAGATTGTCCTTTTGTTTACAGAAAACCCTCTGTTTTGAATACACTTTTACTGACAGCCAGACTTGATGGAGCTAATTATAGGGGGTACTCCCCACCCATTAAGGAACATAAAGATGCTTAAAACTTCAGATTTTGATTTTATGAAAAGATTATTCTGCCTGCCTACAGATAATCTATTTCTTAGTTTAAAGGTTAACAAGGAAGTAGGATAAAACATGTAAAGATCATGCTTCCTAGATTTTTATTTTTTTCTCTGAAAGTATGTGAGGGAAAGAATGTACTTGCTTGAGTGTGTGTTGGAGGGGTGGGTGGAATGGTCAGGAGTCTGAGATATATTTCAGGGTGTGCTGTGGTTGGTTCAATGTTAGTGAATTTTTCCTTTTGATTTGCTATTTGATATAAGAAATTTCCTGTATTTTTTCTTGAAGACAGATGGTGTCCTGCCATTCAAAAGCCCTTAGAATGAAGTCTAGGAGCTGAAACCATATTTAATGTCATGTGGTATGTGGTAATCCTGAATCAGTCCCATTTAGAGAGTCCAAGCCTGGAAATCTTGGGATACCATAGATTGGAAACTTAATTCCCAAGTGGCCCACGATCATTGGTAAAATTATTCTCTCTACTTCTTTATTGTGAGATCTATTATGCCTACAGAGGGTGGTAAAAATTATGTGTGTTGTTTAAAGAATAAAACCAAAACAAAAATTTCCAAAAGAAATAGAACATGAATTCCTTGGAAGACCCTGTATGTCCCTCACTAATTATAACTGCCTTTCTTCTCCCAAAGACAACCACTGTTCTGACTTTTAAGTGCTCCCTTGCTGTTCTGTGTAGTGTGACAACCCACGTAGATATCTCTTAAAAATATTTCGATTAGTTTTACTTTTTTTTTATTTAGTTTTACTTGTTTTTGAACTTCATATAAATTTTTTAAAAATGCTATATATTTTTGGCTATGACTTTTTTCCCCTCAGCATGATGTTTTTTGAGATTCATCCATGTTTTTTTTTTTTCGAGGCAGAGTCTCACTGTGTT
>NW_012140524.1:5908763-5910542 GCF_000956105.1 Propithecus coquereli | reverse complement strand
GTTTTGTTTTTCTTTTTTTCCTCCGCTGCAAATGCGTTGGTTTTGTTTCTTGTTTTTCCATAGTTTGTATCTTTCATCCTACATTTTTTTTTACTAAACATTACATAAGCATTTTCTGTATTTATAAAACTCATGAATGTCATTTTTTAGTGATGGCATAGGATTTTACTGAATTCACTTGCTGCCTTCTGTTCACGGTGTTCTCTAAGCCTAAAATGCCCATCCAAGAAAATGCTTTCAAATGTTACTCCCTCCCCCAAAACAGAATTAAGTGCCCTTCCCCTGTGTTTTTGCAGTATAAGCTCGTACCTCTATCTAGGTCTAATTTCATTCTGGTTTTGGTATATGTCTGTCTCTACATGCACAAACATATACAGGGTTATAAGCTTCTTAACTTATAAGATAGATCCTCCACCTAGATTAGGCTTTTAATAAATACTGTAAAATAATAGAATATTTTTACTCTGCTGAGCAAAGAGTTTTCCATAATTTGTGTATAATACTAGCTGTTTTCGAATAGTGCCATTTAATTCTTCATTTCTATCGGTCGTGTGACTAAGCATCTTAAGGTGATGTGTCAATGGTAAGAAACAGTATTCGGTTTCCAATGTAATGCATTAAGACAAACCTGTAAAACAGTTACTGCTTGTCATTCTAGAAAGCTTTCCAGGCTGCCAGATCCCATACCACACAGTGCCTTCTTCCTAAAGCAGATAATCAAGTGTCTTTTTTCTTCTGTGGAGGAAAAATGGTAAAAGTGAAGCAATAGTAGGAAGTAGGCCTGCTTGTTTGTGAAGTAGGAACCATAGGGACTTCCGTATCCCCTATTGTGGGAATGATGAAATGTGGTGTGTCCCCAGCAGCCCAGGAAGGTAAATCTAGGTGTTCTGATTTCACATCTTTCAGATTCTGTTCTCTTGGATGTCTGAGGTAATGAAGTGAATGTATTAATAGTTTATTCTTTCAACAACCCGAAACACTTACCACGTGTCTGGCACTGTTCTAAGATTTGGGGTTAAAGAGATGACGCAGTCCTCAAAGGCTTCCCAGGATTGGAACTTACAGCCTTATCGAGGATCTCTTCAGTCTTTCCTCTGCCACGTCCACTGATTCCATAAACCGAACACCATTTGGAATCCTGAGGAGCAGTATCTTAATGAAGCGATAGAAAGTACTAGAAACAGTAAAATTTAAGCGTGCAGGCACTTTGCACTGAGAAGGGTATACAGCATCATTTCTGTGGTGTTCTTGAGAAAAGTGCACAATCTAAATTTAGTCATGAGGGAATATCAGACAAACTTAAAGCGGAGGACATTCTACAAAATAACTTCCCCGTATCCTTCAAAACCTCAAGAAAGACGGGGGAAGACTGAGGAACTATGACAGATGAAAGAAAACGGAGGACATATGACAAGTGCTAAATGCGTCATGTGATCCCGGGTTAGATCCTAGACATTAGGAGGAGAATTGGCAAAATTTGAATAAGGTCTGTGAATTAGATAATAACATTGTATCAGTGTTAATTTCCTGGTCTTGCTAATTATACTGGGGTTAAGTAAGGCATTCCATTCTGGGAATCTGAAGGATATATGGGAATTCTTTGTACTTTTTGCCTGTCTGAAATTATTTCAAAATGAAAAGGTTGACTTTTTTTTTAATTAAAAAAGTAGATAGACCGGGCGTGGTGGCTCATGTCTGTAATCCTAGCACTCTGGGAGGCTGAGGTGGGAGGATCGCTCGAGGTCAGGAGTTTAAGACCAGCCTGAGCAAGAGCAAGAC
>NW_012140524.1:5904501-5906163 GCF_000956105.1 Propithecus coquereli | reverse complement strand
TGTTGATGAGTATAGCTGGACTTCATTCATTTTTGCTGCTGTTAGTATTCCATTCGGTGACTGAACAGTTTATCCATTCTGCTTATGGAAATTTTAAAAGTTTCTGGTTTTTTCAGGTTTTTGTTTTTGTTGTTGTTTATTTACAAGTAATGTCGCTAATGTATTTCTCATATACCTCCTAATACAGAGTTTTTTCATATACCTAGGAGTGGAATGCTAAGTCATATGTTATGTGTGTTTTCAGCTGTATTAGGTAATGCAAAATGGTTTCCAAAGCAGTTGTAGCGATTTTCATTTCTACCAGCAGAGCACGAGCGTTCCCATTGCTCCACATCCTCATCAACACTTGGTATCATCCAACTTTGCAGTTGTAGCCGTCATGTATTAATATATCGCTATAGTTTCTTTTGTATTTTCCTGATTACTAATGAGATTGAGTATCTTTCAATTTGTGTATTGACAGTTGGAATGTCTTTTATGAAGTGCCCATTTGAATATTTTATACAGTTTTCTATTGGGTTGTTGGTCTTACTGATTCCAATAATTGAATCTGTATAAGCTAGTATTAACCATTTGTTGTTTATATGTGTAACAAATATCTTTTCTCAGTTTGTGGCTTGTGGTTTCATTGTCTTTATAGTGTATTTTGATCAACATTAACTTAAAGGTGGTCATATTTATCAGTTTTTTCCTTTATTGTTTCTACTTTTTATGTCTAGGGAAATGTCTTTCTACCACAGTAAGATCAAGACATTCTTTCTCTTCTAGAGTTGTCTTAGCCTGTGCTGCTATAACAAAATACCTTAGATTGGATACTTTATAAACAATAGATAGTTATTTATTCTAATTCTAGAGGCTGGAAAGTCCAAGGTCAAGGCACTGGCAGGTTCAGGGTCTGGTGAGGGCTGGCCCTCTCTGCTTCTAATATGGCACTTTCTCGTGACATCTTCGATGGCAGAAGGGGCAAAAGGGATGGAGGGGATGAACTTGCTCTTTCAGCTCTTTTATAAGGGCACTAATCCCATCCATGAGGGTGGAGCCCTCATGGTCTAATCACCTCCTAAAGGCCCTACCTCTTACTACTATTGAATTGGGGATTAAGTTTCAACATGAATTTTGGAGGGATACAAATGTTCAAACCATAGCAAAGTATTCTCTATTATATTTTTGTCTTTTACATTTAGGTCTTGAATCCAGTTGAATCAGTGTTTATATTTGGTATAACACAAGAGTGTCCAATTTCATCCTTTTCCATGCAGAAAGCCAATTGGCCCAGGACCACCATTTATTAAAAAGCTATTTTTCCCACATTGATCCGAAATACCACCTTTGATATTTAGCCTATGTCTATGTATACATGTCTGGACTCTCTGCTTTTCCACTGGTCTGTCTGTCCTCACACTAGCATCACACTATCTTAATTACTGTAGCTTTATAGTTAGTCTTGATATCTAATAGGGCCAATCTTCCCACCTTTTCCTTGGCTATTCATGACCCATTGCACTTTTGTATATATTTTATATTCAGCTTGTGAAATTCCACCAAAAAATTAAGTATTTTGAGAGGAATTGCACGTCTATCTATTTTAGGAAAATTTACATCTTTATTATATTGAGGTTTCCAATCCAAAAGCCTGGCATATCTTTCCATTTATTTGGATCT
>NW_012140524.1:5884061-5903251 GCF_000956105.1 Propithecus coquereli | reverse complement strand
CCCCCAGGGGATAACTGAAACTGCAGATAGTACCGAACCCCATATATAGTCTGTTTTTTCCTATACATACATATCTATGATAAAGTTTAATTTATATATTAGACACAGTAAGAGATTAACAACAGTAATAAAATAGAAAAGTGATAACAATGTGCCAGCCTCACTACTCTTACGCTTTGGAGCCATTATGAAGTAAAATAAGGGTTCCTTCAACACAAGCACTGTGATAATGACAGTGGATCTGATACCCAAGATGGCTGCGTGACTAATGGGAAGGTAGTGTATACACTGGACAAAGGAAGGATTCACATCCTGGGTGGGGACGGAGTGGGATGGTGTGAGATTTCATCATGCTACTCAGAATGGTGGTGCACAATTTAAAACTTATGAATTGTGCCTTTCTGGAATTTACTATTAATATTTTGAGACTAAGTTTGACCACAATAACTGATACCATGGACAGCAAAATCTCGGCTAAGAGGGGAATACTGTATACTCTATTGTTTCAATTACTTTAACGATAACTATAGAAAAAATTCTAAAAAGAAACATCTCAAAATTGTAACTTTGGTTGGTAGAATTTGGTTTTTCCCCTTCCTTTCTACTTTTTTGTGTTTTCAATATTTTCTACGATATTCAAATTTCTTTTACAGTTAGATGGGGAAAATAAAAATACAGACTAACATTTCTAACTAACATTTGAGTATAATTAGCCTTTCATTCTGTTATGTTGGTTTTGGCTCATATCTTTAAAATATCAAGATAGAAAAGTCACTAAAATGTGTGATATGGATGTGCGTAAAGTAAAAGTTAACGTTTAAAATGAACGTCTGATTGTGCTTTATCTCTCACAGGCAAAGTGTTGATGGAGGAGAACCAGTGCGTTGCGCCTGGGGTTCCCAGTCACATGAGCGCAGGTACAAAACCAACAGCTGTTGGATGCTTCAGCTCACATGTGACAGAGTTTCCAAGAAAACGCAAAGGAAGTGATTCAGACCCAACCCAGTAAGTGAATTTGTTCCTCCAACTCCATGAAATCTTTGACTCTAGAGAGAAGAGAAAAATATTCCTTTTTAAATCATTAATTATTTCTATGTACATGCATTTCAGAAGTACACGGGCAATTATTTATCCACCCAAATGCTACTTCTGTCATTGATTGACATGGAACTTTTCCATCCAACTCTGAAGATTATTAGGTATCTGGGAGGGTCAACTGGAGTCCAAAAAAGACGTAGAAACATAGGCTAATTTGCTTGATGTTTATGGCCTCAGTAATATACTTGTCTTCCTTATCAAAATACTTGACCATGAGGAAAACATCTTCTTGCGTGTTTGGGTAAAAATAATAATCGCTTCTTACCTTACTCATCATGTATATAATAACCAACCCTTGGTTATCCGTGGTCAGTTGAATTATATAAAACTCTTATTTTCTATATTTATTAAGCCAAGTAGATAATATTTCCTTATTTATTTTTATTGCTTTCTGTAGCTTGCAACCCCAGATACTCTTTAATAACTTCCCAAAAGCTAGGGTTTATATGTTGTAAGGATTACAGCAAGCTGAGCACAGTGGCATGCACCTGTAGTCCTAGCTACTCAGGAGACTGAGGCAGGAGTGTCACTTGAGCACAGGAGTTTGAGACCAGCCTGGGCAACATAGTGAGATCCTGTCAGTCAATCAGTCAATCACATCAGGGGAAAATAATGATAGCAGTTTAGAGCAACTCATCTTAGGCTTGTGCTTTACATATGTAAAAGTTGATGATAGTTCTTCATCGTGAATGAAGGGAAAAGTTCTGAGCTGGGGGTTGAGATGAGGACATAATGAAACATCCTAGCTCTTTTTAACTTAGTTATTCCCAATACACTTTATAATTCAGCTTCAATTCCCAAGACAGCAGAATGAGTGTTATTCAAGTGTAAATACCAAAGCACTTCCCAAGCCACGTATAACAGATTGGGAGATTATCTACTGTTTTTGGTTGTCTGTATTCTCTTAGTCTCCTCCATTAACTTGAGTAGGCATGAAAACCACAGTGGATCAAGTGACAGTCTGTCTAGAGCTATTTTCTGTTTTCCATCCTAAATTATCAATTAATACTCCCCACTTACCTTGAGCTAGAAGTGACTGTTAGTCCTTTTTATTTTCTTCCTTATTCTTCAGAATCATAAGCAGCACTGTTCTTTCTTAGTGTCTAAATAAGATTGTGGTGATTGAAATGGGAACAGTGAACACTAGAGGCAGCACGGTTTTGTGTCGCATGGGGCCGTGGCTGAGACCTTACACTGGTTTTGGGGGTCAATGGGATGATGTCGTCAGTGCTCGGGGAAATATTAGAAGCATGCAAAGTACTGACAGATTATTATTTTTTGGCAGCAAACAACACACTAAAGATTACACAGGTAACTTCTCACATTATAGAAAATGAAGAAGCAGCTTGCCCAACATCACACAAGTAGTTAAAATACTTGATTCCTGATGTGGTATTTTCTTCACTGCACCCAGCTTCCTCTCTCTGTAGCTGGACAGGGAAGATACTTCTTGCACCTGAGCACAGTCATGCTGTCCGTTTCCCAGACGTCTGGGTAGGGGGTGACCCAAAGCCTCCTTCCTTCCAGGTCAGGAATCATGACAGAAAAAGTGGTGGAAAATCTTTCTCAGAATCCCTTTACCTATCTTCTTTCAACAAGAATAGAAATATCAGCAACCAGTGGCAGCAGGTAAGTCCTGGACCATCTTTGACATATTCCATCCCCTATTTGAAGGGGGCATAGAATGGTAGTGGAAAGAAAGCATACATCCCACTGGTTTGCTCATTATCTATTCCAGAGCCTTTCCGTTCTGCTCCAATCCTCCTTTTATCTCACCATTTTCTATTCCTGTTAATGAAATTTTGGATGTCAAAGTACTTTAGGATTTTACAAAGTGCTGATTATTTAGTGTCCTTCCTGGAGGTTCAGGAAGGTTCACGAAAGCCAGTCCATAGATAAGAGGCTGACTTCACTCATGTAGCCTCAGAGTGTTGGGTATTTTTAAACAAAGAGGAATGTATGAAAATGTTCACCTTTTCTGTGGTACTGTCAGTTTCGAGTAGAGAGCTGGTGCTTTAAAAGGGTCTTGATGAAGTTCTGTGGAATGGAATCATTAAACATTTACTCAGTACCTACTGTGTGACACTCAGTAGACTTGGAGGAAGAGAGAGAGATAAGATACAAGAAACTTGTACAAGTGAGAGACAGTTATTATACATCATGATAACTGCTATAGTACAGACCCTCTGTACTATGGCAACAGAGAAAGTTGGGCATTTAAATAAGATTGGGATCAGGAGTGAAGCTTCCTGGAGAAGTTGCCTTAAGCTCTAAGTGTTAAATGAAGACTAGAAATGAGTCTACAGAGCAGGAGAGGAGAAGGTATTTTAGGTAGAAGGAACAGTTGTACAAAAGGACAGGTAGGCAGTTTGGTACTGCTGATCAGGAAACAAGTGGTTGTCACAGTAGAGCAGAGGGTGCACTTAGAGGTGAGTGAGCTATGAGGTTTCAGAGATAAACACGAACTGGGCCATGAAGGTCTGCTGAAGTAAAGAATCCGAAAATGATCTTGAATGCGTTAGGAAAACTGAAGGATTCTAAGCATGAGAGAAACTTGATCAAATTTATATTTTTTAAAAACTTGCTTGCTTTTTCACTTTTTTTTTGTTATGATAAATTATATATATCATGAAATTTGCCATTCAAGGCACTCTTAAGTGTACAATTCATTGGCTTCAACTGTGTTCAGTGCTGTGGTCTCATCACTACCTCCTATTTCTAAAACCTTTTCATTACCCCAAATAGAAACTCTATGAATTTGCATATTCTACATATTTTATATAAGTGGAATTATATATTTGTCCTTTTGTGTCTGGCTTATTTCAAGGTTCATCCATATTGTAGCGTATATCAGGATTTCATTCCTGTTTATGGCTGAATAATATTCCATTGTGTGTATATACCATATTTTTTTGTCTGTTCCTCTGTTGGACACTTGGGTTATTTTCACTTTTTGACTGTTGTGAATAATGGTGCTGTGAACCTTGCTGTATAAATACCTGTTGGAGTCCCTGTTTTCAGTTCTTTTGGATCTATAACTAGGAGTGGAGTTGCTGCGTCATCTGATAATTCCGTTTAGTTTTGTAATTCTGTTTAGTTTTTGAGGAACTGCTAAACTGTTTTCCACAGTGGCTGCATCATTTTATGTTCCCACCAGCAGTGTAGAAGGGTTCTGGTTTCCCCACATCCTCACTGATACTTATTATTTTCAGTTTTTAAATTATAGCCATCCTAGTAGGCGTGAGTGGCACAGATTCACATTTGCAAAGAGTCAACCTGGAAACAGCATGGAGGATGGGCTAAAGGAGGAAAACCTTGCAAGCAGAGGGAGCATCTGTGAAGCTTTTGCTCGGGATTAGGTTTTCTGAGTGTTGGTCAAAGAGAGTGGCCCTGGACAGGACAGGGAGAGAAAGGAAGGGACACGTCACAGATTTAGAAGACAAGATCTCTAAGACTTCATGACTGTTGGTTGTGCGGAGAAAGGATACAAAAAGCGTCCAAGTTTTCCAATTTGGGCTCCTCCATGGAGAGTGGTATTTTCACTCACTGAGATTGAGGGAAAGATGATGAGTTCACTTGTGGACACACTAAGAATGGGCTATTTATGGAAGCTTCAAGCAGGACTCAAGAGTCTAGAACTCATGGTTGAAGCCTGGCCTGGAGATAGAGTTTCAGATGTCGTTAATGAACAAGAAGCACTTGAAGTGATGGGTGTGGGCTACGTCCCTGGAAGAGGTGTATGGATTGGGAAGACGGGGGGCTGAGGGTGTGCTCTGGAAGTGCAGTCACTTAAAGACAGTAAAAGGTGGAGGGGAAGCCTGCCCCAAATGAGAGAAGGCGTGGCTCTGAGGTGGGTGTGGTATCTCAGACACCGGAGGAAGCAAGTTCAAAGACAGGGTCTCAAAAAGTGGTGAATCTGGAGACTAGTTTGAGACTGTATCTGCTTCTGACTTCATTTGCCTGTGGTTGGTTTGGAAAAGTGCCTACCTTTCATTCAAAATGCAGTGAAAGTAGTTTTCAAGGAGACCTTGCACTGAGTTTTGGAATAATTATGTTACTGTAGTGTAAGATGCCATACTAAGAAAATGTGTCTAAATAATGTGAATATTATTAATATCAGAAAGCTTATTAAAATCCATTAGTAAAAATATGAATATAGACCAAATGCCAGCATGGAGAAAATATACAAATAGCATATTTACTAATTATCTAGGTTTGTGCTACAAACAAAGAAATGAGTTGTTTGACCAGCAAGATCATGCCTTGTATTCTGTTCTACCAGGGACCGTAATATAAAAGGGTCTTTGGATTTCCTAAGTACCGTATATCTGGATTTCGTTAAGGAGGCAAGTTCACTCAGTGAGTTCATTTGCTAAAACACTGACAATCAAAGCAAAGACATAATTTTAAAAAGCCAAAGTTTACCTTTCAAAAGTGAAGTAACGTATATGTATACAGTCAGCCCTCTGTATTGGTGGGTCCCACATCCGTGGATTCAACCAACCAAAGATCGAAAATAAACATTGGGTCTGTACTAAACATGTCCAAACTTTTTCTTGTCATTATTCCCTATACAATACAGAATAACAACTATTTACATAGCATTTACGTTGTATTAGGTATATAAGTAATCTAGAGATGATTTAAAGTATATGGGAGGATATGTGTGGGTTATGTGAAAATACTATGCTGTTTTATATGAGGAATCCTTGGAGTTTGGTATCCGTGGCGGGCCCTAGAACCAATCCTCCCCCTCCCCACCCCAGTTACTGAGGGATGACTGTGTGTAATTCCAGACCATTAGGAAGAAAATCATTCACTTGTATAATTATTTTCTGTTTTATTCCCTTAATATGAAGTCAGGCTAAAAAGAAGCTGACTTAATCTGATACTCTCTTTTGCTTCAGAGAAGCTCTTTAATTTTATATGTGCCAGTCACACAGCAGACTGACAATGGAGAGACAGGGTATAGTGGAAGGTACACCAGCCTGCGTAGAATAAGTGTCACTTGGCCTCCTATTAGTTACATGACCTTGAGCAGTCATTAACTTCACTGGGCCTCAGTTCTTTCATCTATAAAATGGGCATAGTAATAGCGACATCACAATGTCATGAGACTCAAATAACATATGTGAAAATATTTTTAATAAAGTACTATAAATGTGAAAACTCTATTTAGACAATGAGAAGGAAAAGCACCATTTGATTAAGCTTATATCTTCGTGGTCCTTTTCATTTGGAATATTTTTGAGCATCTCTCCATAAATTTGATTAAATTTTCCATAAACAGCAATACCTTTTTTTAAGTAAAAAAATTATTAAAAACTCAGAGTTCAAATGAATAAAATAGTTCAAAGGTAGGCCAGACTTTTTTCAGTGCCTGGAAAATGTTCATTTTAAGTCTTTCAAGAGGGAAATTTAGTAAGATAAATAGGAATGCTTAAAATAGTTATCCATATTGTACTTCCAGAAAGTTCCCCTAGAGTACAAAGATGCATGCACTACAATTTATTAGCCATATCATTTATAATACTGAAAATATTATGATATTAAAATATCCAACAATAGCTATTATAGTATAGCTAATCAGTGGCCCACTATTTAATCATTTTTAAATCATGTTCTCTAAGAATATTTGAAACTTGGGGAAATTAGATTATAAATTCATGTTACAGTTTTTAGTAAATAAGATATGAAAAGTTATACACTGTGATCTGAATTTTGTTTATTATCTATGTAGAACACAGGACTATTTACACAACACACTACACACATGTATGCACATACATGCACACACACATACACATACCCCATGACTAAGTTAAATAGTTGTTTTATCTGTATGTTTAGGGAAGAGACTGGAAGGAGGCACATTAAAATGTTAACTGTTATTATTTCCAGGTGGGATTGTGGGTGCTTTGCCCTGCATTTTTCAAATCCCTCCCAAAATGATACTTTTTAAAAATACACTTTTTTAAAAAAATGAACCTGTGTAAATTTTTAATGTTGAAGGTCTTCTATCACCATCAGCGTATTTCATTTCAGTAGTGGCCTGGTGAGCACATTTCTGATGCTTAGGTCTATACTAATGTGAAAATTAATATTATTGGAAAGTGATCAGAGTTCTCAGTTTTTATATTTCTTACCATCCAGATGGATTTTTTGGCAAAATAAATTCCTTTTGATTAAAGGTCTGAGATTCTTTTTTTTTTTTTTTTTTTTTTTTGAGACAGAATCTCACTTTTGTTGCCGGGGCTAGAGTGAGTGCCATGGCGTCAGCCTAGCTCACAGCAACCTCAAACACCTGGGCTCAAGTGATCCTCCTGCCCCAACCTCCCAAGTAGCTGGGACTACAGGCATGCACCACCATGCCCGGCTAATTTTTCCTATATATTTTTAGTTGTCCCATTAATTTCTTTCTATTTTTAGTAGAGACGGAGTCTTGCTCTTGCTCAGGCTGGTCTGGAACTCCTGAGCTCAAACAATCCGCCCACTTCGGCCTCCCAGAGTGCTAGGATTACAGGCATGAACCACCACGCCCAGCCAGGTCTGAGATTCTTAATCCATTTTCAGGGCATTTTAATATGGCTGTCATAAAGTTTTTGGTTAAGCCATCAATGGTTTTAAAAAATAATTATTTAATGTTAATTCTATGAAAATTTTCTTCTCAAGATTGGCATGAGATCATTTCTAAATAGAGCACCAATTATTGTTCATTGTCAGTTAATGTAGGTTTTGTCACCCTTATGGGAATGGTGTTACCTGTCAGCATTAGCAGGAGAACAGCTCATGTAGACAGTAATAATCATTTCTGGTCAGTAGGTGCTCAAGGTAGCATGTATAGTGCAAGATTTAATAGGAATTAGCATGATTGGACTTAATCTCACATTTATTTCTCCCTCAAGAATTACAGAAAAGCTATTTCCTGTAGTTTGATATTTTATCCTGCTTTTTTGTAGAGTGGAAGATGGTGAACAACAAGTAAAAATGAAGTCCGTCAGGTACATTGAATTGTTGAGATGACACACGGTGGGTGAACAAAGTCGCACATGCAGGCCCTTAGCCAAAGGTAAAGGTGATGTCAGGATAGGATGGGTTGGTGAATATTTGGCTTTTCTCTCTTGTTATGCTCTGAGAAGCAGTGTTATCAGGCACTTGTTAACGTACTTTTCTAGCTACTTGAATAACATTTTGGCTTTTATGCCTTTAAATTTCTCTTTGAATAGCTATTTATTAAAAATAACTATTACTTTCTTTAGGTGCTAAAGAAAAACTGATTCATGATATAAACAGATCAGAATTACAGGGTATCCGATTATTAGAAATCCATCATCACACATTCTGTGTCGGTTATTTTAACACATTCTTTCAACACAACGTAAAATTTTTTTCTGCGTCTGACAACTTGTCCAGATCTAAGTTTTGCTTTTTTCTTCATTTATTCTGTTTTCTGATATGATTCTACAAAACAGGACCATGGTTCAAAGTGGCAGTAACTGAACAAAGAATTAGGAGCCAGAGCCCTGAGGAATCATTAAACAGAAAACAAGCTTCTGGATAAATATGCCCTTAATAAAATCCTCCAGAAATCTTTTCAGTTGCGGCTCTTTCAAGTAAAGCAGCTTATTCAAACACTGGTTGTTTCCCTTTCCTCTGGGTTTCCTGGCTCTCCCATCATCATTCACTGTTCTTCAGAGAAGTCTTAGTCCCCACCTTGCTCTCATCTCCCTCTAAGTCCTGGCTGTGGGAGAGAACACCCCTTCTGCCATTCTTCTGTACATCCTGGAGTTGGGCGTCTCTGTCCATGGCAGCTGTCTGTGCCAGTGGGTGATACTGGTAGAAAAAAGAGGTGACCATTCTAGCAAGAGCGTAACTCCAACATTTTTTTAATCACACAATTTTAATCTAATTGCTCATGAATAAACTAAAAGTATGAGTAGAGAGCTAAATTTTGTATAAGTACACATGTGATTTGAATTCCATCCTGTTTCCCCAGAAGTACATATTTTGTTCTAGGAGTGGCATTGCCGGGGTGACTCGTTGGGGAGGGGAGTGTTGTTACAGCTCCCTCAGTCCCCATTGGTGCTCCTCCCTACCCACATACACACTCTTTTATCTGGAAAAATTATATTTTCTTTCATCTAATTTAAAGTCTCTGCAAAAACAGATCGGGCAAGTCTCCCACTGATCACACTTTCCTATCAGATTGCCCCCCAAGCTCTGCTAATGTAGAAAGTCTGGAGTTGCCGTGATCTGAGTGTGTGGGAGAGAGAGACACGTTTACAGCAAAGCGTGAGAAATACAACTGCGTAGTTCTTGAAATCTCAGATGTACTTTTTTCCTCTACATTTTATTGTCTGTGAAAATGTCTTATCTTCAGTGGCATCTTTCTGTTAATTGGCAGCATTTCTTCCCTAGGGATGCATTAAATAATAGTGCATCTTACAGTTGACGGCATCTTACATTCGTTGAAATATGGTAGAGGTATAAAAGGTACCGGTGTAGCTTACAGAGGGGAGTGATTAATCATGTGGTCATCAGAAAAAGTTTCCCAGGAGACTAACTGAGCTGGGTTTTGAAGAAAGAATAAGATTTTTCCAAGAACATAGAAAGGAAGGACTTTCTAAGCCTAGTAAAGGTCAAGACATGGAGATGCGAGAGAATGTGTGAGGACTAACAAGTCACTGGGCTTTGCTGCTGTGTGGAGCTGTTGGGAAAAGACATGGAGAGATGCTGAAACTGGAGATTTTGGCATGTAATTAGGGACTCTGGCTGTTCCTCATAGGCAGCAGAAATGCAGTGAGCAGTTTTGTGCAATGGGATTAGATGGTTTGATTTGTTTTAAAGTAATTCTAGAAGTTGCAGGATAGACTGGGAAAGGAAGACACCAGAAAGAGCATCAGTTTAAAAGACTTTCAGGGTAATGCAATGGGCCTAAATTAAGGCAATGACAGAGCAGATGGGGAGGAGGAGAAGATGTATTTCAGAAATATTTTAAGAAGTAGAATCTACAGTTCTAGATTTCTAGAATTAGAGCTAGGATTCGACAGAATGTCAGCAGGGTCAGATTGAAGGCTGGGATCAGTGAGGGATGGTGAGAGAGAAAATGGTCTTTGCTGCATAGTGTCAGTGGGGCAGGGCTCGTGGGAGGTTGATTTTATAGGTGGAGATGTGCCTGGGAGCGGAGACTGCACACTTTCAGGGATCTTGCTGAGAATGGAAGGCAACCAGAATTAAGGAAAGGGTATTTTTTCAGAGAGAGGAGATGTGAGCATGTTCACAGACCCAGGATAAAGAGCTGTGAAGAGAACGAGGTTAAGATGTTGATAACTGTTTACACAGACACTGGAGAGGAGCTAACTGGGAACGGAAGGGCACCCATCTCTTCCTCTAAGATTGGAGGGAGGCAGGAAAACCACCCTGGCTCTCAGACACATGGCTTGGTTCTGGAAAGCTTCAGGAGATAAGGTAGGGTGGGACTGAAGAAGGGCAGTGGGTTTTATGAGTACTGTTCCTGCTCCCAGCAGCTCTTTCCTCTCCCTTCGTTGGCACCTGCAAGGCCCACGTTGAGAGGAAGAGCAGCGTGTGCTTGCAGGGCCCAGGCCTGCTCCAGTGAGCGAGAGCCCCTGGGGGGACCGGGGGTCTGCTTAGGGTTACTTATAAAGGAGGTGCTTTTTCCCTCGTAGAGAAGCTCATAGCCAAACTGAAAAGCGGAGGAGAGATAAAATGAATAACCTGATTGAAGAACTGTCTGCAATGATTCCTCAGTGCAAACCTGTGGCACGTAAACTGGACAAACTTTCAGTTTTAAGAATGGCTGTGCAGCACTTGAAATCTTTAAAAGGTGAGTTTGAAGATGGCCTCACACTTGGGTTTGTGAAGTCTTCTCTGTAATCGAGGTCTCTGATGGGTTTATTTTGTTATCAGCTGTGGAGATTCTGTATCAATGTATCTTTCAGCTTTATAGGCATTAATTTTGATGCGTGTCCATAGTCTGTGGAGAGAATCCTAAATTAGATGTCAGAAAATTTAGTTCTCATAAAAGCAAAGTGTTATCTGAAGCTTCCCATGTGACTGACCTTAGAAAGTGTTTATGTTTCTTCTTGTTTTCCCATGTGTAATATGAAGAAAATGTTACCTGCCCTTCATACCTCTCAATGCTGTAGAAGTTCTGAAGTGTAGTATTAATTATTATAATTTTAAGTTATTGGGAGATTGCTATTCTTTGGGAAAAATATCTTCTTGACTTCAGCAATTTCTCTTAAAACTTCAGATTCATGTGTAGTGCCTTAAAATGCATCATGCCTTACTATTCTGAGGAATCTCCCACGTGTGAGACGTTAGGGGAGGGAGGTCCCAGCCACTGCCTCTGGGTATGTGTGTGATCATTCCTGACTTCAGCAGTTCCCCGACCTGAGTTTGAATTTTAAACAGAAGTGTAATAAATCATATGTATATATGTGTAGTAGAAATCACATCTGGTTTGAGGGGGCCAGGTGTGGTGGCTCATGCTTGTAATCCTAGCACTCTGGGAAGCTGAGGTGAGAGTATAGCTTGAGGCCAGGAATTCAAGACCAGCCTGAGCAAGAGCGAAACCCCGTCTCTACAAAAAAAAATAGAAAAATCAGCCAGGCATGATGGTGACACTTACAGTCCCAGCTGCTTGGGAGGCTGAGGCAGGAGGATCGCTTGAGCCCAGGAGTTTGAGCATGTAGTGAGTTATGATGATGCCACTGCACTCTAGCCCAGGTAACAGCGAGACCCTGTTTCAAAAAAAGAAAACAAAAAAGAAGTCATATCTTTTTGGAAATAATCGCAGTCCACCTTGGGGGAGGGTACTGGAAATAGAATTGAGTTTTCAATTTACTAATGTTTGTGATGTAAATTTGTATTGAGAAGATGAGACCTGGCAAAGTAGCAGGCTGAGGACCCCAGAGGAGATTCTGAAAGTTAAGAATTATAAAGACCTAAAAGATTATAGTGGAATTTGGCTCAAAAAGTATAAAAAGGGAATGAGCAAAGGATGACCAAGGGTCTTAGTTTAGATCTCTAACACTGCATGCCAGGAAAAAGAGAATCTGTTTCAGGGAAATGGACATTGTATGAGCACAATACAGGGACTCTGCCAAGTTGGGTCGAGGCGTCTTACAGGAGAGCAGCAGTAACCCCGACTCCTGGTGCTTCCTCTTGGGAGCGTGACAGGAGATCTTGTTTTCATAACAGTCTATTGTGAAATAAGTGACTCTGTTACCCTCAACTGAGGCTTGCATAAACTGTATGCAATATTTTCCTTAAATCCTTTAGCAGTGAAAATCTGCAGGTTCAACAGAGGTCATTTGGTTGCAACCCTAAAATTACCCAAGTGTTTTCACATTAGCAATGTGACCTAAGGGAAAAGCCATGCATCAACTAGTTCAACAAGTATGGACTGAACATCAGGTACACTCCTGTGCTGGGGACATCAAGGTGAATGAGGCGAGGTCTCTGCCTGCTAGGGGTTCATGGTCCGATGAGGAAGACAGACCTAGGAAGAGTTCATTAGAACCTAGCATGACAGATGTCATGGCAGAGGTGCAAGAGGGAGGCGAGGCTTGGAAGCGCAGCAGGGAGGAGGCACTGTCTAATCCAGAGAGGATTCCCCGGAACAGGGCGTAGATTTCACCATCGCCCTTCTGAGCAGAGGTGCAGCGGTCAAGTGCCCATCCACACCGCCATCCTGTCTGGTGTGCACTGACAGGGTTTCCCCAGCTCACTTTTGCTGCATGTGCTGCGCCAGCCTGCTTCAGGCCAGACCTGGAAATGCCACTGCCTTGATCAAAATTGATTTATTCCTTTACCCTGGCCTACCACTCAGAGTCCGTGTCTTTCATCCCTTCCTCAGCTTCCTCCTCCTATAGTCCTACCAGGCTGCTGTGTAATAATTATAATACCAAGGAATTATTTGGGAGAATTCTTTGAGGCCTAGAATAGAGTCCAACAGAGGAGGTCTTCTTTTGCCTATGCCAGGCTCCTAGGGAGGGCTATGAGTCTGAGAAAACTGTCAAATCATAGCATGAGGTGTTTTTGATTTTCTGATGCCCCCCACCCAACCCCACTGCCCCACCTCCCCTTACCATCACCACCACTTAGCTAACTGGTGAGTTTCGACTGCAGATCCATCCAGGGGCCAATTTGTGGTTAAAATATCTCAGAGTGTTACCCCACCTTTCTCTTGCAAGAGCAACTTTTTCTTGCAGTCCCCCAGAAGAGGGGACAGGGGTTAGCGAGTTTGGGGAATAGAAGGGAGGGAAAATTGATTTACTTCTGAATTGTCCCCTGGGGACTGTCCCCTACACCCCCTCTGTGGCCATATGTCTGGGTTGGTGGATGCCCTCATGACAAATGTGGTTTCGGTGCTTCTCTTACTCCTCTCAGGTCAAACTGTTACCTTGGTTTTGGCCTGATAATTCCTTATCATTTTGACGTCTCTTCAGTTGGAGACTTCCATTATAATATAATAACTTGGTGCTTAGGGCTTAAAATGAATTATTTCATTTATATTTTATGCATTTTTGCATTTATCAGAACAATGGTCTCCATACTGTCGTTAAAGGCGTTTTCTTACTGGAAAATCCCCTGAATCCATAAAATTTGTTTAGAATTCCAGAATTTTGCCATTCAGCGTAATTCATATAGTCAGTGTTAATAAGCTAAGTAATTACCAAAATAACGTAGTAGTCCCCCCTTATCCATGAGGCATACATTCCAAGACCCCCAGCAGATGCCTGCAACCTCAGATAGCACTGAACCCTGTATATACTGTTTTTTCCTATATATGCATACCTATGATAAAGTTTAATTTACAAATTAGGCACAGTAAGAGATTAACATAATAAAATAGAACAATTATAGCAGTATACTATAATAAAAGTTATGCAAATGTGGTCTCTCTCAAAATATCTTATTGTACCGTACTCACCTATTTTTGGACCGTGGTTGGCCATGGATAACTGAAACCATGCTACATATGGATTCTTGAATATTGTTGCAAGTACATTTTATTATAATGCTTTCTTATATACAGCTCTTACTCTGCACATTTGAGTATAAAGTTATAAGTAGTTCTAAGAATTAATTCACAATCTGAAAGTAAGAAATTTTAATCTAGTAATAAAGAAAGAAAATGATTACAGAAGACTCTTAGAATGTGCTAAAAGAGAAAATATCGTCAGCAATAGCAACAGCAGCAGTATTACTAATGTTCATTGAGCACTGAGCACATCACCCTCTCTACTATATTTTCAGTAATTTTTGATTTGTTTCTTTTTAGGCATGACAAATTCTTATGCAGGAGATAATTATAGACCTTCATTTATTCAGGATAATGAGCTCAGACACTTAATCCTTAAAGTAAGTAAAGATATATTTGTCAAAGTTTATATGTGCTTTCATTTTTATTTGAATGGGAGACAAATTTTCTTCAGTTTGCTTCCTGTAAACATACAGGACTTTCTCTATATTACACCATATTTCCTTTAATATAGAAATTTAAAATATAGACGTAGCCGTGTCTCATTAATTTGGGCTAATGAACATGGAGAAAGAGAATAGGCACTTGCCAAAATACGGAGCAAAGCTTGTCTTTAATGCTTAGCTCTTTCTACTCCCTAATGCCCTCATCTCTCACTCCACTGATTTAGTCCCCACTGTTACCACCTCCTTCAAAGCCATCTATCTGCTGTCCTGTTCCTTCTGGATCCTGGTCTCTGCAGAAGCCGGTCGCTGCTTGCTTGATGAGTTATTAGTGGATGCTTTGACATTTCTGTCCCCATCACTTCATATACATGGCTTTTCAGATTCCCCAGTCTAGAGGTTTATTTGACATGGAAAATATGATCGATCATATTTTGATTGATACGGCTTATCCTGCCCCCACGAGGTGATAAGTGGCTTGGTCATGTGCTGTGTGACATACTGGGCTTTAAGTCTGATTGAATAGAAAGATCCTTCATATACATCTTTGTCCATTTTTCTTTTTTTTTTTATAAAGCTACTCTTTTATTTGAACAGCTTAATTAAAGTATAGTATTCCTGGCAGGAATATAAAGGATATTTTGCAGATTAAAAAAAAGATTTTTAAAGATAGCAAAATATAAATGGTATGCTTTTGAAGCTTTCTCACTAGTCTTTAAGTGTTTTTTACAGCCATTACTTCATATAACCCTGGTTCTGCCCTCACAGAACACATCTGCCTAATTCACCTCATGTTTGTTTCCAGTTGGTAAAAATGAGTCCAAGGCCATGTCAGGCAGGAGTGCCAGACTTACCCTGTGTGTCCACACACATCTACTGCCACGTAGTTGCTTCTCCAGGGATTTGCTGGGTAGACATTATGGGAGTAGGTGATACACGAGCATTTTAAAAATTTAGTTTAGAATAAGTGATACTTTATCATTATTGCAAAAGTATAAGAAGGTATACAGTAAGTGGTCTTCAGCGCTTCCTGTTCCCAATTTTCACATTCCTTCCACCTCAGCACATCATGGGCAGTAGTTGTTATTGATATATTTTGGTATCTTTACAAAGTTTCTGTATGCAGTGTGGTAGAATTTGGTAAAGGTAATTTTGATTTTAGTATGAGAAAATATCTCAACTAAGTATTCCATGGCTAAACTTTCCATGTCAAAAACATGAGTTTATACTGTGATTCAATATGATCTTTATAAATCTTTTTATGTCTTAAGAAAATTTCTTAAAATTAATTTTACTAGTTCTATGACCAACCACTCTGTTACTTTTATTGCCACAATAATTTCCTCAAAATCTGAATATGTATGTGTGTGAAAGAGACAGAAGATATTTTAAAATATTTGCTTTTCTATTTTTAAATCCTAGACTGCAGAAGGCTTCCTATTTGTGGTTGGATGTGAAAGAGGAAGAATTCTCTTCGTTTCTAAGTCAGTCTCCAAAACACTTAATTATGATCAGGTATCTAACACTGAGGATCTTTTCCACACAGTGTTTAATTTTTTGAGCAAACACATATTTCGAAGCTGTTTTTCTAAACTCTTCCCATGGGGATGTCAGATTAGGTTCTGCTAAATTAGAACTCCAAGAGAGATGGGAAGATGTGTGGGAAGAGTATGGATTTTTATTACTGACATTAGTGTTCACTTTCTGATCTTCAGCAAGTTATTTAATTTCACTGGGCCTCACCTTCCTCTTATGTAAAAAGTGGACATGATGATTATACTTCTCTCTCAAGATGTAAAGACTAAATTAGGGGTCATATTTGGGATTGCCTGGAAAGTGTTGGTTGCCCTTCTCTGTTCCCTCCAAGAGACAGCATTATTGTTTATTAAGTTATGTGAACTGCATAACAGCTTTTAATCTAATCTATGACAACACCCACTGAAACGCACCTTTTATTTAACTGGTTTAGTAATTATTATTATATTTTACCTCCTAATTACTGAACACCACTTAATTTAAACCAGCTACTCAAAAACTGTAGCGTTGAAACTAATCCATCAGAGTGAATAAACCAGCAACAGAAATCAGATCACAGCTTTGTTCTTGAATAACTCTCATTAGTTTCGGCCTATTTTCAAGTTTGGGGGGATATAAGGCATTCACAGATAATGAATTAAATAACAGAGAAAGACGTATTATGAGCTTATATACAGAAGGACTGAAAACCAATGAATCACAATGAATCGTGCAGCTGGTTATAGCTGGGGAAACAAGACTTGATGATTTAAGTCTTGTTGAAACACTTAACAAGTCTTTTAAATTGCTAAGGTAAAAACTTAAAGACTTAAATTTTAAGTACTTAAGACTTGACGATTCCATCTTCTGATTGGAGATGGAAAACACCATACACGTACACACACAGAGATAACTGACGATTCAGGGTGGCACTTAAGTTCCAAGTGAGTGATGTGGAATTGGTGACTGGACACTGACTTTGCACATCAGAGGCCATTTAAGAGAATCACTGGCTGTGCAGGAGGATGTTGAGATTCCCATGATGCAGGGCTTGTCCTCAGCTTTTCAGATTCAGAAACCTAATTTGCTTTAGAGAATTCAGGATATAGACTTATATTGACCAAACATAGAATAGACTGATGCATAAATCTTTCTTTCTTAGGTGCTAGTTTTTTTATTAGGAGATATCTAACTGCCAAATAGTCCAGACTATTAAACACTTGTATCGGCTTGTCCAATTGTTCTGTCTTCTATAGGAATATCTGCTTGGGTAATACAGGAGTTCAGAAAGAGGAGTGATCATTGTGGGTCAGGGAGGGCTTCACATGTGAAGCAGAATGTCTGCTAGGCTCATCAGAAGGGAGTCTTGAAAAAGAGCAGAGAAGGGGAGGAAGACATTTCCGGCTGGGAGAGGGAATCTAGGGAGTCCAGGGAGTGTAAGGAATAAAAGGCAATTGGCTGGTGTGGCCAGGGAATTGAGTTTATGGACGTGGGGTAATGAACTCTGGCTGATGAGACTGCCTAAGTGAAGGCATAGACCCAGGCATGCTCCGCATATTGGGAGAGTTTAATAGGAAGTCTAGAGCTATTCTTTCTGGGTTGAATTTTGTTTTTCAATAGTGTGGTCATTTTTTTTTTTTTAAAGTATGGTAAATCTCTGAGTCAAACAATAAAATCACAGCTACTTTGTGATTTCCATATTATATCATAATTTAATATCTCTCCTTTTACGAAGGATAAAAAAATTTAAATCATAATGACTTAGAAGTAACGTGTGAATTGGGGGATGTTAACAAGAGTAACAAGATTTAACAGAATATTAGTGATTAGGTGTTTGTAATGATGTGTGTATATCCAGGTATGGTTCTGTGCACATGTGTTTTCTTCTGTCTACAAACACCCTGCTTCCAATGCTGACTAAGCTAATGTTATGCAGTATAGTGAATGTATCTTTGAGCTTGAGAAAAATCAACCTTTAACAAAAAAAGGCTATTGATCATATGTCTGTATCAGGAAATGTAGAAAAAATGTGGTGCTCATTTTAAATAAATGTCTACCTTATGAATAGGCTAGTTTGACTGGACAAAGCTTATTTGACTTCTTACATCCAAAAGATGTTGCCAAAGTAAAGGAACAACTTTGTTCTTCTGAAATTTCACCAAGAGAGAAGCTAGTAGATGCCAAAAGTAAGTGTTCATTTCAGCATGCTTATCATTTTATGTAAATATAATTATTACGTAAAAGCATAGTACAGTGTTTTTAAAACAGATAATTCAAGTTTTATCAAGAGGAGAATTATTTAGTATACTTTATATTTGTCACCCTCAGGGTTTAAAAAACTATATAGCCATATAGAAAATTTCTATATTCATACAAACATATAAAATTAATACATTCATATGAAGATGCTTTTTTGGGGGGAATACGATTGCTTCATATTGCTATATTTCATATAGAAATATAGTCTTTACAAGAAAGTATCATTTTGGATAAAAAATTGCTGAAGTTTCCATTACTTAGCTATATGCTGAGAGACAATTATTCTCTTATATGGGTTAGGTTTTCTCAATATGAAAGACCTTGTATAATTGTGCTTGGGAAGTGTAAGTAGTCTTTATCTTCTCTGAAAATTCTTATTTTCTCTGAACATGCTTAGTGCCAAATGATTATTATAAACATAATGATTTGCTATGCTACTGATTACTGTCATAGTTGAGGGTTTTTTCATTAAATTTTTATTTCATTTCATTTAAATTAACTTTATTATCCACTCTCTGGGGAAAAAATAAAGATAAATTGCAAGTGTTGATAAGTTATCAAAATGTGATTGCTTAATCAATACATTTTTGGTAGATTTCACTTCAGGGTTTACTGTACAACCATGTCATCATTTTAAATAATCATTTCTATTTTTAATAATAGATCATCAGAAAATGTTAGGAGATAAATTACAAACTTTTTTGACAGTATTCTTTTCCACCTCTTTTCTTGTCCTCTTCTGCTGTGAAAGCTGGTTTGCAAGTTCACAGTAATTTCCACACTGGAAGGATGCATATGTATTCTGGCTCAAGACGATCTTTTTTCTGTCGGATAAAGAGCTGTAAAATCTCTGTCAAAGAAGAGCA
>NW_012140524.1:5840639-5882736 GCF_000956105.1 Propithecus coquereli | reverse complement strand
AATAGGATTTCTTATGTAAATTTCGACATGAGATTTGCTTTCCTATCCTTTAAAAGAATATTTATATGGAGTTGCAAGATTTATTTATAAATTTTGGTCAATCTTTTTTGACAACTACCTAAAGTGATAATTGCTAATACCCTGTGCCAGATATTGTTCTAAGTGTTTTAATCTTCATGAAAACACTATTCTTATCTGTTTTATTTTTTTGAATTTTTTAATTTTTTGTAGAGACAGGGTCTCACTCTGTTGTCCGGGCTGGAGTGCAATGGCACAATTATTATCTCACTGCAACCTTGAACACCTGGGCTCAGGTGATCTCCCACCTCAGCCTTCCATGTAGCTGGGACTATAGGCATGTGCCACCGTGCCAGGCTATTCTTAAAATTTTTTGTAGAGACGGGATCTCCCTATGTTGCCAATTCATACTGGTCTCAAACTCCTGGCCTCAAGTGATCCTTCCACCTCAGCCTCCCAAAATACCGGGATTACAGGCATGAGCCACCATATCCAGCCTTATCTCTGTTTGAGAATCAAGAGGGAGAGACTTAGAGAGGTTCAGTAACTTGCAGAAAGTCAAATAGGTAAAACTCACACTCCAACCTAAGCCCCCTACTCTATATTATACTCTAAAGAAACAAAAGTGGAAATGAATCAACAGTCCTAAGAGTGAACCTGTTTGTAGACTATCACGCGCTCCCCTTGGCTCTGAGAGGTAGAGCTGTTGATAGTCACGTGCTTGGCCTCCTCGGGGTTGAAGTCACGGCTGAGCTGGAGGTGAACAGGCTGTGGATTCCAGCTGATGGGGATCAAATTCTAGCTCTACCGCTTGTGATCTGTGTGATCAGAAACAGGTTTCCTAGTCCCTCTGAGCTTCACTTTCCATGTCTGTAAAACAGGGATACTCACAGGGCTCGGGCTCTGTGGCTTAGTCGAGTGAATAAACACATAGGATCTGGAGCCAGACTGTTTCGGTTTGAATCCTAACTCCACCAATCATTAACTATGTGACTTAAGATAAATTACTAAATCCTCTGAATCTCACTCTCCTCAACTGTAAAATGGGAATAATAGAACCTCCCTCATAGGGTAGTTATGAAGATTAAATGAGTTAATACATGTTGTGTGTTTAGCATGGTTCCTAGCATAGTAACACTCAATCATGTTCGAAGCTGTTGTGAATACTGTTGGAAATAATGCACTTAAACTCTTAGGACAGTGCAGAGCAGATGGCACGTGCCTGCTCTCCCTGCCTTCCCTCCCACGTCAGTCATCTTAGTCTTATCATAGCAGCCACCCCGGGGCACAGCTACAGAACATGGAAATAGTCTCCAAGGGCAGGAATATTCCTTCTGTGTGGATGATCCAAGGAGTCATAGTCCAAGTAGACCCTGGACTATTGTACATTTTATCGTTAGGATTTAACAGGTTAACCAACACCGTGTTGAGCAGATCCAGCCACAAGCAAATCATTGACTACACGACACTCCATGTGTGAGAGGAACATGGCAGCCACTGCAGCTGCCTTAGAGTGGCTGAAATCTCTGCCATGCTGGATACAAGTTTTAAATTTAGTAGAGGCTATAGCATGGTCAGGTTTTGTAAGTGTTGTAGAGATTACCAGATTGATCTGTCTTTCCTCCTGGGAGGAGAAGATTTTCCACGTGGATTTATTTTAGTATTTTCAGCATGTTTGTTGTATACCAGCTAGTGCCCAGTATAACTCTTTACTTCTGGGAAACCTGATTTCACCCTCTGCCCCTGCCCTACCATCTTACTCTTGACTGATTTTCAAACCCTCTGTTCCTTCCCCTCCACCCTAATCTAATTCTCTCTGCCAATTCTCCCAGTTTAATTCTCCCTTCTGACAGGAATACATTTACCCAGCCTTCTCCACCTCAAATGCATATCCACATTTGAATGCATTTCTATTCTTCAACTTGAAAATGCTTATCTAGCCTGAGCTTCTGCTCAGAACCCCCTTGGTAAACCCTCCTTCTCCTGTGGCCTTATTCTCCACCCAAACCCATCACCATTTGGACTCCTCCCAAATGTTCAGCAGGATTTAGGTGTGCAGAAGAAATAACATTTTTAAGTTTTACTTTTAGACCAGTGGTTATCAAACCTTTAGCCTGCATTGGAAACACCTGGAAGGATTTTAAAACCACTGATTGAGGAGGTGTGACGGGGATTCTGAGAGTACATTGCTAACAAGCTCTTAGGTGGTGCTCATGTTGCTAATCCAGAGAACCCACTTTGAGAACCACTGCTTTACACTCTTAAGTGTCGGGTTCTCTGGGATGCAGGAGGAGGGGAGGGAGGAGGGTGGAGAAAGAAAGGATGCCCTGAGCAGCAGTGCTCAAGACTGGAGCTGGAGTTGTGTTGGGGGTGACTCCTCCTGCCCCTTGCATTTTCTCATAGCTTCTGTCACAGTCTCGTTTCTGAAAGGGCCCCTGCACATTTTTCTGTGCTGAAATAAAGTAATAGAGATAAATCTGAGATTGTTGTCTGATATTGTGGGCTCTAATTAAACAATAGATGTTGCTCAATCAACAATTATCTATTGAGTGCCTGCTGTATACCTGCTGCTATACCAAATGCAGAGGATACACTGGTGAACAGGCAGACAAGTCATTGCTCTAGTGGACCTTATCTAACAGGGACCTCATATGATCGAGGCAGCCAATAAACACGTAAAACGTAAGGTAATAAATACTTCAGGTAGTGGAAAGTACGATGTGATTGACTTCTTCGCTGAATTGAGTAGTTTTTGAATACTGGAATATTATTTACTCAATTTTTTGTGCTGTTCACTTTGTACTAACTATAGACATAACACACTTTTCAGTTTAAACTGCATTATTAATATAAAATATTTTGCTCATCACTTTAAGTCTACATACTTTTTTAAAGACAAACAATAAATAAAGCCCTGATTTGTAGCTTTGCCAATTTCTGTGGTATAAATAGTCCTTCTGTGGCTAGTTACAAGCTACCTCATGAGGTCATTGAATGTGGAGTAGGGAAGAGGTGCAAGATAACACACCATGATATGGTATCATGTTCAAAAAGAAAATTTCCTTCAACAAATATTTATTAAGTAGACACTATGTGCCAGACACTTTCTATAAGGGAGGGCCAGAGCAGTGAACAAAGCAAAATTCTTGCTGATGGTGGTAAGTATTATGAAGAAAAAGAAACTAGAATAAGAGGTTAGATTTAGAGTCAGCCTTCAAATCACTGTTTCACAAAGTGTTAAAACAAGGTTTTAAAAAAAATACAGCATAATTATATTGCTCTCACTAATGGGTATAATAATTTTTAGAGAAAAATGTTTTATCATTAATAAATTAAAATTCTTAAAATAGTTTTTATCTTTTTCCCTTATCTTTTTAATTTCAGTTTTGTGTTTTATAATCACATTAATATAATGTATATATGTGTTTTATACATAGGAAGGGTGCTTCAGATTTTCTGTAGCATACAAAATAAATAATATTTGAAGATCATTGCTTTAGAGACTAGAGAAATAACAGATGAGTCTCAAGCATGCCCCTGGGACACCCCTGAACTCTCAGTAGACCCCGTGAGCTGACAGTACGGAAGAATGTTTTCATGTTGTATTAGGCCCCTGGGAGCTAAGTGACAATTGCCATGCTGCAGTTGATTATGAAGTACTAAATCAGACGCCCTGGACTTTATATTAATACTGCAGGAGGGCCACATAGACCAGCTGAAGGAACCTCCAGAAATACTTCAAAGGCTCCATTCCCCAATATGGCGGCTCCTACAGGGTGATCAGTGGAGACATGAAAGATTTAAGAGGGCAGCTTGGTTACAGACTTCTCCACCATAATGAAAGTTCAGTCTTGAATTGATAAGTGCCCACTGTCGAAGCCTGGATTGAGCCTGAGAAGCCTGTGGCTCAAGCACCTTACCCAGAGGGCTCTGGACACTTACCAGACTCAGATGTCCATGACAGAATCCCAACAGCAGCCTCAGGCCATCCAGCCGGGAGCATTGGAGAGTGCAAGTCTGTCAGCAGACCCTGAACCATAGAGCACAGGCATCACCTCTTTCCAGGAAGCCTTCTGTATACCGCCACCACTCTGGTTGGCTTGAGTCCCAGGTACCCACCTTTGGTAATCCCTCAGTAACTCTGACCTTCTCATATTTTCTGCCCTTTCCAAACTATTAATATATTGAAATTATTTATTTTTTTGTAATACTGGCCTCCTTCACTAGAATGAGAGCCTCATTTCTGTCTGTGGTCTCTGGCACATCGTAGACACTCAGTTAAACATTGACTGAAGGCATAAAGGACCATCCTCTTGTCCTTTGTTCCTGGTTGACAGACCACATAACCACTCTCAGATCCACAACAATAATTAAGAATTTAATGAATGAATATACATTGTAATGTTTTTATTTCACCCAAGGAAGAAATTTTAAAAATTTTATCCCAAGATGTTTTAGCAAATGCTGTGGACTGAATTGTGTCCCCCAAATTCGTGTGTTGAAGCCTAATTCCCTGATGGTATTTGGAGATGGGGCTTTTGGGAGGTAATCAGGTTTGGATGAGGTCATGAGTGTGGGGCCTTCATGAAGGGATTAGTGCCCTTATAAGAAGAGATACCAGACAGCTTGCTGTTTCTCGGTGTGCACACACCCTGATGTCAGATTTCTAGTCTCCAGAACAGTAAGAAAAGAAGTTCTGTTGTTTAAGCCACCCAGTTTGTGCTGTTTTGCTATGACAGCCCAAGCTAAGACAGTAAACAAGCTGGATCATTTTTCATACCATAATTCTGACGAGAAGTAACTCTGAAAAGGCTCTGTTGTGAGAACCAAAGGAATTGGGGCCTTGCTGAAAATAAATGTATGTTTATTAAAGTGGCATTTTAAAATTTGGCTTGAAACATGGACCTGTAAGTCATAAACCAAGCAGGATTCTACTTTCTCTAGGGTCCTTTTTCTCTCTGTTGCCTTAGATTTTTCATCTCACTTTTCATGAAATTCTAGGACAACACATGACTGAATATATATATCCTTGGAGAATTTTCCTTAGATATGGGAGTCTAGGTCAGTCACTGATACTAATCTTGGAGCATAATAACCTCTGTATCTGGTCTTTTAACCCTTTGCAAAGACACAAAAAGGAAAGTGGGATGTCCTGTGTGGAGCTGCCCCGGTCCGCTATAGTAAGTATTGAATTCTAAACAGAAACACATGTATATGGTCAGAGGTTAAAAAAAAAAGCGAAAAAACAAGCAGCATTCTTGAAGAATATACTAATCAAATTTTTGTCCTTCCATGTGGTTTCTAGAAGGATTTCTTATTATAAGTTTTAGAGATTTATAGAGGAGGTAGGAATGATTTCTGTCCTTCGAAATAAATGATAATCTTACTGGGAAAATATAGATATATTTCAAGAATAGCTGGCAAATGGTAAATTAGAGATAATTCACGGTTGAATTCTGTGGTGAACTAAAGGAACTAGTATAGTTTTTAGTCCCTCTGATGTTCCAGGTTCTCCCGTTAGGCTCTGCCTCACGACAGCCACGCAGTAGGACAGGCTTCAGGACAGAGTAGAGAGAGCTTGGGCTCTAAATTCAATAGAGTTTTAGTGTCAGGTATTTTGTTAGTCTGGTGTTTTGTTATGGCAGCCCTAGCAGACTAGAACAGTGGGTATAAATAATAGCAGCATCTCATGAATGTAGTTAGGATCACATGTGGCTCATACGGTGCTTGGCTCAGTAAACACTCAATAAATAGTTGCTCTTTGTGACTCAGAAGAGAAGAAAAAATGAAAGAGAGAAAGGAGTGAATTATTAAGAATCTGCTGTATGCCAAGAACTTTGCATAATTACCTCATTTAATCCACCTAACAATCCTGTGCAAAGCATATCCCTGTCTTACAAGTGAGGAAACTAAAGCTTTAAAAGATTATTTGATTTTTTGAGGCCACCTACCAGAGTGGCTTCCCATGCTGAGGGTTATAAAGGAGAGAGATCCATTCTGGATGATTTTCACAGCTAACACACAGCAAGGGAGTTGGCTTCTGTTGCAGGAATGTGTTCCTGCCCACACAAGGATGCTCACTCCCATGCCAGGCTGGGCCACACAGATGCCTGCACTCAGAGTCAAATCTGTTTTCAAAAAGGAGATTTGAATCTGCTCAAGCACTTGGACCAATTATTCACTTAACACACCAGAGCTCTGTACCAAAGGCATGAGACTGATTTGGCCTAAGGAGCAGTAAGGGCCCTTCCTCAGAGTGCCTGGTGTGAGGAGACCTGCCAGGGCAAGGTGACTGCAGAACGTAAATGCCGATTGGCCACGTGGGTGACTTCCCTCATGAGATTGTGTTGTATTCTCCTTTAACCAAGGAGAGTGTCTGTCAAGGGGAAATGGTTATATTCTGCATATAGTGGTTCTTTCCGATAGTAATTAGCCAATGGGATTCACTGTGTTTTAAGATCACATCCTAATAATGACGAAAGCCTGTGGTTAGTAAGGGTGTATTTCTTCCCTGTTACCATGATGCCAGGTACATTTTTTTTTTGGTCCTGTTTGCAGTATCATACATGATCATCGAACTGCTGCTAGAATGCTCACACCTGTTATTGCAAATTCAAATCCCAGGAAAGACTTCTGGGAACTTACTTCATGGTAGAGTTGGGCTACCTGGTACAAGGCTGCACCCACAACTGGGCAGGTTCAACAACACAGGAGCCTTTCCCAAGACCGTTAGTTACATTTAAATTTAAAGGAAGAAAGACTAGGAAGAAGCCCTTTTTCTGCTAATTGGAAATTGAATTTAAGATTTATGGAAAGACCATTTTTCAAGATTTCTCAAGATGAATTACTGAAGTGGGACTTCATTATGTTATTCTGATTTTATATGTGAGATTTTTCATGATAAAAGATTTTTTAGAAATAAGTAACATTGACATTAAAATATTATTACTATCCTGAATCAAACATTAGTGTCAAACTTTGAAAGAGCATCTAAGGTAGGGACAGAATTACTCAGGTATCTCAATGTGAAATTAGAGGTTGATGAAGATGGATGACTGCTACTAAATGTTTTAGGTGTTTCTTAAATTTTTCCTAGTAAGATAATTATACACTAGAAAGACATGCAACAGGGTACCCAGAATTCATCAGTTTCTTGTGCAGGTATAGCAGGTGCTGTCTGCCAATGCCCTCAGTACCTACCACTCCAGGCAGGGCATGGCTGGCTTCCAGTATCCAGAACCGTGACTCTTTGACCTCTTTCTCTGGTCTTTGGAGCCAGTTCTGGCTATGACTCCAGCACTTGCAGGTCTTAGGTGCTTTTTTAGCTTCCTTCTCTTCCCTGTCTCAGTTCCCCACTTTCCTATCAGAGTTCCCCTCAGATAAACTTCTTGTATTTGAATCCTTGTCTTGGATCTGCTTCAGCAAGAATTCAAACTAAGACAGTTCATCGGGTGCAGTGGCTCGGGCCTGTAGTTCCAGCTACTGGAGAGGCTGAGGCAGGAGGATTGCTTGAGCCTAGGAGTTTGAGACCAACCTGGGCAACATAGCAAGACCCCATCTCTATTTTTAAAAAGAAAAAAAAGAAACATAATTTGGAAATATAGATAGTAACCCTGTTGTAAGAATCAAAGCAACAGACTAAGTTCTGTGTGATGAGATTCCATACATAAATACAAAATACATTATTTTTGTCTATATTTTCAGTTAAGTGGAATAGTTTTAGTATCATTTGTAAATTTGCAGAAATGCAAAACTTGGTGTATAAGCCTTTTTATCGTTGACTGCCATCTAGTTAACATAAATGAGAAGCTTGTATTCATACTTATCCCAGTTTTAATTCCCATGAACTATCTCGGATGTTGGGGTGATGTAAAGGGAGGAGTCTAGAATGACTTCCAGGTTTCTCTTTTAACTGCCTGGGTTGATAGTGGTGCCATTAAACAGGATACAGAATAAGTGATAAAGACTAGGTTTGAGGTTGGAAGAGATAAGAAGTTTTGTAATTTAAGGCATCTGTGGATTGTGGAGAGGGTAGGTGTCATATCCGAGGTCCTGTGCATGGCTTACAAGACCTGAATTGTCTGTCCCCTGCTCTATTCTCTGCAGCAGCCCGTGTTTCATGGCTCCCTGCCCTCTCTACTCTCAGTTTGGACTGGCTGTTCCCTCTGGTTGGACCACCCTTTTGTAACCCTCCCCAACCCAGGTGACTCCTGTTTGACCACCTTCTGTGACAGCACTCTCTGTCATCAAATGGCACAGCATTAGGTGTTCAGAAAAAAATTGAGCTCCAGAGCCAGCCTGTCTGGGTGTTAACTCCAGTATCTGCTGTGGCCTCGGCACTAACTCTGTTTCCTAAGACAATGGTGATAAAATTAGAACATCTTCATAGGACTATTAAGATTGTGTTTAAAGCACTTAGAGTATGGCACATAAAGTGTTCTGTAAATCTTTGCTATTATTATTAGCTGCTATCTTATAGTTCATATCATCTAATTTTTAAAAATGTTTTTAAAGATTTATTGTAGTAACAGTCTTAAATAGTGCTAATGTAAAACAATGATTGTTCTGGTCTGTTCTAAACCTAAATCCAACTGTTTTAAACCATTTTTATCAGGCTCTTTTTCCTACTTTTTAACCTTTAAATCATTGTTTTTGTGGCATCTGTATACTGCTCATCTTTTATGCCTGTGTTATATCTCATTGTTTTCTTAAGCATTTCCTGATGTTTGAGCATGTAGATTATTCCCAGTTTTTTGTCATTCTGGTTGGACGTGCTTCACAAGCTTTTTCCTATGAGTTAATTACTTGGGATTTCTCAGAAAAGTGAAGTTTTTGAGTAAGATTTTATTTTTATACCTTTTATTATAAATTTCTCCAAATGTTCTCTAAAATGTTTCTGTAATCTATTATAACCGTATCAACCATTATAAGTGCTAACATAAGAAATTTAAGGATGTATGCATGATTTAAATGCCTCTTTTTAAACTTTTGAATATAAATTATAATGTACCAAAAAATTTAATAAACCAAAAAAAATATTGCAAGGGGGCATGAAGTTTAACATTTTCTAACAGATATAAACTATTGTAATTTTAAAAACTGACTTGGAAGTATGTTAAGCCATAGACCTAGTTAATCCCAAATTAAAGCAATCTGTTAACTTTTTGATGTAGTACCTATAATTTAGTTGCTGAGGAAAATAACCTGTTAAGAATAGTTGTTAAATAAACAAGATTGATGATTTCTTTTCAGTGTAGCACTATTCCCCTTTCATATTTAAAAGCACATTTAAAGAACATTTTATAGTACAATTATAACTATTATAAATGTCAATGTGAGAAATTTAAGAATTCATTCATAATGATCCAAATGCCCTTTTTTTTTGCATTTTTGAATTAGAACATAGAAAATTTTATACTGTCCACTGCACTGGTTACTTGAGAAGCTGGCCTCCAAATATTATTGGAATGGAAGAAGAAAGGGACAATAAGAAAGAAAACAGTAATTTTACCTGCCTTGTTGCCATTGGAAGATTACACCCATATATTGTCCCACAGAACAGTGGAGAGATTAAAGTAAAACCAGCTGAATTTATAACCCGGTTTGCAATGAACGGAAAATTTGTCTATGTAGATCAAAGGTAAACATTTACGTGTCATAATGATTAGAGTTCAGTGGGATATTTGAGGTTATTAAAGACGTGGCTTAGTAGCATTGCTGGATTTTTTTAAGGCTTCAGAACCGGAAATACAGTTTAAATGAAATAAGGATTGGGTTGTCAGTAAATTTGTTCAAGCCAAAGTATAAACTTGGAATATTTCTTAGCCTGGGCAGGGTCTATGGCCACAGTTTTACTGGCGAATGCTCATAGCAACACACCCCGGGTTGGGTGGGTGGCTTCATGCCTGGGTATCCAGCGTTGCAGATCTAGTCTGGGTCTAGGGCAGCCACGGGGAGCCCAGCCATGCACATGGGTTACTCATCCCCCACTCCACTTCCCTGCTGTCCTGAGCATGCACCGACTGGCAGTATTCTGGGAAGGAGTACACCCACCAATTCTGAAGTTTATTTTCATTTTTCAAAATAGGGCAACAGCAATTTTGGGATATCTGCCCCAGGAACTTTTGGGAACTTCTTGTTATGAATATTTTCATCAAGATGACCATAATAATTTGACTGACAAGCACAAAGCAGGTAGGTATGCATTGAATGGTATAATTTTGGGGTCACTTTTAATTATGCTTTCAACTCTTTAATTTCCCATTCTTGTGAAATCTGAAACCTGAATTAATCCTCACAACATTGATTTTTGTTGGTGGCAGACTGTTATACTGATAATTATCTTTTCTTGTTAAGTCCTACAGAGCAAGGAGAAAATATTTATAGATTCATACAAATTCAGAGCAAAAGATGGCTCTTTTGTAACTTTAAAAAGCCAGTGGTTTAGTTTCACAAATCCTTGGACCAAGGAACTGGAATATATTGTGTCTGTCAACACTTTAGTTTTGTAAGTAATTTTTATGTTAAGACCTTTATATTAATTTCAAATGAGTACTTTGCTTTTCTCATCTTGTTAAACCATTAAAACTGTATGATCCTCTGGCCTTTTATTACAACTTGAGATATCTTTTGAGAAACTCATTTACTGTTCATTGCCATTAGTTTTCAGAATTAAGCTAAAAGTTTGCCCTTTTGTAATATATTCCTTCTTACTAGGTATAATATATGATAGTGAAGGCATTTATTCAAGCATTTCCTTCCTACCCCCCCATGGCTACCCAATAAACGATGTGGATGTGGCTTTGGACTGTATATCATTGTAAGATAATTGTTTCATCCCCCATCCCTTTTTTTTTTTTTTTTTTCCCCTAGAGAGAGGGACTGGCTCTGTTGCCAGGGCCAGAGTGCAGCCATCACTCACTGCAACCTCAAACTCCCGGGCTCAAGCGATCCTTCTGCCCCAGCCTCCAGAGTAGCTGGGACTACAGGCGCATGCCACCATGCCTGACTAATTTATTTTTGTAGAGACGAGGTCTCACCATTGCCCAGGCTGGTATCAAACTCCTGGCTTCAAGCATTCCTCCCGCTTCAGCCTCCCAAAGTGCTAGGATTACAGTCATGAACCACCTCACCCACTGGGCCCCCCACCCCCTGCCCCATCATTTTTATGTGTACTTCTAAGCCTGGGATGCCACACGTGACTGTGTAAGGCGTTCCCAGCATGGGTCTGCTTGGCCGAAGGGTGAGTGGAAATCCAGCCTGAGTGTGAGTTGGCAAGCCTTGCCTACAGCTGTGTCAGCCTCTGAAGGAAGAGCCAGCTTTTCCTGATTTGTGCAAAAGGCTAGCATGGCCGTGTTCTAAGTTTTATTATTTTTCTATAAGGTCCTCTTTTAAATTGCTATTTCATCAAACCAATTCTGTTTCCTTATCAATAATATTGAGTAAAAAAAAAACCGAAAAATGTTTAGTAATGTCAGGATTCCTTGTCATCCATCCCAATAATCCTTGCCTTCTTACCATTCGTGAACTGATAATTTGTTATTGTGAGAACACAAATGCCCTGCTACTTAGCACATCAGTGCTTTGATCCCTGGTTGGGATATTAAAGATATGTTTGTAATAAAACAAATGGGCCAAGAATGGACAAATTAAACATACAGAGAGAGTATTTAATATAATTCAGTAACTTTTTTTTAAATAACACAATAAAAAAAGTTAGGCAGTAGACATGTAGTTGCTTTAACAATTTCCTTCACCTTAGAAAATAAATCACCTATGGTGTTTTTTAATTCTAGGAGGCACAGTGAGACTCGAGAAGCATCATTTTTCCCCTGTAGCTCTCACTCACCAGAAGGTATGCTTAGTTTTAGATGATAAAAGACTGATTACTAAGACATATTATTAAGACTATTACTATCTTTTTTGTCTTGGGAAGTGAAAAATTTCAAGGTGAAATCGAAAAGAGCTTTGTGGGTTGGGTTATAAGAATCCCAATGTTGGTTTAGAAGTAAGAGGCTAAGTTCAAAGGGAAACAGCCCATTTGAAACTCACAGGGGTACCAACACTTTGCTCACACTTCTGTTATAATCTTCCATTGTACTGTAATTAGTTGTTCACTCAACTGGCTTTCCACTGGTCTGAGTTGTTGAAGAGCAGGCGAGTGGTGTTACATCCATTATTTACCCCCAGCAGCCAGCACTGTTCCTTGTCCGTTGTGGCATACACTAAATAGCTGTTGGACAAATTAAAAGTATTAAGGGAGGGAGTTTTCTTATCTGTGTTAGTTTTTCACCACAGGAATATATTAATGTATTATGTAAATAAAAATATTAGGAAATATTAAAAATAAAATAATACTGCTCTGGCTTTGGTGTGGAGATAAAGTGGGAACAGACTGTACTCAAAGGTTACTTACAGATCACAGTGGTGACATCCTACACATGATTCAGATCACTTTTCATAAGTATCTTAGAGCATCATGAGTTATGTTTGTAATGCAAGGATGAATATTTTCTAACATTTTAAGATGCAGCTAGTCTATTTCTTGTAAGGAAAGGACTAGAAAATTGTTTGAATTGAAAGAAAAATATTAACCAAAGTTATATACTTTAATTGAATTTTTCCTTTTGTTATTACTTAGAATCCTCCAAACAGTCATGTACTAGTGTGCCTGGAATGTCTACTGGAACTGTACTTGGTGCTGGTAGTATCGGAACAGATATTGCGAATGAAGTTCTGGATTTACAAAGGTAATGTTTTATTGCTGCAAATATTTTCACAAGTAAAATTATTATCATATTTATAAAACTGATATACAGAAATCAGTAGTTTTCTTACATGCAGGCAATAACCAGATTAATAATATAATGGAAAAGATGATTACCTTTGGGGTAGCAATAAAAAAAGTAAAATATTTAAGATACAAATTTTACAAGAAGAAAAAAAGAAACCTTTAAAATTTGCAAAGGTACATAAGATAACTTGAATAACTTCTTTCCTGACATAAGCTGTTTTTCATTGGGAATACTCAGTATTGTAAGAATGTCATTCCTTAAACTAACCTATTCAATGTGAATCTAGTCAAGATACCACCATGCATGTGTTTTTGGGATCCAACAAATTATACTAATCAGATTAAAATATCCTTAAAACTTCTGAAAAATAAAAGTAATAAAGTGAGACTAACCCTATGAAATATTAAAATAAGTTACAAAGCTATAGTCAAACATTTTGGTACAACCCACAAGTAGATCAGTGTAAAAGATTAGATTTCAGAAATAGACTCAAATGCATGTGGAGATTTATTATATGGTAAAAGTGGAATTTTAAATCAGTAGTGGAAATAAATTAAACATTAAAGGGCATTATAATAACCCTTTGAGGAAAAAAATAAAGCCAGACCCTAACTTTATTATTTACACTTAATTAAATTCCAGATATGTCAAAGACGTCAAAGTAAAACTGTAAAAGTATTTCAAAAACACATGTATGGATTTTTATAATTTCAGTTTGAAAAGTTCTTCTAAACATCACACAGAATCCAGAATTCATTAAGAAACAAATTTGATAAATTTAATTATATAAAAATCCAAAACTTAAGCGTAATTGTTATAACAAAGTTAAAAGATAAGTTGGGCGCAGTAGCATATACCTGTAATCCCAGTGATGTGGGAGGATCACTTGAGCCCAGAAGTTGAAGGCTGCAGTGCGCTATGATTATGGCACTGCACTGCAGCCTGGGTGACAGAGTGAGACCCTATCTCTAAAAAGAAAACAGAGTGAAAAGATAAATTATAAACTGTGGAAAATGTATACATTTCATATGATAAAACAGACTATCTTAATATATGAAGAGTTTTATAGTATAAAGAATAAAGTTATTAAACTATATATATTAAACTTTATATACCTTTATACATACTAAACTATATGTATAGTGTAAAGAATACTTTTTAAAGTAACTCAATAAAAATAAGTTAGACAGTGGACATGAACAGAAAAATACAAATGGGCAAGAGACTTTAAAAATTGCTCAGCTCTATTCAGAGTTAAAATATTAATATAGATATACACAAATTTAGGAAATAAGATACCTTTTTTACTTAGAAGATTATCAAAGATTTGAAAGTTTGATAATACTCAGTATCAGTGAGAATATGATAACACAGGCACTCAAAAACTGTGGAAGTTTAAATTAGTGCAGGGCAGTTAGATCATACCTATCAAAAATGTAAGTATATATAATCTTGGACTCAGCCATTCTACTGCAGGAGCAAAATTCTTACACAACTGTGCAAAGATGTATGAACAGGACTGTTCATTGCTGCATAGTTTACAGTGTGATTTCAATGTATAAACATTTGTCATAACCATAACTTGTATGCTGTATCCATACAGTGGAGTATACTGCAACTATTCAAAATGAGGTAGCAGTGGAGGCTGTGGCTCACATCTGTAATCCTAGCACTTTGGGAGGCCAGTGTGGGAGGATCGCATGAGGCCAGGAGTTCAAGACTAGCCTGAGCAAGGGTGAGACCCTGTCTCTACAGAAAAAAGTAGACAAATTAGCCAGGCATTGTGGCACACTTCTGTAGTCCCAGCTACTTGGGAGGCTGAGGCAGGAGGATCACTTGAGCCCAGGAATTTCAGGTTGTAGTGAGCTGTGATGGCACTACTGCACTCCAGCCTGGGTGACAGAGCAAGATTCTGTCTCGAGAAAAAAAAATGAGATAGCTGTATTTATGTTAACATGGAAAGATCTGTAAAATATAAAATAGAAAAAAACACAGGAATAGAAGAAAATAATATGTGTAATAACCCACTTGTATAGGGAAAAAGAAAGATGTGTTTATGTGTGGATATGTGTGTACACAGGCCCATCTAAAACCCTTAGGACCACTATGTTTTGAACTCAGAATTTCTTTGAACTTTAGAAAAATAGTGTTTTGGAATTAAGTTTTATGAAGAGATATGTGTAGCATTCCCAGAGAACAGTTACATCATGGGCAGCATGCCAAAATCAGTTGCATCAGTATTTTTGCAATGAGTGGTATTTACCAATTAAATGGTAAAATATCTAAGATATGCTTCCAAATGATCAGTGGGGGAAGGAAGGAGGTAAGATTTGGGAAGTACATACATTAAACAAGATTGGAAAAGAATAATTATTGATGCTGTTTGGTGGATGTATGAGATTTCATTTATACTATCTACTTTTCTATCTGTTTGACATTTGGCATAATAAATATTTAAATATGTTTCTGAAGTGAAGTGTATAAATATTTGTATTATACTAAACAGGATAAAGAGGGATAAATAATAGCTTCCTATCAGTTAAGGTCAGGTTTTGCTGAGTTCAGGGTAATTCAGATTTTGCTGCCAAATGAATTAGGGAAAATCTTTCAGTTTTCAGGGTGTTTTGGATTTTGGAATTGTAGAGAAGGGACCTATAACTCTACAGTATGAGATATAACAATACAAAAAATTTGTTCAGTCTACTTTTATATTTGAGACTGGATTTATTGAATACTTATGTGCTATGTACTTGAAGTTTTGGAAGTATTAATATTATAAAACATACACAAAGACATATGATCCATCGTATGCTTTGATCATAAATCTCTTCACAAGACTTAATATGTAAAACAAACTAACATATAGGACATTATTAAATGCTGAAATGCATGGTTTGTGCATTTTGGGCATCTAATTCTAGAATGACTGTCACTGCAGGATCCAACTTACCTTCCAGTTTTAAGGTTTACAACTCAGTGACCTAGGTAGTGAAAAAAAAAATATCAGTGGATCTAGAAGTGCGTTTAATCATGAGAAAATGTACATAACAAAATTTACCATTTTTACCATTTTTAAGTGTACATTTAAGTACATGCACATTGTTGTACAGCCATCACCACTATCCATCTCCAGAACTTTTTTAATCTTACGTAACTGAAACTATGAACCCATTAAACAATAACATCCCATTTCCCCCAGTCCCTTCCAACCACCATCCACCATTCTACTTTCTGTCTCTATGAATTTGACTACACTAAGTACCTCATATAGGTGGAAACGTACAGTTATTTGTCCTTTTGTGACTGGCTTATTTACCTTGAGTTTCAAGGTTTGTCCATGTTGTAGCATGTGTCAGAATTTCCTTCTGTTTAAGGCTTGATAATATTCCATTGTATGTATATACTACATTTTGTTTATTCATTTATTTATTGATAGATATCTGGGTTGCTTCCACTTTTGGGCTATCCTGCTATGAACATGGTTGTACAAATTACCTGTTTGAGTCTTTGCTTTGAGGTTTTTTTGGTGTATACTCAGAATTGCTGGGTCATCTGGTAATTCCATTTTTAATTTTTTGAGGAACTGCCATACTGTATTCCATAGTAGCTTTCCCATTTTACATTCCTACCAATAGTGCATAAGAGTTTCAGTTTCTCCACATCCTCATCAATACTTGTTCTTTTGTTTTGTTTTCTTTTTGATAATGGCCATTTAATGGTTATAAAGTGGTATCTCATTGTGGTTTTGATTTGCATTTCCCTAGTGATTAGTGATGTTGAGTATCTTTTCATGTGCTTATTGGCCATTTGTGATTCTTCTTTGGAGAAATATAAGTACACATTCAAGTCCATTGCCCATTTTATAAATCAGGTTGGTTGTTTTGTTGTTGCTGAGTTGGGAGTTCTTTAAATATTCTGGATATTAACCACTTACCAGATATGTGATTGGCAAATATTCTTTCCCAGTCCATGGGTTGACTTTTCACTCTGTTGATGGTATCCGTTTGATGCACAAAAGTTTTTAATTTTGAGGTAATATACTTTATCTGTTTTTTCTTTTTTTGCCTGTGCTTTTGGTTTCATTCCAAGAAATCATTGCCAAATGTAATGTCATAAAGCTATTCCACTGTGTTTTCTTTTAGGGGTTTTATAGTTTTAATCTTAGTTTTTGATCTATTTTGTGTTAATTTTTATATATGGTATAAGGTAAGAGTCCAACTTCATTCTTTTACATGTGTATGTCCAGTTCTCCCACAGCATTTGTTGAAAGGATTATCCTTTCCCCCTCAAGTGTTCTTGACACGCTTGTTGAAAATCATTTGACCCTATGCGCTGCAAGGACATTTTAAGACAAGTGTAAGTGGAGCCAAACATTGCCAGCTGGGTATCCTGGGAATGTTCAGGATACAGTAGAGAGGGCATTTATATATGGAGGCACCTCAGCTGATGTATGGAGGTGGTTGGAAGAAATCATGGTGGTTTCAGAAAACAAGGAGACTCAATATAAAGAGGAGTTGAATTGGTGAGTAGTGGGGAGTCTTAACTAAATTAGAGTCAAAATACCAGGTTTCTGCCTAAAGGACTAATATGAAGGAAGCCATGATTCAGAAGATTAATCTGGTAGTAAAGTTTTCATCATCAATTTAAGGATAGGTGAGCAGATAGTAATTTTAAAAACAGAAACCAAGAGTGATGTTAGTAAGATGTCAGAATAGGACTTCCAGAGTAAAGAAAGACTACAGGGAACCATCAAGCAACCAATATACACATTATGGGAGCCCCAGAAGAAATAGACAAAGACTAAGAGGCAGAAAGCTTATTTGAAGAAATAATGACAAAATTCCCAAATCCACAGAGGGAAATGTTCATTGAGCCCAGGCGTTCCAGATCCAAGAGACCCAAAGGACCCCAGATAGATCGAATATAAAAAGATCTTCACCAAGACACATTATTATCAAATTTTCAAAAGTCAAAGAGAATTTTGAAAGCATGAAGAGAAAGATAACTTGTCACATACAAGGGAGCCCACATAAGCTTCCAGCAGCTTTCTCAGCAGAAACCTTGTAGGTTGGGAGAGAATGGGATGATATATTCAAAGTGCTAAAAGAAAGAAAAAGAACTGCCAACCAAGAATACTATATGAAGACTGGGTGCAGTGGCTCCTGTAATTCTAGCACTTTGAGAGGCCAACGTGCTAGGAGGATCGCTTGAGGCAAGGAGTTCAAGACTAGCCTGAGCAAGAGTGAGACCCCATCTCTACAAAAAACAGAAAAATTAGCTGAGCATGGTGGCATGTACCTGTAGTCCCAGCTACTTGAGAGGTTGAGGCAGAAGGATCACTTGAGCCTAGGAGTCTGAGGTTGCAGTGAGCTATAATGATGCCACTGCACTAGCCCAGGCAACAGAGCAAAGCCTTGTCTCAAAAAAAAAAAAAAAAAAAAATACCATATGAAGTAAGAAGAACTTTACCAGACAAGCAAAAAGCAGTGGGAGTTACCATGAGACCTGTCTTACAAGAAGTTCAAGTTGAAAGGAAACGAGGCTAACATGAAAACATGAATGTATAAAACTCAATGTGAATGTAAGACTATAGTCAAATTCAGAATACTCTAATAGTGTTATGGTGGTGCATAAATCATTTTTAATTCTAGTATAAAAGTTAAAAGACAAAAGTATTAAAAATAACTATAGCTATAATAATTTCTTAATGGATACATGATACATAAAGATGTAAATTATGATATCAGTAACCAAATGTGGAGAGAGGAAGTTAAAGTGTAGAGTTTTGTATACAGTTGATGTGTTATCAGCTTATAATGGCCCATTATAAGATGTTTTATGTAAGCCTCATGGTAAGTACAAAGTTCTTATTTACAAAAGAAAAAAAAAAGGAATCAAAACACCACTACCAGGCCGGGCGCGGTGGCTCACGCCTGTGATCCTAGCTCTCTGGGAGGCCGAGGCGGGTGGATTGTTTGAGCTCAGGAGTTCGAAACCAGCCTGAGCAAGAGCGAGACCCCGTCTCTACTAAAAATAGAAAGAAATTAATCAAACAACTAAAAACATATAGAAAAAATTAGCCGGGCATGGTGGCGCATGCCTGTAGTCCCAGCTACTCGGGAGGCTGAGGCAGAAGGATTGCTTGAGCCCAGGAGTTTGAGGTTGCTGTGAGCTAGGCTGACGCCCCAGCACTCACTCTAGCACGCAACAGAGTGAGACTCTGTCTCAAAAAAAAAAAAAAAAAAAATACCACTACCAAAAAAGGCATCAAATCACAAAGGAAGACAGCAAGAGAGGCAGAATGGAATAAAGAAGCTACAGAAAACCGTTAACAATATAGCAGTAGTAAATCCCTATCAATAATTACATGTAAATAGATTAAATTCTTCAATCAAAGACATGGAGTGGCTGAATGGATTTTAAAAACAAGGTCCAACTATATGCTGCCTACAAGAGACTCATTTTAGCTTTGGGGACATACATAGGCTGAAAGTGAAGGGATCGAAAAGGATATTTCATGCCAATGATAACCAAAAGAAAGCATGGGTAACTATATTTATATCAGACAAAATAGACTTTGAAGTCAAAAACTAAGCCAGGCACAGTAGCACGTTCCTGTACTCCTAGCTATTTGGGAGGCTGAGACAGGAGGATCACTTGAGCCCAGGAGTTCTAGGCTATAGTGCACTATGATCACTCCTGCAAATAGCCACTGCACTCCAGTCTGAGCAACATAGTAAGACTCTGTCTTAAACAAAACAAAAAACTATCATGAGACAAAGAAGGTCATTATGATAAAGGGGTCAATTCATCAAGAGAATATAATAATTGTAAATACATATGCACTCAACATTGGAGCACCTAAAGCAAATATTAACAGAATTGAAGGGACAGACAGACAGCAATACTATAATAATAGGGGACCTCAACACCCCAGTTTCAACAATGGATACAGCATCCAAGAAAAATCAATAAAGAAACAGTGGACTTGAACCAATATGGATCAAATGGACCTAAAAGACATGTACAACACATTCCACCCAATGGCAGAATACACATTCTTTCCAAGTGCACATGGAACATTTTCCAGGATGTAGGTTATATGTTAGGGCACAAAAGAAGTCTTTAAGAATTTAAGATTGAAATCATATTAAGTGTCTTTTTCGACCACAATGGTATAAAACTAGAAATCAGTAACAAGAGGAAAATTGGAAAATTCACAATTATATAGAAACTAAATAATTAACACAATCCTGAACAACCAGTGGGTCAAAGAAGAAATCAAAAGAGAATTTAAAAAATCAAGACAAATGAAAATGGAAACAACATACCAAAACTTATGGGATGCAGCAAAAAACAGTCCTAAGAAAGGAGATTATAGTGATAAATGCCTACCTTAAGAAAAAAGAAAAATCTCAAATAAACAACCTAGCTTTACACATAACTGAAGGAACTAGAAAAAGAAGAACAAGCTAGGTGCAAAGTCAGCAGAAGGAAATTATGAGTAGAAATATTAGAATATGAGCAGAAATATTAAGTAGAAATTAGAAAAACAATAGAAATGATCACTGAAACTAAGAGTTGAGTTTTTGAAAAGATAAAATCGACAAACCTGTAGCTAGACTAAGGAAAAAAGAGAGAAGACTCAAATAAAATCATAAACAGTGAGAGCATGGATGAACCGGGAGAACATTATGTTAAGTGAAATGGACCAGACAGAATACAGAATGAAAAACACTGTATCATCTCACTTATTTACAGAATCTTCAAAAAAGAAAAACAAAAGTTGACTATAAAACACAGAGTAGAATGGTATTTACCAGAGGCAGGAGGGGGAGGAAATGGATAAAAGGGTACAAATTTTGCAGTTAGGTAGGAGGAGTAAGTCTAGAGATCTAATGTACAGCATGAGAACTAACTATAGTTAATAATATCGTATACTGAAAATTTGCTAAGAGAGTAGGTTTTTGGTGCTGTTAACACACACAGAGGTAACTGTGGAAGGTGATGACTATGTAAATTTGTTTGACTGCAGTAATCATTTCATTATATATATCAAAATCTGTACACTCAAATACAGTTGTCCTTCAGTATTGGAAGAGGATTGGTTCAAGGAACCCCTGCAGAAACCAAAATTCCTGGATGCTCAAGCCTCGTATGTAAAACGACATGGTACTTGCATATAACCTATGGATATCCTCTCATGTACTTTAAATCTTCTCTAGATCATTTATAATACCTAATACAATGTAAATGCTATGTAAATAGTTGTATTATTTGTTTTATTGTTAATTATTTTTTAATATTTTCCATCTATGGTTGGTTGAATCTGTGGATGCAGAACCCACAGATACAGAGGGCTGACTGTATATATGAAAGAAAATAAATTTTAAAAAAACTTAAAAATTATAAATGAAAGAGGAAACATTATAACTGATAACACAGAAATACAAAGGACCATAAGAGACTACTATGAACAATTATACACCAACAAATTGGATAACCTAGAAGAAATGGATCGATTCCTAGAAACATAAAACCTGCTAAGACTGAATCATGAAGAAATAGAAAATATGAACCAACCAATACCAGGAAGATAATTGAATCACTAATCAAAAACCTCCCAAAAAAGTCCAGGATTAGACGGCTTCACTGGTGAATTCTACTAAACATTCAAAGAAGAGTTTCCTTCTGAAACTCTTCCCAAAAATTGGATAGGAGGGAACACTTCCAAACTCATTTTATGAGGCTGGCATTGCCCTGATACCAAAGCCAGACAAGGACACGACAAGAAAAGAAAATTACAGGCCAGTCTATCCCTGATGAATGTAGATGCAGAAATCCTCAACAGAATACTAACAAACTGAATTCAATAGCATATTAACAGGATCTTATATAATGATCAAGTGGGATTTATCCCTGGGGTGCAAGGATGGGTCAACATATGCAAATCAATAAATGTGATACACCATATTATAACAGAATAAAGGATAAAAATCATAAGATCATTTCAATAGGCATTTCACGAAATTTCATTTGAAATTTTCATTTGAAATTTCATTTCAATAGACATTTGATGAAATCTGATATTCTTTTATGATAAAAACTTTTAACAAATTAGGTATAGAAGGAATGTACCTAAACACAATAAAGGCCATGGGTAATAAACTCACAGCTAACATCATACTGAACAATGAATATCTGAAAGCTTTTCCTCTAAGATCAGGAACAAGACAAAGATGCCCACTCTCACTACTTCTGTTTATTATAGTACTGGAAGTCCTAGCCAGAGCAGTTAAGCAAGAAAAAGAAAAAAGGGCATCCAAATCAGAAAAGAAAAAGTAAAATTGTCTTTGTTTGCAAATGACATGATCTTATATAGAGAAAACCCTAACGACTTCACCAAAAAATTTATAGAATAAATGAATTCAGTAAAGTTTCAGGATACAAAGTCAATGTATAAAAATCAGTAACATCTCCATATAGTAATAATGAACCATCTGAAAAAGAAATTAAGAAAAAAATCCTATTCAAAATAGCTAAAAAAAAAAAAAAAAATACTTGGGAATAAATTTAACCAAGGAGGTGAAAGATCTCTACACTGGAAATTATAAAACATTGATGAAAGAAATTGAAGATGAAACAAACAAATGGATAGCTACCCCAAATTGTCCCTAATATCCAAAGCAACCTACAGATTCCATGCAATCCCTATCAAAATTCCAGTGACATTTTTTCACAGAAATATTAATAAAAAACAATCCTAAAATTTGTTTAAAACCACTAAAGAGCTCAACTAGCCACAGCAATCTTGAGCTAAAAGAACAAAGCCAGATGCATCACACTACCTTAATTGAACATCTACTACAAAGTTAATAGTAATTGAACAGCTATTACAAAGTTATAGTAATTAAAGCAGCATGGTACTGGCATAAAAGCAGACACACAGGCCAATGAAACAGAATAGAGATCCCAGAAAGAAATCCACACATTGATTTTTGACAAAGATGCCAAGAACACACAATGGGGAAAGGACAGTATCTTCAATATATGGTGCTGAGAAAACTGGATATCTACATGCGGAAGAATGAAATTAGACCCTCATCTCACACAATATACAAACACCAACTCAAAATGTATTAAACACTTAAAAGTGAGATCTGAAACTATAAAATTACTAAAAGAAAATATAGGGGAAAAGCTCCGTGACATTGGTCTGAGCAATGGTTTTTGGATATGGTCCCAAAAACACAGGCAACAACAAGCAAAAATAGACACATGTGATTCCATCAAACTGAAAACCTTCTGCAGAGCAAAGGAAACAATTGACAGAGTGATGAGACAAACTGACAGAATAGGAGAATATATTTGTAATCCGTATATAGAAGTTAATATCCAAAATTCATAAGAGACTAGTCAACTCAATAATAAGATTAAAAAATGAGCACAGGACCTGAATATAGACAGTTCTCAAAAGAAGGCATACGAATGGCCAACAGCTATATGAAAAAATGCTCAACATTCCTAATCATCAGGGAAATGCAAATTATAAATAAAACCACAATGAGATATTACCTGTTAGAACAGCTATTACCAACATAACAAAAGATAAGTGTTGGTGAGGATGTGGAGAAAAGGAAACTATTACACACTGTTGCTGGGAATGTAAATTAGTACAGCCATTATGGAGAACAGGATGGAGGTTCCTCAAAAAATTAGAAATAAAACTATCATATTACCCAGCTATCCCACTACTGGATATATATACAAAGGAATTGAAATCAGTATGTTAAACAGATAGCTGTACTCCCATGTTTATTGCAGCATTATTCACAATAGCCAAGATATGGAAACAACCTAAGTGTTCATCGATGGATAAAAGGTATTTTCTTTATCCTTTCATATATATGTATACGTGGTATATTTACAGTGGAATACTATTCTCCTTTAAAAAAAAAAAAAGGAGTTCCTGGCATTTGTGACATGGATAAACCTGGAGGACGTTATGTTAAGTGAAATAAGCTAGGCACAGAAAGACAAATACTGTATGATCCCACTTATATGTGGAATTGAAAGTAGTTGAAGTGGAGATGTTCGTCAAAGTTTCAGTTAGGGAGAGTAAGTTCTGGGAATCTATTATATAGCATGGCGACTGCAATGAACAATAATGTACCGTACACTTGAAAACTGCAAAGAGAGTAGATCTTAAATGTTCTCACCACAAAAAAGGTTAAGTATGTGAATATGTTAATTAGCTTGATTTAATCATTTTACAAGGTATACATATATCAAAACATCATGCTGTACACAGTAAATATATACAGTTTTTATTGGTCAATTCTACCTTAATAAAGCTGGGAGGGAACATGAATCACAATATAAAAAATATTTATATAGTCTGTCTTTGGAAAATCCCCAAGACAGGTCACTAATCTTTTCATCTCCTGGTTTTCTTACCTAAGTGATTTAATGCCTCTGTTTCAGTTTCTCCCCCTGTAATTTCTTGTCAGCTGCCTTCTTTGGAATATATAAAGACAAAGTTACATTTATGCCATTCTATTCTTTATGTATATGTTTCATTGATTTTTTTTTAACCTGGGGATGACCTATTACAGTACAAATACGACATATTTTTCACTTTAAAAAGGTTCCAGAATGTCAGTAAATCTTTCTTTATGCTAAGTTCTGCCATTTAGTTTCTTGATGAGTAACTGATTCTTGATGTGAGTGCCTGTTTTAAACTGTGTTGTGTTCTATTACTTTGCCTTGTGCTATGTTGACAGTTAATACGGTTTACTTAAAACAGTTTTTATCTCAGAGCCCTATTTTTCTATTTACTAAGGAGTGTTTTTCAGTACTCTCTAGTCAAAAATAAGTCTGGCACCTAGCAAGTCAGTCTAATTGTGAAAACTGTTATGATATTTAGTTTCAGGTTCCTTGCTGTATTTTTATCAGATTATTACATATTTAGAGGAGAAAATTTCCTTCTAAAATATATAAAAAAAATATTTTATGTATCACTTTTTAAAGGTTACAGTCTTCTTCGTCCCTTGATGATTCAAGTCCAACAGATTTAATGAAAGATACTCACGCTGTAAACTGCAGAAATGTAAGTATACTCATGTATGATAATATTCATAAAATGAACAATAAAATCTGTTTCTTGTTGATTATTTCTTTTGAGAAAAGAAGCCATTCTATAAAAAAATAAATGAACTCTTTCAGGCCACTCTCGTTTCTAAGCAGCAGTGTTAAATAGTGGTTAAGAGTGAGTTGTTGGAAGTGGTAGTATCTGTGTCCAAGTTACGACTCAGATACTGCTACATAACCTCAGGCTTCTTACTTATCTCTCTGTACCTCAATTTCCTCATCTGTAAACCAGGGATGATAATGTCACCCATCTCTTGGAGGAGCATGAGAATTAAGTGATTTAATACAAAAACAAACACAAACTTAAAACAGTGCCCGGCACACAGTAAGTGCTCAATAACAAATGGTAGCTATTTTTATTGTTGCTACTTGAATAGGTTCCAATTCAGTGAATTAAATGTATTCCTTCTGGTTTGAAAGAAAAGTTTAAATAATATAAGCCACAAGATAAATATCATATACTATTTAAGTCAATTGAACAAATGCTAGCTATTTGAAATGCATATTCAGAAATGACTAAACCTGTCTACAGCCATACCACCCTGAACGTGCCCGATCTTACCAGAAATGACTAAACCTAGTGCTATCTGGAAGGCTAAAATACAGTGTAATTCTAATATGGCATAGACAACAAAAAGCTCTAAAGTAGGGATGGAAACTAAGTAGTACAAGAATACAGGAGAAAAGAGGAATTTCATCTGACCAGGGCCAAACAGAAACCTGGAAACACAAATATATGTATTTTTACAAAAATACCACACATCTTCTGATCTATTATTCATTTATTCATATATTTAGCGAATGTTTACTGGGTGCCCATTTTGTACAAGGCAATATGCTAGAAACAGATTTAAATTGTAATAAACGAAGTCTCTAAGTAGTGCACATTATGTAGGCATTCTGTAGATAAAGTACATCAATTTAATGAGACGGCGTAGGTAAATGACTTCTTATTTTATGAGCTTTATTGATTGTTTGGCCTAGAAATTTGTGACAGTATGAGAACTTTTTGGTAAAAGCATCTGGTCTAATCTCTTACCCACTCTAAAGCAGTATTTCTCATGGTAGTTTTATATAGGTACAGTTTTGCCATCTTTTTTTTTTAAACTGAAATAATACTGACCTCAAGCATGAACTTTTTCTTCTTAATCCAAGACTTTTCCTTAGAGTATATACTTTCAGTTGTTAAGAATGTGGACTTTAGAATTAGGCAGACTTGGGTTAGAATGATGGCTTAAACACCTTGGCAAGATATTAACCTCTTTAGGCTTCAGTTTCATGACATGTAATACAGCTACCTCACGTTTGAAAAGTGAAATAAGATGATACATGTGGTGAGCTTGGCACATAGTACACAGTACATACAAGCTGCCATATTGATGGACGGTAGCAGTGATGCTGGTGGCAGGCTCATATCTAATAACTGTTGCAAGATCTTTATTTCATTCAAGTAGAAACCTCACTGTTTTTTATCCTGTCTTTTCAGATATCAAATAAGATGTTTCCACTAAGTCCTGAAATGGGGGAACTAGAGGCTACCAGGTCAAACCAGAGCACTGCTGCTGTCCCCAGTAATGAACCACTCCTCAGTAAGTTTTCTTTGGGAACTGCCTACCATTTTAGTTTACCAAAAACTCCTTATTAATCACTATGTTTGCAGGCACGGGACATTTCTAGGGAAACAAATAGTTTTAAAACTAAGATTTTTTTTCCATTCAAAGTTGTAAATACAATAATCATACTCTTAATTTTAAAACGTATGTTCTTTAATGGACCTGTCATTAAGAATTCAGTTATCAGCTGAAATCAGCTATGAATATTGTTTAATATACACAATTTAAATAAAACTAAAGTATTTCTATCTAGGAAAAAAGGTCCATTCTCAAGAATTACCAAGAATTTTTAAAGGATACGAGTCATAAAAAGCTTAAGATATAATCATTCATTTTAACAATGTTTATGCAAAGTCCAAATTAAGTTAATTGAAATGACATGGTGTCTTAGTCTGTTTATGCTGCTGTAACAGAATCACCATAGCCTGGGTAATTTATAATGAACAGAAATTTATTTGGTTCACAGTTCTGGAGCTGGGAAGTCCAAGAGCATGGTGCGGGCATCTAGCAAGGGCCTTTATGTTTCATTATCCCATGGCAGAAGACAGAAGGGCAAGAGAGGGTGAGAACGAGGAAGCAAGAGGTGGCTAAACTTGATTTTATAGCAAAGCCATTCTCAAGATAACTAACCAACTCCCACAGTTATTAAATGAATCCATTTGTAAGGGCAGATCCCTCATGACCTAATCACCTCTTATTAGGCCCCACCTTTCAATACCGTTGCATTGGGGATTAAGTTTCCAACACATGAACTTCAGTGAACACATTCAAACCATTGTACATCGTTTCATATCCCCCATAACTGATATTGCTCTGCTGAAAGCATATGTTAGAGAATCAAAGGACGTGAAGGAACTTGGATATCAGCTTCACACACACATAGAGCCACATTTAATCATCTCAAATTCTATTGTGCTTTGAAAGATATATAGAAGCCTTCAGTTAATCTTTATCTGCATTTTAACCCTTAATTTCTAGAACCTCTTCTTATGGCTAACTTAAATCTCATCTTCATCGTTCCTTGTTTCCTTTTTCAGTCAAAAATCTGGTTACCTTTGTAGAGATCTTTCACCTCCTTGGTTAAATAACTACAAATCACTGAGGAAGGAAATTGCAGATGATGTAAACAAATGGAAAAGCATTTCGTGTTCATGGATCAGTCGGCAGAATCAACATTGTTAAAATGGCCATACTACCCAAAGTGATTTACAGATTCAATGCAGTCCGCATCAAAATACCATCATTTTTCACATATCTAGAAAAAATAATTCTACGCTTCATTTAGAACCAGAAGAGAGCCTGAATAGCCAAAGCAACCTGAAGCAAAAGGAACAAATCTGGAGGCATCACTTTATCAGACTTTAAGCTATACTACAAGGATATATAACCAAAACAGTGTGGGACTGGCACAAAAATAGAGACATAGACCAATGGAACAGAACTGAGAACCCAGATATAAAACCATCCACATAGAGCCATCTGATCTTTGACAAAGTAGACAGCAATATACACTGGGGGAAAGAATCCCTATTCAATAAATGATCCTGGGAAAATTGGATAGCCACATGTAAAAGATTGAAACAGGATCCATATCTCTTACCACTCACAAAAATTAATTGAAGATGGATGACAGACTTATAAATCTAAGACATAAAACCATAGGAATTCTAGAAGAAAATGTTGGAAAAACTCTTCTAGATATTGGCCTAGGCAAAGAATTTATGAAGAAGACCCCAAGGGCAATCACAGCAACAACAGAAATAAATAAATGGGCCTTGATTAAATTAAAAAGCTTCTGCACAGCCATGGAAACAATCAACAGAGCAAATAGACAACAGAATGGGAGAAAATATTCTCATGTTACACATTCAATAAAGGGCTAATAACCAGAATCTACAAAGAACTCAAGCAAACCAGCAAGAAAAAAAATCAAACAACCCCATTAAAAAGTGGGCAAAAGACATGAACAAAAGCTTTTCAAAAGAAGATAGACTGATGGCCAATAAATGTATGAAAAAATGCTTAATGTCACTAATCATCAGAGAAATGCAAATCAAAACCACAACGAGATGTCACCTAACCCCAGTGAAAATGGCTTTTATCAAAAAGTCCCAAAACAATAGATGCTGGCGAGGATGCGGAGAGAGAGAAACACTTAAACCTTGTTGGTGGGACTGCAAACTAGTACAACCTCTATGCAAAATAGTATGGAGATTCCTCAAAGAACTAAAAGTAGACCTGTAATTTATCCAGCAATCCCACTACTAGGTATTTACCCAAAGGAAAAAAAGTCATTTTATCAAAAAGATACTTGCACTAAAATGTTTATTGCAGCACAATTCACAATTACAAAGATGTGGAATCAGCCGACGTGCCCATCAATTCATGAGTGGATTAATAAAATGTGGTATATATATATACACCATGGAGTACTACTCATCCATAAAAAAAACCGAATTAATACCTTTGCAACAATCTGAATGGAACTGGAGACCATTCTCCTAAGAGAAGGATTGCAATGATGGAAAAAAACCCACCATATGTACTCACTATTAAATTGGAACTAACCAATCAGCACTCATGTGCATAGATGGAAGTAAAACTCAATGGAAAACATGCAGGGGGGAGGGGGGAGGGGGGATGGGTGAAATCATACCTAACAGGTACAATGTACACTATCTGGGTGATGGGCACACTTACAACTTTGACTCAAGCAGTACAAAAGCAATCCCTGTAACCAAAACATTTGTACCCCCATAATATTTTGAAATTTTAAAAAAATTTAAATCTGGTTATCCCCCTTTTATAAGAAAATTTCAAATTTTTAGAAGATGATGCTTTTGTGTCAGCCTTCTCATTTTAGGATTGAACAAATAGTTTTCTCAAAGGCAGATTAAAGCTAAATTTCTCCTTCCAGACTCTGCACACACACACATATACACACACACCCACACCCACACACACCCCATTCCCCTAGTTTCCAACTCTCTGGGAGTCTGTCCTTTAGTGATGTCATTTTCTGTTAGAATACTCATAAACTGGCTCATTTCTGTGCATTAGATGAAATAAATGCAATTTATCTGACAGCAGATTGTTATAAAAATAGGTGAATCATTTAAAAATATATCTGGCTTCTGCAATTTAAGACATATACTTAAGGGCTGATAACTAGAATCTACTTAGAACTCAGGAAAATCAACAAGAAAAAATCAAACAACCCTATCAAAAAGTGGGCAAAGGACATGAACAGAAACTTTTCAAAAGAAGACAGAATAATGGCCAAAAAACATATGAAAAAATGCTCAACATCTCTAATCATCAGGGAAATGCAAATCAAAACCACAGTGAGGTATCACTTATCTCCAGTGAGACTGGCTTTTATCAAAAAGTCCCAAAACAATAAATGTTGGCGTGGATGCGGAGAGATAGGAACACTCATACACTGCTGGTGGGACTGCAAACTAGTGCAACCTCTGTGGAAAGCAATATGGAGATACCTTAAAGAGATACAAGTAGAATTACCATTTGATCCAGCAATCCCATTACTGGGCATCTATCCAAAAGATCAAATGACACTCTATAAAAAAGACATCTGCACCCAAAAGTTTATAGCAGCACAATTCACAATTGCAAAGATGTGGAACAACCCAAGTGTCCATCAATACATGAGTGGATTAATAAAATGTGGTATATGGTACTATTCAGCTTTAAGAACCAATGGTGATATAGCACCTCTTGTATACTCCTGGATAGAGCTGGAATGCATTCTACTAAGTGAAGTATCCCAAGAATGGAAAAACAAGCACCACATGTACTCACCATCAAATTGGTATTAACTGATCAATACATAAGTGCACATGTCGGGGAGGGAGGAGGAGGGGACGGGTATATGCATACACAAAGAGTGCAATGCGCACCATCCGAGGGACGGACACACTTGAAACTTGGACTTGGGAGGGGGGCAAGGGCAACATATGTAACCTAAACATCTGTACCCCCATAATATCCTGAAATAAAAAAAATACATTTTATGGTATTCTAGCCTTGCTTTGCCATTTTTGATGGCAAAGTAATCATTTTTAACTGCCAAATGTGTGGCTTTATTGATCACCTTTGCTTACCTGGGCCTATATTTTAATCCATAGGTGACGGTGCACAGCTGGATTTCGATGCCCTGTGTGACAATGACGACACAGCGATGGCTGCATTCATGAATTATTTAGAAGCAGAGGGGGGCCTCGGAGACCCTGGGGACTTCAGTGACATCCAGTGGACACTCTAGCATTTGTTTTTTAACTCCAAAAATGAGAAACGTTTTAAAGCATTTCACTTACAAAAAAAAAATCTGTCTATTCTTCTGTACTGTATTGATACTGTTTTTATCTTTTATTAATGGTCTACCAATTTTTATAGATTTGTACCTTACTCTCACAGGGGTGTGGGGAAATACTATGTTTTCCTCCCAAGGGAACCAGAGTTCATTACAGATCCCTTTACTCAATGTAATGGCTTAAGATCCACGAATTGCCATATTTTTGCTAAAATATTTCTAACCAAGAGTATCACATATTGTTTTGGTTTTGTTTTTATTTTTGATGCAGTTTTTTTGAGTTTGAGTAATGTAATATTTTGACATTTTCCCTTGTGTCTAAGATTCATCTGTAATAGATTTATAGTACGTTTGTGCAATCTGCACATTTCTATTCCTTGTGCATTTCCTTAATTAAGGATAGGGCTTACACACTTCAAGAAAATGGTGAGTACTTGAACATTTAAAGGGACAGTGCAATTTATACTCATAATCACAAAGAATACTATATTCAATCTTTGTAGACTTAGGGAAGCACAGAGCCAGGATATCTGTGCTTAATCAAGCACTTTAAGAAAGATTTTAAGTGAGATGATTTCTTACTTAAAACTCAGAAAATGTCAAAAAAGTTTCAACTTTGCTTATAGAAAAGGAAGGATCTTGGGCCCTAGATCTTAGTGATTAACCTTTTCATGTAAGATTTACTCTTAATATAACCACTGAAGATTTTCATTATAGATGGAAGTTTTTAACATTGAAAACATGCTTAGCAATAGATTAGTCCCAGAGGAAAATAGAGGCCCAGGCAGATTAAATGTCTTGTGTAAAGTCACACATTCAATTCCTATACTTTTTTTTTTTGACTATAAATATGATTTATTCCTGAACTTTTAATTCTTATCCATTTTCTATCCTTAATTCCTATACTTTTTAATATTTAATGTATATAAACCAGACACATTTGGGAATGCAGTGGTCTCACTGGTTAAATGATTAACTGACCCAAGAACTTAGTTACAGCCTTCTAGATTATTAGGCAATTAGGTATTATTGCCTGTTACCAAAGGTAATGAAATAAATGGCAAGTACATTTTTTAAATCACGAGGCAATGAGAAATAATTTAAAAACCAATTTTCTAATTATAATTGAAAAAATGAAGAGCATTTTTTAACAATAATTAATCCAGAGGGTTCAAATTTAGTGTAAGGATTATTTAAAATACTGAATATCGACCTTCTTGGGGATCGTACTTTTATAATACTTTGTTTTAATAGCTCTTTATGGTTTACCAAGTATATTCCCATATATTCTCTTTTGTGCCTCACAAATGGGAGAAAGGCAGACTGAGAAACTAATGGGGAAGCCCTCAGGCTTTGATGTGGGGTTCAAATCCAGTTTCCTTTTTCTAGATGGTGCTACATGTTTCCAGCAAATTTCCCTCAGAGCCCCTCATTAAAACAATGCATTATTTTGACCCCGCATGCTATTTCTTTAGCTGTAGGTGATAGATTGGAACTTTCATCAGACATGTTAACAACAAGCATACCAACAGGCAATAACCAAAAGCAAATGTTTCCTTCCAGTGTGAAATTTGCGGTGGCTGTGTGAGCAAGGATGTATTGGCATGTCCTGTTGGGCTGATACAGTGTTCCAGCAACGTAGGAGAGTCAGCAGCATTTCTGTTCTGACGCTTGAGGACTTCAGTGACATCCAGGTTTAGAATAAGCCAAAGAGATCCTACAAGATGGAGGGGATTGGTGTGCAGAAGCCTAAGCATCATAGTTAAGTCTGAAGAAGCATGAAAGACCATGTCAGTTTTCTAAGTCAGGCCTGCCTACCGATATAACTTCTTAGGGGACCACACCATTGCAGGTTAAGTTTGGCTTACAAAGAGTCTACCTCAACCAGTGGTAGCAGGATAGGTCAGTGTGGCTGGATGGCCTCAAAAGCAAATGGAGCAAACCCCATGGCTTAAGGATTTGAGAGGCAGAGGTTCTAGAGACGGACCAATGCTGCCTTGCGCAGTGGCAGGTTTTTTCCTTGCATGAGAAGGGGTTATTACTTGGACCAATGAGCAGGTAGCCAATCGAATGCTCTGTGTGTGCTTTGAGCCTTTAATAGTCCACTGTAATAATTTTCTGCAGATCCTCTTGTCCTGGACTCAGAATCCAATCCATGCATTGTGTGCTACCATAGCTCTCTCAATGTAGCCTCTTCAAAATGCATTCCATTAACTAAATTTGATTGCTGTTAGGAGTGACACATTTTTATGGCTTACCCTATATTACTTTTTCCTCTTATAAATCAATTTCTCAGATTTTTTGTGAGAAATACATCTTCAAATTGCATAAAAGTGTCATAAAAAACAGTACTCTTTTTTTTTTTTTTAAAGAATTACCACTACAATCACGTAGTGGAGTGGGAAAAGTGCCTAGAATCCGAAGACCCTTTGCGGCCTGAATTTAGCTGTGTGACCTCAAGCAAGCTATTTAAACTCTCTGTGCCTCAGTTTCCTCATTTTAAAAAAGAGGTTGGATCTCTAAGTTTACTTCCATCTCTGAGTTTATGATTCTAATCCGCAGTACTTGAGCATTAATTTAGGTGGACTCTAGAACTGTGCTGTCCAGTGCTGTAGCCACGAGCCACATGGGACTACTGAGCACCTGAAATGTGGCCAGTACAAATTGAGATGTGTTGCCAATGTAAAACACATGTCAGATTTTGAACATTTAGTGTTACGAAAAGAATGTAAAATATCACATTAACAATTTTACATTAATTACATGTTCCAATGATAATTTTGGGTATACTAAATTAAACTTTAAAATTAATTTTACTTGTATCTTTTTACTTTTTTAATGTGGTACAAGAAAATTTAAAATTGCACCCTGTGGCTCACATCATATTTCTATTGGACAGCACTGCTCTAGAACGTTTTATTAAGTGGGTGTTATTGAAGTAGACCAAAGGTTATACCATAAGGATATTTTTCTCTAAATACTATGTTCAAAGAACAACTATTTATTGATCCTTGACTCAGTGTAATCAAATAACTGAGTCTCTATCCATGTACCAAATTTAAAATTTTCTGGAAAATAGTAAACTTAAAATTATCAGATATTTTATTACATGGTGATAGCTTAAAATCAAATAAAACTTGAGTTATATGGTCATCGTTAAATTTGGAAATCTATTGAGAAAGACAAACAGGAAAATACAGAATACAGGCTTTCAGTAAATAAATGAAGTTAAAGGGAAGTGTTTATTTACAGTGTCACAGCAGAAAAAGGCTGTATTGGTTGTCATAGTCTTTGAGAAATCTCTAGAATTCTGGGGCACGGGTGTATGAGATGGCCAATGTCTAGCTACCAGACGATGTTTCGCTGTGTCCAGTTTCAGATCCTACTGTAAAGAGGTATCTGTGACTCAGGTGGGTCATTATTGGGTTCTGGAATTGGAGACTCAGGTTTGCCCAGCACAGTGTTACAGGCAGAGAAGGGCTGACATCTAGAATTACCTAGAAGCCATAAAGAAAACTGCTAAGTGGCCACTAGGTGCCACTTTTCCATTTTGACAGTGCTTTGTTTTCATCAGTGGATTATTTTTTCCAAGCTCTGCAGAGCCTGTGAGAAGCATTTAGGACTTTTATGCCTAGAATAAGTCAGCCTGTCTGGTTAGCATTGTTTTATGAGAAATGCTTTCCAAGCACAGCCTAGGAAGATCTTTCTCACATAATGTAAGAACTTTGGCTTAGGGAGCTTTTCAGATGTGGTGCCAGTAAAAGCTGACCTAGAAAGAAAACCTATCCAATGTGGAATATGCTTTCTGAATTCATTCTAGAGCGGGTGGTATATGTCATCGTGCATATATCCTTGAGTTTAGTCTTTTATACAAATTTTAGCTCTTTTCCAGTTTACTTGATCTTGTCTGTATATTGGTATTTTTAAAATTTTGTGGTAAAAGTTGAAAAGTAAAATTAAATTATATTTTATAATAATTATTAGTTTGTAGTTTTTTTTTTTTAATTTAATAAACTTCTTCCAAAAAAGTATGTCCTTAACTACTTTCTAATGTGAAAACATAGATTAGGGAAACGATCTCAAACCACTGAGCAGAGAGGTGCATTGAACTACGTTACTATGTACATCTTGGGGTGTACTAACTGCTCTTAACAACTGCAAGATCTCGGTGGTTTATCCCAGTAAAGGTTTCTTTCTGCTCACATCACCATCCAATGTCCTCAGTGCTCTCGGTCCCTCTGACTATCTCTGCCTCTTCCTCTCTCCACCTCTCAGCTTTGCTGTCCCCTAAGCTGCTTTTATTCTCTGGCGGACCCTTTCCCCATAATGACATTCAGAACCCCACACATATTTATCCTTCTTACATCTGGCAATCTCAGTGGAAAGGGAGCGTCTCTATCTCCTAGTAATTCACACACATACGTCCACTGATTGGTCTGCATGGACTTTCCTGCGGTCAGCAGGCTGGAATACACAGACTGGCCAGGCTTTGCTCCCATGCCCTACCCTGGGTTGAAAGGTGATGAGTCAGGCCTGTTGGAATCCCATGAACAACACACTGGACTATCCTCTCCTCTCCCCAGGTTTACTCCTGCCGCCTTCTGATTTCAAGATTTTTCTTTTTTAAGCAGCAAAGGAGGCAAGAAAAGCTTTCTCTGCTGTACCCCTTTTAATCTTAATAAGAGGATTTGTTCTGTAAAATTTGGATTCTGTCAAAAGGCTGCATGTAAGGACCCAGAAGGCCACATTTCACCTTGAGGCCACAGGTTCCCCATCCCTGGCAGATGGCAGCAGGCCACAGCGGTCTCCCCCACAGAGCTTGTTACAGTAAACCTGGTGGGATACTGGGAGAGCCTGGACCAAGGTGAAGATGAAGAGAAGGACACAGACTCAGGAGACAGTTTTACAGAGATAGGGCTGCAAGAACTTGAGAACTAATTGGGTTGGGGAAATATTGAAACAAAAGCAGTGTATAACTGCAGTGCTTTTCAAGAAGGTAAGAATTATACCAAGAGAAACAGCATTGGGTAGAAGATTCAACAGTTCTGGACAACTGTGTTTGTCCAAGAGATGGCCAGTAGATAGTTGGGTATGTGAGTTTGAGGATGGAACAGAAACCTGAGCTGGACAGCAGACTTAAGGTTTCCGAGCCTCAGTTTTTCATTTGTAAAGTAGACTTAGGAATACTTCACCTTGCAGAGCTTGAGTGAAGATTAAACTGGGTTGCATAAAGTGCTTGGCATGTCATCTGGTGCTTAGCAATTGTAACAATGATCCTTGTATATTAATTTATAAGATCTGCAGTGTGACAAATGTTGGGAATTAATGTCATATAGAAGCTTCATCAAGTTAATAAATTCCTGAAACTATATATCAAACAAACATATAAGTAGTGTAAGTAATTTAAGCTTTCCAAAAGTTTTCCCCAAATAACAGTAGAAATTTACATCCAATGAGAAAGTGTAAATACCAAGAGGTTGGGTGTTAGGGAAGGTGTATGCAAACAGCACAAAGAAGTGAGCAATGCAGTTTGCTAAGGAGGAGATCTATAAGGCATTTTTAAAGAAAGTCCAAATGGTTCCTAGTAAACGACACCATTTGTTTCAATTTAAGCACTCATCCGTCCTGTGCTATGCTCTCAGAGATAAATGAAAAAGCTGTAGAAACAGTTGAATGGAAAGACAAGGAAAGCAGTAACTATAAAACCGAACACTTACTTACTGCTTTACAGGTATGTGCAAAGTACTTAGAGTGTTGAGGGGAGGTCAGGCGTTAACTTTGCTTGTGAAGAATCTCCCAGATACGTTTAGTCTCTTACTATTCTTCCAGATTGGTGGTTCTCAAATTTAGTTGCCTCAGAATCCCCTGGAGGACTTGTTAAAACACAGATTACGGGGCCCCAGCCCCTAGAGTTTCTGATTCAGTTGTTCTGGCTTGAAGCTTGAGAATTTGCATTTCCAGTAAGTTGCCAGGTGCTGCTGAGGCTTCTGGTCTGGGGACCACACTTTGAGAACCACCGATCTTGCCATTCACAAACAACAATTGGGCCTGTCCACAGGCCTCTCATTCCAGGGCTCTTCTTAGTGGGAGAGGGAACTGGCAGGCACTGCTTTGGACACTGCTTAATTGTGCGGGCATTAGTTTAACCAAGTCGCAAAACAAAGTTTTGAACTACCCTGACCAAAACAAGATGGAGACAGGACACGTTTCAACCCGTTAGAACCAAGATGGCAGAGAAATCCACCACTTCTGGACCTTACAGCATCATTATACATTCATTGCCATAAACGCTTCTAAGGAAGCCTCCCATTCCCATCATACACCTGACACCATGACACTTCCTGTTTGACCATACGTAGTCAAAAGGAGGGCATCACCCTGATTCCAGGAAGATACCTCTTCTTCCCAAGAACCAAGAAATAACATGAATATTTCTCCCCTTATTTAGCCTGTAATTAAGCTGTTACTTAAACAGAGGGACCCAAGATACCGTGGGGACTAGTTCTCCTCTGCGGGGAGAACAAGCTTCTACTCTGTCTCTGGAGTACATTTTCTATACTGTCAGAATAAGTCTCGCTTTCACTTTAGACTGTCAGCTTGCTGTTGAATTCTTTCTTACTCGAAGCCAAGGACTCACTTGGACTTCAAGTGGCTCCCAGCACTGGGAGTCACCTTCCAGTGTCACTAGGAAGGTGGAGTAGGGAGCGGAGGGTCTCAGAATGGAGGCAGAACCTACTACTTGTTTTCCCCTCTCTTTATAACATTTTAGTTCTGCTCAAATAAATTAAAATGTACTTTAAAGTCATCGTTGAAGGCGAAAAGATGTCAGAAATAACCAACAGCCAGACAGCGAGCATGGAGCCAGAGGAAGGAATGGGGATGTGTGCAGAAGGGACAATGGAAAACTTATAATTCATTATGGTTGATTCCTAGGCTTGTGGGTATGTGAGCCTCACCTCTTTTTGTTTGATGATTTGTGGGTTTTGGTGGGGCGTAGGCAAGGAGCAGCAGCAAGTCATGTCACAGCGTTTTAACCGTGGCCACCTTTTTCGTTTAATACCCAGCCACTAGTCACTATGGAGAACTCTGTCCACTGCTTATGGCGATTGTGTTGAGAGAGAGTCAATAAAGAGTTTTCTTAAATTCTTGTCCAGATGTGTTTCTGGACTTGCAGTTTCTTAGGCACTCCTAGCTGTTGGCTGACTTTTAGGCTGTATGTTTCACATTTGCTCATATCCAGGAGGAACTCTTGTCGCATCCTACCTTGAGGGTAAATACATCAAAATCATTTTACATTTTTTAAAAAACTACACTGAGAAGCCTAGATTATGTAAATTTATAACTTAATAGAACCCTTGAAAATCTATGTAATGGTTGACTGAGCAGTTACCCAAAAGGCTTCCCGTCTACCAGAATAGACATTTAGATCAACAACACACAGTTAGCTGACTGTTAAATTATTTAGGAGTTCATAGATGTCCTATTTGATTTAGCAAAGTTCAAGAAAAACACAGTTATGGTGCCTGAAATATCCATTCTTAGGGGGGAAAAATATGGACACTTAGTTGGTTTTGTGTTACTATAAAGGAACATCTGAGGCTGGGTAATTTATAAGCAAAGAGGATTATTTGACGCACTGTTCTGCTGGCTGGAGACTGGGCATCTGGTGAGGGCCTCAGGCTGCTCCACTCGTGGCAGAAGGCACAGGGGAGCCAGTGTGTGCAGAGACCCCGTGGGGAGAGAGGAGGAGACAGTGAGCTGGGGAGGTGCCAGGCTCTTTTTTCAATAACCAGTTCTTGCAGGAACTAAGAGTGAGAACTCACTCCTACACACGCACTCCAAGGGAAGGAATTGATCTGTTCATGAGGGATCCACCCCCATGACCCCAACACCTCCCGTTAGGCCCCACCTCCAACACTAGGATCAAATTTCAACATGAGGTTTGGGGGGGCTACAGCAGACACACGGATTATATGATAATCAAAAATTTCTAATACGGGAGTAAAAAGAACAATTCTATTTTTTTGTCATAACATTAGTAGCATATTTTAATTTTTTTTCTGATTATAAAAGGTCTCTGTATTCATTGCTAAAAATTCAGGAATACATATAAGTGCTAAGAAGAAAGTAAAAATCACCTACGATTTCAACACCTAGTGAAAAACCACAGTCCATGCTTGGGTACTCTCTTTATCTTTTTTCTAGACATAATATTGCATATATATATATGTGTGTGTGTGTATGTGTGTGTGTGTATATTTTTTTTTTTTTTTGAGACAGAGTCTCACTCTTTGCCCTGGCTAGAGTGTCATGACATCACCATAGCTCATTACAACTTCAAATTCCTGGGCTCGAGGGATCCTCCTGCCTCAGCCTCCTGAGTAGCTGGGACTACAGGCATGAACCACCATGCCTGGCTAATTTTTCTATTTTTTGTGGAGATGGGGTCTTGCTCTTGCTCAGGCTGATCTTGAACTCCTGACCTCAAGCGATCCTCCCAAAGTACTAGAATTACAGGTATGAGCGCCCACACCCAGCCTAGGCCTTAATATTCTAATGATTTTTTTTTAAGTTAGAATCCTGTTTATACAAAAAAATACAAATAATAAAACCATACAAAGTAACATATATATTGGTTAAAAGTCAGATAGTATTTGAAGGCATAAAATTACAAAAAGAAAGTCCCCACCTTAGCCCTAATTCTTGTTCTCCAGAGCAACCACTTAGAGCTTTTAGCCAATTATGGTATTTATAGTTATGTTTCTAAAATAATTTTATTGCCACTTCATGATTTTCCCAGAATGGGTACAGAAGAGGAAGCCAACAATTTATTTAAATATTTCTTTAGTATGGAGCATTTGGGATATTTGGAAAGTTTTACTATTATGGGTAACATGTCAGTTAAGATCCTTCCACACACATTTGCTATGCACCTCTGATTTTGTTTAGGATGAATTTCTTGAAATGTAATTGTCAGATAAAAATTGCTCAATTGCCATGAAGAAAGTTTGCATTTTTTAAAAAAAATTAGCCAGTTATGGGGGTGCACATCCGTAGTCCCAGCTGCTCAGGAGACTGAGGCAGGAAGATCATCTGAGCCGTGTTAAAGATTGCAGTGAGCTATGATTATGCCACCGCAGTCTAGCCTGGGTGACAGAGCAAGACTCCGTCCCAATCAATCAATTGATAAGTGAAAGAAAATTTGCATTCAGTGTTCTCTGCAGAGTTAGTTTTATGCTGTTAAATATGCCAATATTTTCTTTGTTTGCTTTCATGCTACGAAAAACTTCTCCACTCCAAGATCAAATAAATACACACCTAAGTTGTCTTCTGGGTGTCCTGTGGTTTTATGGTTTCATACTAAAGTCTTTGATCTAGTTGAAATTTATTTTGGTCTATGATGATACAGAAGCCTATTTTTCTTTCCAAAATATTGTCCCTTGTTCCACAACTCTTCAATGACTAGTCCTTCCTTTTCTCACTGATTTGAAATGTTACCTTTACCATCTATTAAGTTCTTATAAATTCTGGGACCTATTTTGGAAGGAGGTAGTGGTGGTTGGCAGGGAAGGGAGGGACTTCTATTGAATTGATTTGGTTGTCTATTCTTCTACTACTACCTGTTTAAATTAATTAAATATAATAGAGTTTGTTTGAGACAAAGTGTCACTCTGTCACCCAGGGTAGAGTGCAGTGGCATGATCAGAGGTCACTGCAGCCTCAAACTCCTGGGCTCAAGCAATCCTCCCGCCTCAGCCTCCCGAGTAGCTGGGGCAACAGGCATGTGCCCGCAGTCCCAGCCAGTATAACAGAGTTTAATATTGGCCGTTCCATTGTGAGATAGTGTATCACTTTTTCTTCTCTTTTTCTGAAAAGTTTTTAAAATATATAGTTCTATATAAACTATTTATAAGATAATGGGGGAATAGTGGCCTTTTCTGACTTTTAAACTTTCCTTTTAAAGTTTTTAATTTATCTGACTACATATACATCACATAAATCAATGAGTACACTAAGTTACAACTAAATCTTTCAGGGGTCATTTTGATGTGTTAGCCTTCTTTTAGGCTTTCGTTTTTTATAAAAGTCATTCCAATATGTTTATTTTTGGAGCAACCTGCCCAATGCTATAATCTGTATTCTCTTGAGTTGAAATTTCGAGGGAATAAGAATAGAGTCTAACCTTTATTAAATTCTTACTATGACAGGCACAGATCCTAAGCCATTTACATGTGTTAATTTAAGCCTCCTAACCACCCTGAAGGTAAACGCTGGTATTTGCCCCCATTTTACACTGAGGAAACTGAGGCTTAAGAATTAAATAACTCACCAACGTTACTCAGCTCATAAGCAGTGGAGTCAGAATCTGGCTGCGAGCAGCCCGTACACACGCTCTTAACTGTGCATTTGGATAAACCCTTTGATTTGTCGTGGCACTCTCTCTCTCAGGGTCTTGAAACCTTTTCTTCAACCCCCTAAACTCAATGCACATAGCAATTTTTTTTTTTTAATATTTTTAAACTGTAACAAAGACATAACATAAAATTTCCTATTTTAACTATTATGTATACAGTTCTGTAGCATTAAGTATATTCACATTGTTGTGCAACAGATCTCCAGAATGTTTCATCTTGCAAAACAAACTCTATACCCACTGAATGACTGACAACTCCCCATCTTCCTCTCTTCCTCGCCACTTGGAACCATCATTCTGCTTTGTTTCTATGAGATTGAATACTTTACATACTGTATGATTCTGCTTATGTGAAGTATGAATATTTGTCTTTTAGTGACTGGATTTCATTTAGCATATCCTCAGTGTTCATCCCTGTTGTACCATGTGACAGAATTCCTTTTTTGAGGCTGCGTAATATTCCACTGTGTGTAAAGACCACATTTTGTTCATGCATCCACTGATGTACATTTGGGTTACTTCTACCTCTGTTAAGAATAATGCTGCTGTGAACACGAGCGTGCAAACATCTCTGAGATCTCACTTTCAATTCTTTTGGATATAAACCCAGAAGTGGGACTGCTGGATCATATGGTAATTCTATTTTCAATTTTTTTGTGGAATCTCCAAACTTTTCCACAGTGGTTTCACCATTTTACATTCCTACCAACAGTGCATAAGGGTTCCAATTTTTCTACATCGTTTCCAACTCTTGTTATCACCTTTTTTTTTTTTTTTT
>NW_012140524.1:5838828-5839278 GCF_000956105.1 Propithecus coquereli | reverse complement strand
AAAAAAAAAAAAAAAAAAAAAAGAAAAGAAACGGGAGATAGAAAAAAGAAGTATCCCTCCTGATATCTAGAAGAGGGATAGCAAGTATATGGCATCTATGTCACGTTGTCTCCGCAGCCCTGGCAGATCTGGCCAAAGAAATATCACGCTTTTTTTTTGTTAAACCCAAATGGGCTGCAGGACCCTTCTCAACACAGAGCTTCAGGCGACCATTCACAGTCAAATGAGGCAATGTATCAGATGAAATCTATTTGTCATCCTGTCCTTGAAAACACTTCCAAAAACAAGTTAAAGCGGAATTCCCCGAACAAGCCACGTTGAAAAACAGTCATAGCTGCAGATTCATACTGATTACAAGCACATTCAACTCACTGAGAAACCCTCCCAGACAGAAATTATTTCACCGATTAATCCATCGTTTCCTAAATTGATTTGGCCACAGCACCCTTT
>NW_012140524.1:5834727-5837813 GCF_000956105.1 Propithecus coquereli | reverse complement strand
TATCTAGCCTTTCTCCTACAGAGTAACATACTATGTGATGCTGAAACATAAAGAGCTCATTTCTTCAATATAACCAGCACACAAACAGAATTTATTTAAAATAAATGTAAAAACCCTAGTGATTCTCAATATGTGGTCCTGGGACAAGTAAATTAGCATCTCCTGGGAGCTTTTCAGAAATGCAAATTCTTGGACACCAACTACCCCAGGCCCCTGAATCAGAAACTCTGGGTAGGGGATGCAGCAACTTCAACAGGCCCTCTAGGTGATTCTGATGCACCACCTGCTGCTACATCTGAGCACTGTTGCTTGCTCCAGCTGGTGCCTGGTATTAGCCAGGTCCATTTGACCTAGACTCCTTGAGGCTTCTTATTCTGTGTGATCTTGACAATAATAGAATTTCCCCACATCTGAGGAGCAGAATACAGAGACAGTTTTCCAAATATAACATCTAATGAGCAATCAGACAATGACCCTCCTTCAGCAGCAAGAGTACAGAAGTTGTCTATGTATTTTTAGAACACAAAAAGAAAATTTGCTAGCATTTTCAGAAAAACCAACTTCAAAAAATCCATTCTCTTTTATCATTAGATGATTGTTCTATAAATAACAAGAAAAAAAAAACAGGGTAAGAGTGCAGTTACAAAGTTGACTAATATTATCTGCGGCAGCTTAAGGAAAAAATAATGTAGCCATTCCCCAGCTATGAAAACAATCCCAACTTGTATAAATAGAAAGAGGACATTTTAAGGAGGGAGGTGGGGAGCTGCCTCCAAGTCAGATAAGAGGGCATCTTTGCTCTAGAGATGGAAGGAGTGTCCCACACCAGGCAGCAGATACGGGGACTGTGGGAGGCTGTCTGCTACAGAGAGGTGGCGCCTGGCACCAGGCCACGGTGGGTGGCTTGAAGGCTCCAGTCACAACCACCACCTTTGCAAGGGGCTCTGAAATCTGCCCTCTTGGAGACCTTCACACTCACTTTCATAGCAGTGTAAACTGTGCTGAGAAACTGGGGTTCCCTGGCCAGGCACATTTAAAACTCCTGGGTAATGTTTCCATTTTAAAACGTACTTCGCAGTTTTCAGATTACAACGATGCACTTTCTAGAGCAGGGTTTCAGTTTTTAGATTACAACGATGCACTTTCTAGAGCAGAGTTTCTCTACCTGGGCACTACTGACATTCTGGGCTGGATAATTCTTTGTTGTGGGAGTCTGTCCTGTGAGCTGTTAGATATTCAGGAGCATTCCTGGCCTCTATCCACTAGATGCCAGTAGTAACCCCCAATTGTGACAACCCAAAATGTCTGTAGATATTGCCAGATGTCTTCTGGGTAGGGAGTGTGCAAAATCCATACCCTACCCCAACCCCTGAAATTGAGAACCACTGCTCTAGAGAGAGATTGTCCTCGTTTTGTTAATGGGGGCAGGGAAAAAAATCCTTCCTCCTGTTCTTTATCTTCATTAAGACCACTGCTCTGATTCCTGTCATGTTTCCTTACTTAATACCTTCATACACCTACACAACCCCCCCCCCACACACACACACAGTCTTTACTTCTTTCCCTACCCGCACCGGTCCTCTAAGGCTATCATTTCACGTATTCTTTGTCAACAATCTCAACTCCCTGCCCTCATTATCTTCGGCCTCACTTACTCCCCAAAATCCCAGCCCAGGATCAGTTCACCTCTCCAGTGACGTCACTTGCAGGTCTGCACGAATTCAGGCTTCCACCACCAAGCCAGTGAGCAGAGTTATTGTTTCTCCTCATCCACTTCAATCTTTTCCAGTCCACTGTCCTTAGTCCATTTGGGCTGCCATAACTAAAATGCCACAGACTGGGTAGCTTAGGAAACAAATACTTATTTCCCACGGTTCTGGAGGACCCATAAATTGGAGTTCTGCAAAAATCATGGCAATGATTTATCATCTGTGATGTTTGATGGATTTCTTTAGGTGAAGTAATGAGTGCAAAATCTTACTATGTGTTTGGTTTGGGGGTTTTTTAATTCAAATTTTTACACTTGTTTTGCCCACACCTACTTTTTAAAAGATTGTTCCAAAGTTTAGCTTTCATAAAAATGATTTTAAACTTAACTCCTTCGGTTTACATTATTAAATACTGTAAGTACAACCGGCATGAACAGGTCACAAAGGAAGAGAGCTCTTTAGGGGAGAGGATCTATGCACAGAGCTCCTGCCATGGCTTGATATCCTTGTACCCAACCTCCAGCTCCCCTGCCCCTACAGCCGTGCCCCTGCCCTCCTTCCTGCCAACAGGGAAAGGGGCTCCCCGTCCAATAACCTCTTCACCTGGGCTCCCCGACACCTCAATCTGTGCCCCCCGCTTGCCCCGCTCTTGTACCTTCAACATCTCCCTCTTTTCTAACCCCCTCCCTTGGGCATTTAAACCTATGCTGTTTACTCCCATTGGAAAAACCATCATCCTTGGGCCCCATGGCTTCTTCCAGCAGCCACCCTCGCCTTTGCAGTTGGGTTTCTGTAAAACTTGCCCACACTCCCCAGCTTCCTGTTTCCACTTCCTTTCTTCCAATTTGCTTCATGTTTCTCCCCCTCCACGGAAGTGCTTCTCATCAAGGTCACCAGTGACCTTGCAGCCACCAGCATTTGCTTCTCTGGAATATTTGTCACTGCAGACCACTTCCTCCCTCAGCCTCCGTGGCATCTCATTCCTGGTTTTTCTTTAACCGACTGGCCATTCAAATGTTGAAATTCCTTCCACCTTCCTCCTAGGCCTCCTTTCCATTTGTTCTACTTTCTGTGGTTTCCTCCACTCCTACGGCCTCACTGCCGCCCAGTCGCTGGTGACTCTTGGATCTATGATCCCATCCTGATCTTAGCTCCAGACCCCCACATCCAGCAGCCCGCTGGTCATATATACCTGCATGTTCCAGAGAAACCTTAGCCTCAATATGTCCAAAATGCAGTTCACTTTTTGCTTCCCCCTCAAGGTGCTTCTCCTCCAGTGCCCCTTATTTTCCTGAAGGATACCAAGATTTGCCCAGTTTTCCAAGCCAGGAACCTGAAAGACATCACTGACTCATCTCTCCCTCTCACTCTGTACAT
>NW_012140524.1:5827060-5834122 GCF_000956105.1 Propithecus coquereli | reverse complement strand
AAAAAAAAAAAAAAAAAAAAAGAAAGATTAAATTTCAATTACCAACATCACTGTTTTACATTAGGATACTAAAAAATAAAACAAAAGCTGCAGTTTCAAAACTGATAACTTGCAACACAAGCTACCTAAGCTCAATTAGTTAGAGCTGCAACTCATTCAGACTCAGGTGTTCCAAGACAAGACCACAGACAAATTGACTTAACAGTAACTCCACAGAGAACCCTGTGTCCCACCAAGACCACTTACTGTTGCAGTGTCTTAGCTCGGGCTGCCATAACAAAATACCAGGGACTGGGTGGCTTAAACAACAGAAATGTATCTTCTCACAGTTCTGGAGGCTAGACGTCCAGTAAGTTTCCAGCATGGTCTATTTCTGGCGAGGACTCTCTTCCTGGCTTGCAGATGCTGGCTTCTTGCTTCATCCTCACATGGTAGCAGTTGGAGGTAGGGGAGGGAGGCAGAGAGGGATAGAGGGGGAAGGAGACAGGGAGAAAGAGAAGTGCTCTGGTGTCTCTTCTTATAGGGACCCCGCCCTCATGCCCTCATCTAAACCTAATTACCTCCCAAAGTCCTGATCTCCAAACACCATCGCATGGGGGGTTAGGTCTTCAACATGTGAATTTGGGGGCGGAAAACAATTCAATCCATAAGACAGAAACTTACCTAGTTTATAAATTGGACCAATTTCTGCCAAAATGTCACTAACTCCCACCCTGAAACTGCCCCATGACTAACCTCCCCGCTTTGAGACATTACAGGAACTCTACCAAGATGATGTTCTCTCTTGATGAGTGAGGTTAATAAAACTTGATGTGGGCTCTGTGACCACATCATCCTCTCTCTGCTTTCTGATTAGTAAAGTAGCGCCTCTCTCTCCCCTTTTCCCTCGAATCCAATGGTTCTCCAACATTAGCTGCATCTCAGTCACCTGGGGAGCTTGGTAAGCCTCGGACGCTGGGCCCACTCCCAGAGTTCCTGCTTCAGTAAGTCTTGGATGAGGCCTGGGAGTTTGTATTCCTAACAAGTTCCCAGATGATGCTGGCGCCACAGTCCAGGCACCATGCGTACAGAACCTCTGCCTTCGAGATCCTCCCCTCATTGCCTGGGTCGGGGTGACCACCGGTACTTTTTAAAGTGCCCCAGGTGATTCTGCCATGCAGACAGGGCTGAAAACACTCTCCTGATGCGTTTCCACACTGTAGTCCCTGTGCTTCTCGGAAAACACAGATGTGAGAAAGAAACTCATCAGCTTAAAGCAGTTAATGGCATCTCACTGCCCTCAGTTAAGGGGAGACACAGCCCCTCAACAAAGCTCAGGGCCCTGCCTGAGGGGCTTCCCACCTGCTTCTTCGCTGTCACCAACAGCCCTTCCCAGGCTACCTCACGCCCCACGCGCTGCAGTCCAGGCTTACTGGGTTAACAGCCATGCCCTCACGTTGACCTGGGTCTTTTTCTCCCGGAGTCTTTGCCCATTCTGCATCCTTACTGGGAAAATTCTCGCCGGCACACCTCTTTGCCTGGCTCCCTCCTTCTTGCCTTTTAGAGTCCCTTACAACTAAAAAGTGTGACCCATGAACCAGCAGCAGCAGCCTCTTCTGGAAGCTCGTTAGTAATGTAGACTATCAGGCCTCACCCCAGACCTGCTGAATTGGAATCTACATTTTAGCAAGACTCTAGAGTAATTCCTATTTACAGTAAAATTTGAGAAGTGCTGTTTTCAAGCTCCTGTAGATTTACTTTCTCTGGATTGATGCGACCGAGCCCAAAAAACTCAGCCAGGTGCCCGTCATCTGTGTCCCCACAGTGATTGTCCCTCGCACTTAACACTCCCCACTTGACCTGACCAGCAGCTATTGGCCTGCAAGCTCCATGGGGCGGGGAGTGTGTTTATTCATGGTCGTATTCTCCACCTCACACAGTACCTGGTGCACAGCAGAGGCTCAAATATAGGTGTTGATTAAATAAATGTTTTTGGAAACAAGGAAAGAATCACCTTTCCAGTTAGAGAAATTGGGAGTCTAATTCCTGATTTACCACTTACTAGCTGGAAGACCTTGGACAAGTCACCCTCCTGTCAGAACGTGTTACTCATTGCTCAGGTGAGAATAATATCAACTACCCTACAGGGCCGTTGTCAGGAATCGTGTTGTAACAGATACAAACCCGAACACAATGCCGGCCAGGTCACAGCTGCACAGTAAACACGAGTGGCCCTTCCCCTTAGTTCTCCCAGCAGCAACATTTCCTGAGTTTAGCAGAGCACTACTACTTGATGTAGAAAGGGTGGCCATACTTGAACTTAATACCATTTTTCTTGCTGTTTCCCCACCCCCAGTGCATAAAAGCAAAAAAAAAAAAAAAAAATGACAATTGACCTGAAATAAATGTCTTCGCTGCTTTGTGTCAGAATAACACAATTCCAACTTAGATCACCAGATCCTTGGGCTCCTTTCAGGGCCTGTGCCTGGGTTTGTTCCAGCCAGGCTATCTCTGGGATTAAATGTTTTTTAAATGTTCTCTCCAGTCCCAAATAAAAGTAAACAAGGAAACCTTTTATAACGTGATTCAAGGTGAGGCAGTAAACAAATGACCTTTAAATAGAATGATCTGCCCAATATGTACTAGCTGGAAGTTAAAATTTGCATGGAGAAAGGTCTTACATCTTCTTGACAGTTCACTCTGAAGTCCCTCTAACAGCCTCTACCTGCATTCTCCAACCACGTGACTTTAAACCCCTCCACCGCCAGCTCCCACAACTAGTCTACCAGTTGGCCAAACAACAAGGGGTGAGATCTTCTACCCCAGAATTGAAGGGGTAAAAGGACTGAGGGGCTTTGAAAGAGGAAAAGAGAAGGCAAAGGGAGGGAAACTTTCCATCCACTGCAGACTTGACTGCATGGCATGTGGGCTCAAAAGATGAGGACTAAGGCCACCCCAGGTTTCAGCCACCCTGTGGGCTTTGTATGGGTCAGAAAACTGTCTTGCTTGACCTGAAGGTGCATTCCTATGTAGACTAAAAACCCTGGAGGCAGTTTTATTGTAAATCATGCCACCTCTACTGCCCCCACTTCCACGATCAGAGGCAGGGGATCATGCTGGAGTCACTAGTTAAACCGTGGAGGTCATAAAGAGGTTTCTTTGAACTGCTCTACCCAAACCAAATACTTCACTCTGGTCTTTGCATAAACAACATTTGGATAAACAAACATGTCATGCTTTCGTTATCTTTATCTGTGTAAGGGACAAAGTAATCCATCACCGGTTGCATACTTCTGGAAAAAACAGTGGCTAGGAACAAGTTGACACGCTTTCTCAATTATAAAGAATTTCTGTGCAAAAAGCAAATTATTAAAATTAATCGCAAATAATACAGAAAACTGCTTATGGACAGTTTGAAGTAAGAGGCTGACAGAAGGGAGCGATGAGGCTCTTCTCCCTCTGTTTCCTTCTTGGAAACTTTTTCTGCACGGAGAAAATTTGGTTTAAAATCTATTGTGCCTTGGATCGAGTTAAATATAACCCCCAAGGATTTGTACTGATTTAGTTCTCATCTGGTCCCTTGAAAAGGGGACAAGTTAAAATATCTGATATAAATCCATTGAGTAATCCACTGGTAACACGAATATGTCTCACTCTCCTCTTTGTATATTATAATTCTATTTCTCTGGCTGGGTATTTCTATGTGCCCTACAGTAGAACAACAGATTCTTAAAAAGCCAGTCTTACACCCTTGGAGAACTAAAAGAAGGAGATGAACCCATTTCTTGGGTTTCAATGCTTGGCTTCCTGGGTCTGAAATCTCCAGACAGTGGGCTCCCTGCCGTTGCTGCCTCCCTCCTCTCTTTCTCGCCTCGGTCTGTCCATCCCACGGCCAGTTTCAGCTCATGACCTCTACTCCAATCACAACAGCCTCCTGTTAAGCCAATCTTATCAATTGCTGTGAGCAATGAATTCTGTGGGCCACGTGCAGGAGCTCAGTGTTCTCCAGGGCTCAGCGCCCTTCCTCTCAGGAGAGAGGTCTGTGAGGTTACTGTCCCCTGGCAGCCTCAGCCTGTCGGTCCTGTCCTGGGGGTCATACTTGGTCACCTAAATACTCTCCTTAAGGCTGTTAGTCCTCTCCTTTTGATTCAGTCCTTCCTGTTCCTTCCTTGGGTATGGAGCAAGCACCCTGTTTCTTCAGCACCCCTCCCTCCCAAGCCACCCCTGCAGACTAGGCTGAGCTGCCTGACAAGCACCACTTGACCTGACCTGTTTCTTCTGATGCCCAGTTTTCACTGAACCACTTGTGTACTCATCAGAAATGAACTGTATCAATGAGCTGAGGCTTCTTCCTACCTAGATAGTGTGTTAGAATCCAACACTAGTAAGTCTAAGACTACTACTTCAGTGCAAACGGTGTGATGAATCTGTATGTAAGTTAACATTAATCCACATCCCAGGGTCTCTTGGGAAGTCATACTTCGGTCTAGTCACTCAGCATGAGCGGGACCAGAATCCAGAGCCCTCACAGAGAGAGCAGCTCTTCAGATCTTCATCTAAATCAGGAACAGGGAATTTCTTCATTACCTACGGGATGTTCGAAATTATGCTCATTGGTGAAGGACTTCCTATAGTTATTTAGAAACTGCACTTCAGGAAAATTAGCCTGTCATGTAAAAAAATATGAAAATTACATGTGAATATTAAGGTATTATAAAACAGGCTCAATCCTGTTGGGTGGTGGTTTCTCGGCCTTTTTGTGTTGCTGGCTTTGCACAGTGGATGCTGAAAGTGATGTCTGGGAATGAGGTTACCCTCTCAGGGAAAGAATTGCTGCCCTCAATATTCCTTGGGGTAAGTGAAAGAGAAATTTTAGAATCTTTATGAGACATTGATATATTCCAAGGAATTCTGAGATTTTATAAACTTTACAAATTACCAAGCTGAGGCTCTCATCTATCTTTTCTCATGTAAATAATAGAAATATACGAATACATTTGTCATTTATTTTATTACCAAATATAGTTTATTTACCATTTGCCATTTGTTCTCCTTCCAATATTTCAGATGGCACTTGCTTCTCATTATTCGTGGTAGTTACGTTCTATAAAGTCGCTGTGAACATTGAATTAGCAAATACAGCACTGCTGCTCCCAGGGGAAATCCAGGCTTAGGTTCCTGCGAGCCTCTGGTCACATTTGCATCAACTGATCAACATACAGCCTTGTTTCATGTGTGTTTCTGTTTGAAGACTCTGTATTTAATATTTATTGTTGATTCATTAACATTGAATTCTGGGCCAACAGAATTATAACACATTCGTACATGAATGAAGTTTATCTAACACATGTATTTTCTCCACGAGGCACCTCAGAGCCCTCTTGTGCTTAGGAACACTAGACAGCACTTCAGCGCTGCCCTTAGAAGCCACTTTAAACAGATATGTGAGTTTGATGACTCAAATTTTTTGCCACTCCACACATGTCTATAAATTACCTTGAAAACACCAAGAGTATTTATTTTGAAGTTACAAATAAATTTTACTGAGTAGGTGAATTCGAAAACATGGAATCTGTGAATAATGAAGATTATATATATTCTTGGTCCTGTGGCCACCTCTCTCTTACATACTCTCATTCTTGGCTTTTCTTCTAGAATCCTTCTGGGCCTGTCTTCCTGAGGCAGAATCCATGATAGGAACCTTTCCTTCCCCACTCTTTTTTTTTTTTTTTTTTGAGACAGAGTCTCACTGTGTTTTTTTTTTTTTTTTTTTTTGAGACAGAGTCTCACTGTGTTGCCTGGGCTAGAGTGCCATGACGTCATCCTAGCTCACAGCAACCTCAAACTCCTGGGCTCAAGCGATCCTCCTGCCTCAGCCTCCCGAGTAGCTGGGACTACAGGCATGTGCCACCATGCCTGGCTAATTTTTTCTCTATATTTTTAGTTGTCCAATTAATTTCTTTCTATTTTTAGTAGAGACGGGGTCTCGCTCTTGCTCAGACTGGTTTCGAACTCCTGAGCTCAAACAATCCGCCCGCCTCGGCCTCCCAGAGAGCTAGAATTACAGGCGTGGGCCACCGCATCCAGCCTCCTTCCCCACTCTTAAAGTCACCCAATATCTATCCCTCTCTGTAGGGAATATTCGTGAACTAGTGGGAACTGAATACAATAAATTCAATCACATTTAAGAGGTCATAGATGATAGGATATTTGCTCCAGGGATATTTACAATTTTGTAGGGATCTGTAATTTAACCATATAGAGGAATGGAACTTTAACAGAAAGATCACAGAGTGGTAGTAGGGTGGATACCAGGGGAAATGGGGGTAAGGAAGGCTCATTTCTGATATCACATAATGTAAGGGGCCACTTACGCTGAGAATTGAAGCTTTCTTCCTAGGCCCCATGGTTGTAAAATACATCCTGTAAAGTCTGGTTCTGGAGTTCTGTTTGATGCCAAAAGTCTCAGAGCATTAGAGCCCACCCCTCCTCCTGGGGTCTTCCTGATGATTTCAAGCTGCCATCTCAATGTCCAAGCAGAGACATACCTGTAGATTGGCCCGAAGTTTTTAACTAGGTGATCCTGGAGTTGAGCATCCATCGTGTCATACCAGATCCCTGGCCCCAGGGATACCTCCTCCAGGAACCGGCTGGCTGGGAAAACATGTTCCATGACAGCCCTCCAGATGTGATCAAGATTCCTTTGCATGGTTTGGGTATGCTGCCTATTGTTCAAAGGTTTATCATTATGAAAAGACGATTCTAACCAGAGCCTGCCGAGATAAAAGCCGCTGCCCCATCCTGTGCTGGGGAATATGAATGTTATTTCAGTGGCTGTGTACACAGCTCTGAAAATCTATACCTTGGATGAAAGCCCAGCTAGAAAATGGCACATTCCCCTATATATATTCCTTGAAAAACAGTCACATATGCTCAGACATGAAAGAACACAAAGGCAGACCCTGGCAGCTCCCTATGCTGCAGAATTTCAAAAATGCTGCGGCCTCACCAAAACGAACTGCCTGAACAAAAGGAAGTAGAAAGAGTGAGAGGAGACTGAATGTTGGCTGATTTCGTAGCCTC
>NW_012140524.1:5812076-5813355 GCF_000956105.1 Propithecus coquereli | reverse complement strand
TTGAGACAGTCTTGCTCTGTTGCCCGGCCTAGAGTGCCATGGCGTCAGCCTAGCTCACAGCAACCTCAAACTGCTGGGGTCAAGCAATCCTCCTGCCTCAGCCTCCCGGGTAGCTGGGACTACAGGCACGTGCCACTGTGCCTGGCTAACACGTATAACTTTTGACTCCCCAAAACTTAATTACTAATAGCCTACTGTTGACTGGGGAGCCTTACTGATAACATAAATGGTCGATTCACACATATTTTGTATGCTATATGTATTATACACTGTATTTTTACAATAAAGTAAGCTAGAGAAAAGAAAATGTTAAGAAAAATCATAAGGAAGAGAAAATATATTTCCTATTCATTAAGTGGAAGTGGATCATCATAAAGATCTTCATTCTTGTTGTCTTCACATTAAGTGGGCTGAGGAGGAGGAAGAGGAGGGGTTGGTCTTGCCATCTCAGGGGTGGCAGAGGTGGAGGAGGTGGAAGGGGAGGCAGGAGAGGTACGCACACTTGAGGTAACTTTGACAGAAAAAACTCCCCAGATGAGTGGACCTTCAAAGTTCAAAGCCATGTTGTTCAAGGGTCGACTATTCTGCAAAAGCTTTAGCTCTGTCATGCAATGGAAAGGAAATGAGACTCACAGGTCTTGTCTTGGAAAACCCGTATCAGTGCCCAGAAACCACTGCTTCCTTTTCTAACAGCCCAGAATTGTGCCTTCCCATCAATTTCAGGCGGGGTTTCAGAAAGGAAGACATGGCTCTGTGTGAGGGCATGACCGGCCCAAGTCAGCGCTTGCGCAGAACCCTCACTGACTCCCCACTGCTGGGGACAGGGAGGGGGAGGGTCGTCTGCCTTCCTGCCTTTTCCCCTTTCTTTCCTCCCTTCCAAAATCTGTACGAAAAATCACAAAAATTTCTAGTACCCTGAAATAGCCACTTTTAACTTTTAGGTGAACATCCTATAAATTATCTCACCATGTAAAGAAAAAATACAAGTGTCCCTCGGTGTCCTTGAGTAACTGGTTCCAGGATCCACTGCCCCATGTTCGAGTTCCCGATGTAAAAATGATACAGTGGTGTGTGCATATAATCTATGCACATCCTCCAGTATACTTTAAATCATCTCTAGATTAGTTATAATACCTAACACAACGTAAAGGCGATGTAAATAGTTGTTGTATTGGGGGTTTTTTGGTACCCAAGAGAAATTTATTTCTCATGGTTCTGAAGGCTGGAAAGTCCACAATCAAGGTGTCAGCAGATTCGGTGTCTGGTGAGGTTCACAGAT
>NW_012140524.1:5810915-5812026 GCF_000956105.1 Propithecus coquereli | reverse complement strand
GTGTGATTTTTTTTTTTTTTTAATTTCAGGATATTATGAAGGTACAAATATTTTGGTTACATTTTATGTCTTTGCCTCGCCCAGGCGAGGAATAAAGGCATGCCCTTGCCCTCTACAATTCTCACTGTGTCCATTAGTTGTGAGTTATGTGTGATTTTTAATAGTACTCTTCACAGTATAAAATTAAAAGATTGAAATCAGTTGTTTTCCTTTTGACTTTTGTTTTTTTTTTCTTTTTTCCTAGTAAAAGAATCCTTTTTTCTCAAACTTTGAAGAGAAATTCCAACATATAAAAAACCTAAAATCAGTGCTGGTCTAAAAGGCAGTAGTTGGCCACCCTAATCAATTTCTCTGTCCTCTTAGAGTGGCAGTCCTAACAACCCTGTCCTTGAACCCTGGTTCTTCAGGGAACACAAATTGCAAACCAGCTTCGAAGGCCTGAGATGTATGCAGACCCAGGAGCCCTCGATTTAATGGTTCTGCTGTCACTGTGCTGGTATTCTTAATAATTTTTAAACAAGGGACCCCGCATTTTCACTTTGTGTTGGGCCCTGCAAATTCTGTAGTTGGTCATGGCAGTAGACGAGACATTCTCTGAGTTCCCAGAGTCTTTTGTGAGCTTTCACAGCATCAGAACCACTCACTTGCCAACCGGAGGATGGAACCTTGGAAGTCTCAGCCTCCCGAAAAGCCTCTGAGCAGCAATGAAGGTCTTAAAATCATAGCTTTAAATGACTGAGGGTTTCAGACAATATATGGGCTCAAGTTTTTGCAGTTAAAAGCATGTCAATGCTAGGTACATCTGTAGCACCTAGCATTGTACAGTATTTCTTTCCAAATGTCTTCCTGATTTCTGTAGAAAGTCCCTAAGAATGTATAGCTTAAGTCAAAATCTGCATATGCCATAATAATTGAAAACTTTGTAACCAGTACTTCTGGTTAAAAATGAAATGTAATATCTTCTTATTTTCTCATCGTAGGGGCGGCAGGATGGTTGATGTTTTAGCTAGAGGAAGAATGTGAGAAAAACCCTCATTGGGTTTTTTTTGCTTGTGGCTTCCACAATGATTCCATTTTTCCCATCCTCTGTCAATTCTACTGTTAAATGTCT
>NW_012140524.1:5809317-5810675 GCF_000956105.1 Propithecus coquereli | reverse complement strand
TTCATAAATTTTATATATTTTCCTCTCAAATACTTCAAATGCCTGAAGGACTGACAAACATAAGTAAAATTTTCCCAAGCACGTATGCAACTCTTATAAATGTATTAAGTCAACTTCTAAATATGGTAAATGAAGGTGTTTTTGAAAAGTTTAAATAATGTTACAAATAATTGAATTTAATATTATCTATGTTCAATTTTTATGAGTGGATTAATAACCCATAATTAACAGTGGCTTAAAGATAGAGTTTTATTCTTACATATAAAAATTCCTGAGTTGGGCAGGGACCAGGATCCTTTCAGCTGTCTGATCCACTATCCCACTGGGAGTCTCACTGATCATGTGGGACTCATCCTTATTGCCCCAAATAGCTGCTCAAGCCATCGCACACACATCCCGACAACTCCATCGGCAAGGAGGAGAAGGGGAACAAAGGACATGCCCCTCACTTTAAGTGCACACAACACTTCCGCCTAAATCACACTGCACAGAATTTAGTCACCTGTAGATGAAAAAGAGGGAGGAAAATGTAGTTTCTATTCTGTGCAGGTCAAAAAACTTAAGGTTCTATTATGACAGAAAAAGGGGAGAATAGATATTGGGAAACAAGTAGCATACGCCTATCACAAATTCTCTTCTGGCTTTCAATTAAAGATCACAAATCTAAAATTAATTTTTTTAGGTGAGTAGTTTTCACGTTCTGAGTGTTGAATTGGAATTAGTGCTGTCTAGTGGAAGGAGAGCATAACACCAAGGTAGAATTTTGCAGTGGTCAGTTTCTGTGACCCTGTACCATCCATGTAATTTCTGACTTCCAGCAGGAGGGTCTTACACTATGGGTCAAATGCCTGTATTTTAAGAATGTTATTGGTAGCTTTTTTTTTCCAGAATATTATGGGGGTACAAATGTTTTGGTTACATAAATTGCTTTTGTACCATTTGAGTCAAAGTTATAAGTGTGCCCGTCCCCCAGATAGTGTGCATTGTACCCCTTCGGTGTGAATTTACCCGTCCCGTCCTTCCCCCTTCCACCTGCTTGATTTCTGATGAATGTTATTTCCACATGTGCGCATAAGTGTTTATCATTAGTTCCAATTTAAAGGTGAGTGCAATTTTAACTAATTTTAAAATCCTAGTTAAATCATATTTAATATATACCACCACTTCCCAGCTGTGTGACTTTTTGTGAGATACTCCTCATCTGTAAAATGAAGATAGTAATACTAACCTTGTGAGACTGTTTTGAGGATTAAATGAGTAAATATATGCAAGGTATTTAGGACAGTGATTGGCTTTAATAAATAGAGTTGACCTTCGAATAACTCAGGAGTTAGGGGCACCAACACCCCCTCCGCCCT
>NW_012140524.1:5802304-5805247 GCF_000956105.1 Propithecus coquereli | reverse complement strand
GGCGGTGAGGGAAACACAGGGGTGTTTGAGTGGAGAAGCAGCTACACAAACAGTTGCCTGGCAGCGGAGAAGACTCACATCAGCTGGCCTCGATCAGGGCAGTAATGCGGAGGCGAGGTCACTGCTCACAGAGGAAGCTGGCAGCATCCGGGAGCCAGGCAGAGTGGGAAGGACAGAGCAAGACAGACACCAGCTGTTGGGGCCCGTATGTTTTGGAGTCAACAAGAGATGCAGAAAAGTTCTGCTGAGTGAGAACCCAATGTGAAGAGTGGTTGTATGCAGTGGTGCTTAAGGGCATCATGGTCCCTAGAGCCAGACTAAATGGCCTGGGTTTGAATCCAAGATCCCTCCCTTTTCAAAAGGTGGTAAGAATTAAATTAGACACATTCATTAGAGTGCCTGGAACATTAGTGAGCACTTAGTAAGTCTTAGCTATTACTGTTATACTGTGGTGGAGATAGTCATAAGAATTTTGTGATTTTTCTTAAAGAAATATGAGGTCACCTGGGACAACCAAGGTAGCAGCATAGTCACAATGTGAGGCTGAAGATGGGCCCAGCAGGCACTGGGAGGGCAGGTGATGGAGTCCGGGATCCTAACCGGGTAGGGGACACAGTAAAGCCCATATGGAGAAAGGTGACACATCTGAACTTGAGCTTTTGGCTGAGGAAATTCTCAGGGTGTTGAGAAGATCTTAAATGTTGCCATAAAAATCATGGCTACCCTATATGCATTCACTCCATTCCTTTGACCACATTTTTTTGAGCACCTACTGTGTGTCAGCCACTCTGCCTGAAACTCTCTCCGTACATTATTGCCTTAATCTTTTCAACAAACCAATTAGGTACGTGTCATCAAACCAATTTTTTCGGACAAAGAAATTAAAATTTGCCGCAAACCAAAAAGCTAATAAATGGCAAAACCAGGTTTCAAACACTGATGTGATTCTAAAGTTCATGTTTATAAGAACTGTTCTTTAGTTTATCTCCATGCTGCTGAAAAATTTTGGTTGGTGACGAGGAAATTCTTAAGAGTTTAGGGGCTTAGGACTTGTAAAGTGAGAATGTTAGGCCATTCCCATGGGTGCTGAGTTCTCCAGGAATGGTAGGACAGCATGAGGTATGGAGGGACATATCAACTTGGCACTGAAGTCCTGGAAGAAGGTGAAGGTGTGAAAAGAGGAAGTGCAGACTTCGGAGGAGATGAGGTGACAGGGTCATAAAGTAGGAACATCCCTGGTTTGCAAGAAGATCAACTGCTTGCTGGTTCCTACTGGGTGGGGAAGGAGTGGGAGAAGTCCTGTCCTCCATCGTAGAAGGTCCTCCAGCCTCTGGGAGAGAGCCAGATGCCTGCTGAGGCAAGAGAGGACAGGGGTAGCATGGCAGGAGAGGCTGAGGTTGGCAGAGCATCCCAGAACACCATGTCAGAGGCCAGCGGGTGGGTGGACAGAGGGCTGGGGCAGGAGAAGGGTTTAGTTTCAAAAGAGTTGGCAGGAGAAGCCAGGGGGCTGGGAGGCAGGCTGAGGCCCAAGGTAGGAGACAGGCAGGAGAGCACTCGTGAGTGGGGGTTGAAGGGTTGCATGAGCCACATTCCAAGCGGAATGTCAGAGAGGGAAAGTCCAACTGCAAACTTACCTGCCTACGCATATACCACTCTTAAATGTCCTTCTCTCTGCCTTTGGTGCTAGGGAAAGGAATCACCAGAACTTTCCAAGTAAACTTAACTGGTGCTGGTCTGCCCCACTATATTCAGAGGTGTTTGTGATTACCAAATTGGGAAGAGCAAGGCTGTCACCAGGCATACACAGTTTCACAGCCATGCCATCTCATTATGACCTTACCAGCCTATGGTGACATCAAATCCCTGATTATTAGAACCATAGCTTTGGTAAATTTCTGAGATCCCAAATTGTCCAGCTAGCAGGGACTGAAGAGGGTAACCTGGGTGGTCAGGCCTGGAGAGAAAATTCCCCTGAAAAGGTAAGTTAGTGATTTCATTAGCTGTCTTTTTTTTCCCCAGAATATTATGGGGGTACAAATATTTTGGTTACGTATAATGCCTTTGCCTCACCCAAGCCAGGCCTACAAGTGTGTGCTTTTGCCATATAGTGCACTCTGCATCTGTTAGTTGTGAGTTTACCCACCCCCACCTTTCGCCCACCTGACCGGCACCCAGTGAATAGTATACCATGTCAGCACCTTAGTGTTGATCAGTTACTGCCAATTTGATGGCGAGTACATGTGGTGCTTGTTTTTCCATTCTTATGATGCCTCACTTCGAAGGATGGGCTCAAGCTCTATCCAGGATAAGTGCTACCATTGTTTTTTGTAGTTGAGTAGAACTCCATAGTATACATATACCACATGTTATTAATCCACTCATGGACTGATGGGCACTTGGGTTGTTTCTACATCTTTGCAATTGTGAATTGTGCTGCCATAAATATACAAGCGCAGATGTCTTTATTATAGAATGTCTTTTTTTCCTGTGGGTAGATGCCTAGTAGTGGGACTGCTGGATCAAATGGTATTTCTATTTTTAACTCTTTGAGATATCTCCAAATTACTTTCCACAGGAGTTGTACTAATTTACAGTCCCAAGAGCAGTGTACATCAGCTGTCTTTTAAAATAGTTGATCTGTTCCTTTAGACTCAAATGTATGCTTCTCTGATTTGTAACTTTAAAGGTTTTTATGGCATATGGGGGAAGGAGGAGGGATTTGCTGCAGTTATACCAAACAGTCCAAGAGGCCAATTGTGTAAGCATATAGGAATAAAGAAAAGGGGTGTAGGGAGGAGAAGAGGGATTCTATTTGAAAAGGTCTATTAGCTGGGCATGGTGGCACACGCCTGTAGTGCCAGCCACTCAAAGGAGGCTGAGGCAGGAGGATCACTTGAGCTCAGGAGTTTGAGGTTGCAGTAAGCTGTGATGATGCCACTGCAT
>NW_012140524.1:5800423-5802254 GCF_000956105.1 Propithecus coquereli | reverse complement strand
AAATGTATCTTCCATCATTCCTTTTTCTCTGTTTAATTGGTTAAAACATAATTAAATTATAATTAATTTTATACGACAAAATTTGTCAGAAAAACCATCTTCTCATCAACTTCTATATAAATTCAAATTTCTTACCTTGGCATTTAAACCAATTCCCATTCCCTGGAAAACTTTTTTCCCTATTCCTCATTCATCTGAACAATATTTGAATCTGGTCCCACTTACTTTGTGAAAGTCTTAAAAAAGATGAGAAAAGCCACCCTACTCCCATGTAGGCATTCTTCCCACAACCCTTTCTCTACAAACCTATCGCACTTATATCTGCCGCTCATTGCACTCAACATATGCTAACTGCTGTTGTTATTTGTCTTTCTCCAGGTTCAAGGTAAAGACTGTCTTGGGCATCGTTTCATCCCTGCCTTACTTAGCCCAGTGCCCTAGATTCAATAAGCAACTGATGAATATTTGATAACAGAGATGAGGTTGCTCTTACCACCACATAAGGAGACCTCATGCTGACGTTTTATGCCTAAATATCTTTGCATATCTTTCTAATCTTTCTCATTCGACGTGCTAACAATTTCTGTAGTTCCAACTCTGACATCACTCTTAGTTAGCATCGAATGGGAGACTGTCAGCTTCTAAGATCTTTCCTTAATATTGTAGGACATAACACTTTCCTTCCCTCCACTCCTTTTCTTTCTTTTTCTTTGAACTCAGTTTCCTTAAAAACAATGACTTTATCGTTTTACTAGAGGGCTAGAAGCCAGGGACTTCCCAGATGTAGAATGAATAATGTTCTTTGTCTGTTAGTGGTCACAATCTTCGCCACCCGAGGTTTTACATATTTTATTCCTCCAGATCCGTCACTTCTCTTTTTAGTGCCTGCTGTATTCCAGGTACTCTATGCACAATTAACCCACTTCATAGCCACAACGAGCCTGCAAGGCAGACGTGTTCCCCCTGTTGATGATGAGAAAAGGAAAACTCAGAGACATTAATAGTGTGCAGATATCTCTGGGTCTTGGCACGGTTTAAAAAGAGGCACATTCAAACCAGATTGGCCTACCTAACGACTGGTTTCTCAACAATAATTGAGAGTAAATTAAAATATTACAAATGCCTCCAAGGAAAGGTGCTCTTTAAAAGGTTCAGATTCCGGTGAGGATAGAAATAAATACTTATTTACTCCTTTCTAAATTTAATCCCTGAAATCTCTGGGCCCTCAGTGAGGCCTTTTGCTAACATATTCAGGGCTTGGGGTTTTTACAGGGATCCAACGTCCTTCTTGATAGTGTCACCTCTCAGGACTCACTGGGCTGGGGGTGGCCTGGTGACGGGCAGGTAGGACAAGCTGGTACCACAACCAGGCCCTCCTGCTGGGGTGGGGCAGGTGCTGGGGTTAGGCCCGCTGCAGGCCTGGGAGGAAGTCTGTTTCTGCAGCACCGAGAAATGTCAGCACTGCACGAGAAGAGGTGGTTCAGCAAGAGCTGTCAAGGTAACGAAATCTAAGATGCAACGACAGGGATGCCCTGTGACTGTGGATGCTGCTGTTACATGTGCTGCCCGTGTGCCTGGAGCTTCACTTACATTATCTATAAATCTTTAAAAACAGCTTTTTAAAAGCACAATCCATGAAACACAGTGCCTTGAGCACAGAATAGTCTCTGGAGTCAAATAAATAAATGTGAGGAATGAAATTCACTATTCCCACCCCACCAAAGACATTAGAGTATTACAGACTCTAAAAATACAAAAATAAGCAAAAACAAAACAACCTTTGCAATCAAGAAGCCATACCACAAGCAGTTAAAATATGAATGCGTAATGA
>NW_012140524.1:5793057-5798883 GCF_000956105.1 Propithecus coquereli | reverse complement strand
AGAGGCCAGCGGGTGGGTGGACAGAGGGCTGGGGCAGGAGAAGGGTTTAGTTTCAAAAGAGTTGGCAGGAGAAGCCAGGGGGCTGGGAGGCAGGCTGAGGCCCAAGGTAGGAGACAGGCAGGAGAGCACTCGTGAGTGGGGGTTGAAGGGTTGCATGAGCCACATTCCAAGCGGAATGTCAGAGAGGGAAAGTCCAACTGCAAACTTACCTGCCTACGCATATACCACTCTTAAATGTCCTTCTCTCTGCCTTTGGTGCTAGGGAAAGGAATCACCAGAACTTTCCAAGTAAACTTAACTGGTGCTGGTCTGCCCCACTATATTCAGAGGTGTTTGTGATTACCAAATTGGGAAGAGCAAGGCTGTCACCAGGTATACACAGTTTCACAGCCATGCCATCTCATTATGACCTTACCAGCCTATGGTGACATCAAATCCCTGATTATTAGAACCATAGCTTTGGTAAATTTCTGAGATCCCAAATTGTCCAGCTAGCAGAGACTGAAGAGGGTAACCTGGGTGGTCAGGCCTGGAGAGAAAATTCCCCTGAAAAGGTAAGTTAGTGATTTCATTAGCTGTCTTTTTTTTCCCCAGAATATTATGGGGGTACAAATATTTTGGTTACGTATAATGCCTTTGCCTCACCCAAGCCAGGCCTACAAGTGTGTGCTTTTGCCATATAGTGCACTCTGCATCTGTTAGTTGTGAGTTTACCCACCCCCACCTTTCGCCCACCTGACCGGCACCCAGTGAATAGTATACCATGTCAGCACCTTAGTGTTGATCAGTTACTGCCAATTTGATGGCGAGTACATGTGGTGCTTGTTTTTCCATTCTTATGATGCCTCACTTCGAAGGATGGGCTCAAGCTCTATCCAGGATAAGTGCTACCACTGTTTTTTGTAGTTGAGTAGAACTCCATAGTATACATATACCACATGTTATTAATCCACTCATGGACTGATGGGCACTTGGGTTGTTTCTACATCTTTGCAATTGTGAATTGTGCTGCCATAAATATACAAGCGCAGATGTCTTTATTATAGAATGTCTTTTTTTCCTGTGGGTAGATGCCTAGTAGTGGGACTGCTGGATCAAATGGTATTTCTATTTTTAACTCTTTGAGATATCTCCAAATTACTTTCCACAGGAGTTGTACTAATTTACAGTCCCAAGAGCAGTGTACATCAGCTGTCTTTTAAAATAGTTGATCTGTTCCTTTAGACTCAAATGTATGCTTCTCTGATTTGTAACTTTAAAGGTTTTTATGGCATATGGGGGAAGGAGGAGGGATTTGCTGCAGTTATACCAAACAGTCCAAGAGGCCAATGGTGTAAGCATATAGGAATAAAGAAAAGGGGTGTAGGGAGGAGAAGAGGGATTCTATTTGAAAAGGTCTATTAGCTGGGCATGGTGGCACACGCCTGTAGTGCCAGCCACTCAAAGGAGGCTGAGGCAGGAGGATCACTTGAGCTCAGGAGTTTGAGGTTGCAGTAAGCTGTGATGATGCCACTGCATTCTAGCCTGGGTGACAGAGCAAGACCCTGTTGCAAAATAAATAAATAAATGAATGGATGAATGAATGAAAGAATAAATAAAAAGTCTAGTGTATGAGTACCTCCAAACTTTCATATGTGTATGAACTACCTGAAATCTTGTTAAAGTGCAGAACGCTGATTCAATCAGTCTGGCTGGATCTGGGATTCTGTTTGTGTAGCAAGCTCCCAGGGATGCTGCCACTGCTGGTCTGCAGACCATACGGTGAGCAGTAAGGACCTACGCTATATAACTAGTCGAAAGTTAGCTTCAAAAGATGGATTGTTTTTGAGGTAAGAAGGCTGTTAACCAGCCCATTAAAACACATCAGGCATTGATTTTATGTACAATAGTAGGATGATTACGAAACTTGTAGTCAGAATTTATAGGTTTAAATCCTGATTCTACCATTTTCTAGCAATAAAACTTTGGACAAATCATGGGCCATCTCTGAGTCTCAGTTTCTTCATCTAAAAAATAGAGATAATGAGATCTGACTCGGCTGACTGACCACAGGGTAATTGTGAGGAGCAAATGAAACAACTTAGTGAAAGTGCTTTATTAACTGAAAGTGCTGCCTGTGCGTAAGCATTATTATTATTCTTACTGTGTCATTTGAAATTAAGAAACCTTACTAACTGCTCCCGTTTCCACTGCTTTTACTTTAATAGACAGATAACATTGGCAAGTGTTTGCTATTTACCTGACACCATGTTAAGTGCAATAAGGATTATTTGGTTTATTCCTCGCCACTCTCATAACGTTAGTAGTACTCAGGTTAGCTCCACTCTACAGATGAAAAAAAAGTGAGGCCCAAAACAATAAGATTATGCCCAGCTGCTAGGTGGTGATGCTAGGATATGAACTCAGACTGACTCTCCAAAATCCAAACAACTCTTATTCACTGTATTCAACTAATTAATTGTAGCAAACACCTAGCATCATAGAAAGAGTGATAATCTAGAACAGGAGTTGGCAAACTTCTTCTGTAAAAGGCAAGATAGTAAGTATTTTGCGTTATGCCAAATGGTCTCTGTTGCAACCATTCAACTCTGTCACCGAAGTGCAAAAGCAGTCATAGACAATACATAAAAAAATGGGGTATCTGTGTTCCAATAAAATGGTATTGACAGAAACAGGTGGCAGATTGGATTGGGCCTGTGGGCCATAGTTTGCTGACCCCTGCTCTAGAAAACTCTGAGTTGTTTAATATGGTAGTCACTAAGCACGTGTGGCTATAAATTCATTTCCTCAGTTGCATTAGCCACATTTCAAGTGCTTAGTAGACACATGTGGCTAGTGGCTACTATACTGAACAATGTAGAAAACATTTTCATCATCACAAGAAGTTCTATTGGAGAGTAAATCACACCATCTCCCAGAGGCTCAGTTAATGCACACATAAAATGGGTATAATACCTTTCTAATTGTGTCATTGTGGGGACTGAATGAGAAAATATGTGGAAAGGCACTTTGTTATTCATTAGGGGCTGCACAAACATAAGCCATAATTAAGATTCTAACTATTATTTGAAATGCGATGAAATGTATGGAGGCAGAATTTTTGTAAGTGTTTGAATTGAGAAAACCAGAATTTTCTTTCAAATCACTCTTGGGGAAGCTATTGAAATGTCAGAGAGTTATCAAAACAAGGAAATCTCATTTGTATAGTAGCCTAATTTTTTGGACTAGAAAGACACTAAAGAAGGCAGATCTCAGTGTCTGTTCATCTTTCAGAGCTTGGAATTGCCTTAGTAATGCTTAACACCTTCAGGAAACAACAGAACTGTCCAGATAGGAGCTTTGACAGGCAGGCAGGCCACTCTGACCTTCCTGAGGGAGATCAAAGGTTTATTCTTCTTGGTCACATTCAAAGTTTAAAAGGATGGCGCCATCACACATTAAAGGTTCTAGCCCTTTCCTGATGCTTCTCTTTCACAGGGGCTCCCTTTGCGCCACGCCCACTGTGGATCACCACACAGGTCAAAAACGAAGCTCAATTTTGCCACAGAAAGATTGACCAGGCCCTTGGTTGCCCAAATGGTTTTAATATCTCTGTGGTTCCCAGAGCATCCCTCCTCCTGCATCCTTCCTTCCTGTTTCTGGGTTCTAATCACCCTTCGAGGAAAATCCCTCTGTCACTTTTCTTCCCATTAATCTACTGTCCCCTCTGTCCTCAAGGGATTCTGCCCCTCGGGGTCCTGGGAGCCAGGCCACCCTTTCCTACTAGGCCCATCTACTGCTATCACTTCCTTGAGTATACAGAGGAGAAGGTTTCCTCCTGTTTGTACTGGGTACAATCTTTCTGATTTCTGTCAGTAACTAGGAGTTATGTTTTTCATCTATCCTTTCCCTATAGCTTTTTATCTGAGCTTCCTAGAGCCTATCTCAGACCGCTCCACTTGTTCCTGTTTCCTTTCCCCTTTATTTTTCTTGCTACTTATGTATTCTGACAATTTACTTCTCTGCTCTCCAGCTAAACCTTGCCAACCAGGCTGGAATGAAGGTGTCTGTTCTCACACACAACTGGTGGTGGCGTATATTGGTTAAACATTTAGGAAAGGAATTTGGGGATATTTTTCTAAATACTTAAAAATCTGCATCAAAAAGATATCCCCAAAGGGGAACACCAGCTCTCTAGCAATGGATATCAACCAAAATGAAAATACTGAAATGACAGATAAAGAATTCCAAATATGGATTGTAAGGAAGCTCAATGAAATCCAAGCAAATGGAAAACCAACTCAAAGAAATGAGAAAAACAATTCAGGAAATGAATGAAAAATTCACTGAAGAGATTGACATATTAAAAAAAAATCAAATAGAATCATTTAAGGAAATATAAAACACAGTGGAAAGTTTTAGAATAGACTAGACTAGGCAGAAGAAAGAATCTCAGATCTTGAAGACGATTCTTTCAAATTAGCACAGCCAGTCAAAAATAAAGAACAAAGAATTAAGAGGAATGAAAAAAACCTACAAGAAATATGGGATTATGTAGAATGGCCAAATATAAGAACCATAGGCATCCCTACGGGTGAAGAAAAAAATGCACAAGGGCTGGAAATCCTATTTGAGGAAATAATTGAGGAAAACTTCCCTGGTCTTGCTAGAGATCTAGACATCCAGGAACAAGAAGCTCAATGAACACCTGGGAGATTCATTGCACAGAGGCAATCACCAAGACACATAGTCATCAGACTGGCCAAAGTCAACATGAAGGAGGAACTCCTGTGAGCTGTGAGGCAAACCCATCAAGTAACTTACAAAGGAAAACTGATCAGGCTAACTGTAGACTTCTCAACAGAGACGTAACAAGCCAGAAGGGATTGGGGCTCCATCTTCAGTCTTCTTAAACAGAACAACTGCCAGCCTAGAATTTTGTATCCTGCAAAATTAAGTTTCATATATGAAGGAGAAATAAAGACTTTTCCAGACATGCAAATACTGAGGGAATTTGTCAAAACCAGATGTGCCCTGTAGGAAATATTCAGAACTGCATTATGCATGGATCAGCACAATAGACACCCACCAGTGTAAAACCACCCAAAAGCTAAAGCTCAGAGCTCATATGAAACAATAACACAAGAGGTAAAACAAAGCAATACGATACTACCCAACAGGATGAACAGAACAGCATTCCACATATCAATTCTATCAATCAACGTGAATGGTCTGAATGCCCCATTCAAGAGACGTAGGCTGGCTGAATGGATGAAAAAATACAACCCAGATATTTGCTGTTTCCAGGAAACATATCTAATGCACAAGACTCATACAGACTCAAGGTGAAGGGATGGAAAAAAATATTCCATGCAAACCCAGACCAAAAGAAAGCAGGTATGGCCATTCTCATATCAGATAAAGTTGACTTTAGATCAACAATAGTAAAGAAAAACAATGATGGTCATTATATAATAGTAAAGGGAGCAATTCAGCAAGAAGACATAACATTCCTGAATATTTATGTACCTAACACAGGAGCACCCAGATTCATAAAGCAAATTCTATTAGATCTAAGCAAAGAGATAAACAGCAGCAGCATAATTGCCAGGGACTTCAGCACCCCACTGACAGAACTGGACAGATTACCTAAGCATAAAATAAATAAAGAAACACTGGACTTAAACAAGACTCTTGAACAAATGGTCCTAACAGACATTTACAGAACATTTTACCCAAAAACCACAAAATATACATTCTTCTCATCAGCACATGGAACATTCTCCAAGATTGATCTTATCTTAGGCCACAAAACAATATCTCAACAAAGTCAAAAAAATAGAAATC
>NW_012140524.1:5787012-5788497 GCF_000956105.1 Propithecus coquereli | reverse complement strand
GTGTGTGTGTGTGTGTGTGTGTGTGTGTGTGTGTGTACTCTTAAATCTTGAGCTTTGTTCTGGAACACATTAAGTAACATTAAGTTCCTTAGAAGTGGTTTTATCCTCTTGAGGCTTGCTTTTAATTGTTGTAGGCAGGACCAAAGCAGCCTTTAGTGTAGGACTAATATGGCTCCACTACTGAAGCAATGCCTTCTGAGTATTATATCTGATCACTTGTGTATCACAAGATTTTCCCACTTTGGCTGGTAGGAACATTTATTATTCTCTGCACTGCATGATCTTTAAAGATTGTTCTGCCCACTCCAATCTGTTGGGATCCCCCCAACCCCCATCTCAAATAGTTTCATCACATATGTGTGTGACTCAGTTTACGACTCTAGCGAGACTTTCTCAAGTGGGAAGATCTCTGGAGCTCTTTCTCTGTGCAGCTCTCTCCTCTCTGGCAATCTGCCATGCACCTGTAACCTCTGTGGCCTCCCTGAACATCTAACTCCCTCTTCTCAACTCATGGAAACCCCTAGGCTTCTCCTGAATCCCCCTTCTCTGACTTGAGTCTGGAAACTCTCTCCAGCAAATAATCTAAAATAATTATAGAGCTCATCTCATTTGTTTTCCCTCTCTGAGGGATTATTGCCCTGCACCGCCTGTTGTTCAATACCTGAAAACCATTGTTTCATATATTCTTTCAAATTTTTAAATTGTTTAAGGTGGGAGGCTAAAACCAATTCCTGTTACTCCATCTTGGTTGGAACCCAAAACATTGATAACATTCTAATTTTTTATAGATTTGTTTGTCTGCCTGCCACATTATATTGTAATCTCCAAAAGGACAAAGGCCTTGCCTGCATTGTTCTCTATTGTAATAATTAGCACTCAGCATAATACCTGGCACATAGTAAATGCTGAACAAATATTTTCTGAACTAATTTTATAAAGAATTTGGACCAGAGGGCTTTACATTTGGCAGAGACCTGTAGAACAAAAACTTAGAGGATACTTCTCTTTTTAGTTTGCACAGGAATTGCCAAACTATTTTCCAGAGCGGCTATAAATTTTATATTCCTACCACCAATGTGTAACCACCAATGTGTAAGTGATCCAGTTTCTCCACATCCTCATTAGCATTTGGTGGTATCACTATTTTTCACTTTAGCCATTCTGATAAGTATGTAGTGATATCTCATTGTAGTTATTTGCATTTCTCTAAAGGCTAATGTGTGTTTATTTTGTGTGTTTATTTGCTATTTATATAGCCTCTTGGTGAAATGTCTGTGCATGTCTTTTGCTTTTTCTAATTAGTTTGTTTTTTAATGCTGAGTTTTGAGAGATTTTTATATATTCTAGATATAAGGCCTTTGCTGGATATGTGATATGCAAATATTTTCCCATGTATGTAATTTGTCTTTTATCCATTTAACAGTCTTTAGCCAAATAAAAATTTTTAATTTTCATAAGGTCTGATTATCAATTTTCCCTCTTACA
>NW_012140524.1:5786004-5786962 GCF_000956105.1 Propithecus coquereli | reverse complement strand
GCCATAAAATCCTTCTTGTCATCATTGTCCTTGCAGTGCTGAAGAAATGGCTCTCACACCCACAAATCCAAATGATGAGATGTCTCTGCAGACGAAGATAGACTGGAAGGAACAACAGTTGACTGAGAAAAATAATGGCTTTCTCCAAAACCTCAATATGGCTGAAGGTGTAATGCAGAAGTAAGTCGTCATGGAGCTCTCAGGAGTGGTTTCTGGAGAGTCCTGACTAGGGACATCCTCGGGCCAGGGGATACAAATGATGCGATTTTGGAGTTCAGGGTGTGGGTTGACATTCTTCCCTACAATTGATCTACTTTTAGTCTCATGAATATTTACCGCAGTGGGCCTTATGAGACCCTAAAGAGGGACACTACAGTCACAAACTAGGTAGATACCAGTTAAAAAGAAACTGTTGAGACTCATCAATTGGGAAAATATGTTGTTTTTTGGCCTCATTATCTTCACCTGCTAAAGATATAGCCCATTTAAATACTTGCTGGAGTAGAGGAAGTACAGTCATATAAATACATATATACAATTGTTAGTATGTGATAAAAGTATGTACTAATATAGACCAATACTGTTTTTGAATAGGAAAAACATTTTTAAAGATTTTCCAAGAACCCCTCATATGTCAAGAAAGCTATTATGATATCAGAGATGTTCTTAAATGTATTTATAATTTGTTGAAGACAGTAGCATATGCCTTTGGAAACTTTGGGCAGTATTTACTCATACAAGCAATATTTATTCGGTCTATAGAAATGTATGTAGACTCAGGGATCCCTTCCCGTGCAGGATAGATGTGGAGTGACCGCCCCCACTACCACCTCCAACCTCAGGGTTCAAGGCCCACAGACTGGGAGCTACTGCTATAGACCTACATCACATATTTACTTTGATTCATTCAAAAATATATGAGAGAGAGAGAGAAAGTGTGCCTATGTGTGTACATATA
>NW_012140524.1:5783870-5785682 GCF_000956105.1 Propithecus coquereli | reverse complement strand
TGAGGTTGCTGTGAGCTAGGCTGACACCACAGCACTCACTCTAGCCAGGGCAACAGAGTGAGACTCTGTCTCAAAAAAAAAAGAAATAGATATAGCAATGGCAAATAAAATATGGAAAAATTAAAGGAGAAATAAGTTAATAAACTTAAAATAATATCACATGTATTGGCTTATTTATTCCTCATGAAGAAATAGAGTGACTAAGAAAGGTATGAAAGGAGAAGGGGGGAAAATTGGTAAAATTATTGTTTTAAAAAAGCAAACCACAAATAAATGTATTTATTTGTTTTGTTTTTTGAGACAGAGTCTCGCTCTTTCATCCTGGCTAGAGTGCAATAGCATGATCATAGCTCACTGCAACCTCCAGCTCCTGGGCTCAAGGGATCCTCCTGCCTCAGCCTCCCAAGGAGCTGGGACTACAGGCGCACACCCGGCTAATTTTTTCTATTTTTGGTAGATGTAGGGTCTTGCTCTTGCTCAGGCTGGTCTCAAACTCCTGACCTCAAGAAAATCTCCCTCCTTGGCTTCCCAGAATGCTAGGATTACAGCATGAGCCACAGCACTCAGCCCAGAAACAAATGCATTTAGAACTTTAAGCTACAGAAAGGACTTTGAGGTGGCTTTTGGGTGTTTCCTGATATTGAGCCCCCACGTTCCCAAAGCTTTCTGAAATCTCCATGTGAACATCTACACTTTTCATTTTGAGACAGACCCCATCCCAGCTATCTTTGATAAGTGCTATATAAAGATATTTACTCTATAAATAAACTAGGACACTAAATAAAATGTGATTATCATTGCATTATTATCTCTAAATAATTAAATGATTCAGGGGTTGGTGATGAATAAACTTGGCAAAAAAATGGGGGTGGAGTATATATTTCCCAATTCATCTATAGGCTGTTTGAGGGTAAACACTCCTATTACTTGTATCCAACGAGCACAATGCCTGGCTCAATGGCCACCTACATAGGATGTGGCCAATAATATTTTGTTGATTTGATTTAATGTTGGACACTGTGAGGGAAAAAACATCCCACTTCTATTAAATCCCAAACTGTTTTTCTTTAATGATAAATATGCTTTCTCCTAAAAATCACTTGTTTTGTTTCAATTCTACACATCATTCATTACAACTTTTGTTTTATATTCCCTTTTTTTAATAGGAGAAGATCATGGAAATTAGAAAGCAATTAGGAGAAATGGATAACAAATTTAACCAGGTAATGACAAAATGGCTTTATAACTAAGGAGGAAAACAGTTCTTCAAAGATATCTCAGATTTAGAGAATTTCAGGGAATGGAATCTTAGATTCGATGAAAGATATACTCAGAATTTTAGACCTGGAAAGGAATTTACTGTCATTTAGACTGTACCTGCATTTTCAGAAAAAAAAAATGTCACCTCCAAAAGATGAAGTGATGAAGTGATTTGCCCATATTTCCAGATGAAAAGAACCAGTCTCACTCTTGCTCTCACATACATTTCTATATTTTTTTCTTCTAATGAAAGTAATGCATGCTTATTTTAATAATTAAAACATTATGGAACTATTAAAAATGAAAAATAATCCCACTCCCTCAAAGACAAACCCAATGAATATTTTAGTATATGTATATTCTTTCAAATTTTTCCTATACATATTTTTACACCTTGTTGTCATTGTTTTAATTGGATCATATTATATATGTTGTTTTACAACTTGCTTTTGCACTTAGCATTTTTTCTTCAACAATTTTCTATGCTAGTAGATGTCATTTTACCTTTTTCCCCGACTGCTATATAATGCATGTTTAAATTTATTAAATTTA
>NW_012140524.1:5783035-5783820 GCF_000956105.1 Propithecus coquereli | reverse complement strand
AGTGAGACTCTGTCTCAAAAAAAAAAAAAAAAAAGTTTATTATGAGTTTAAATGAAGTGAATTTTGGAAGAAGTAAAGGAGAAATGTCTCCTTTATTGCAGAAAAGTATTATTTATTTAGACCCCTTGTATATTAAAAGTCATCTGCAGATCAGCACAGATTTATTGCCTAGGGAAAAAAATTACTTTTAACCATGAAATAGTCCAGCATGTTGAGTCACAATCTCATTTTGTGTGAGTTGAAGAGAATTTTTTCACTATCCTTGGGCTTTGGAAATTGCAAACTATAAAAAAGGGAAGAGGTCAAAGTCTGCTGTGAGTATTACAGAGGGACGGATTTCAACAGGGGGTGGTTTGGGGTTAGGGAGGGATGAATATCCAAAGACTGAGGAGAAAGAGGAGGACAGGGATAAATGACAGTGGGGTTTTTTAAAAAGGAGGGATTTAGGATAATATGAAAGGAGAGGGCATCACACATATGGAGATCCTCTATGCTGGAGATAGGCAGCTTTCTATACGCATTAAAAACAACCAAAATCCAGTCATGGGCTTAGAAGCAAACCAAATATTCACCAGTTGCCATGTGAATAAAATGCAGTACATGTATATGACAGAATGCTATATTACTCAGCAATAAAAAGGAACACGCTTCTGATTGACCCAATGACATGAATAAATCTCAAATACGTTATGCTAAGAGAAACAAGCCAGACCCAGAAGGCTGCATATGTATTTTATGATTCTACTTATGTAACACTGTGAAAAAGGCAACACTATAGGAACAGG
>NW_012140524.1:5781364-5782985 GCF_000956105.1 Propithecus coquereli | reverse complement strand
CCAAACTCTTTCCTACTGCAGGGCTACTCTTCTCCTTGCTATTTCTTCACCTTTCAGTTAAAGATCTCCTTCACCTTTCAGCTAAACACCTCTTCACAGAGGCCTTCTCCTGACCATCCTATCCAAAAGGGGCCTTTTTTTTTCCTTCCAAAGCATTAGCAATATTCTTTTTAAAAAGGATTCTGTGGTTTTATTAATTCAATACTATATATTGGTTTTTTAAAATTAAGGAGTGCTTTATATATGGTAAAATTATTTTTTTTAGTGTAGAGTTCTACAGGTTTTCAAAATGCATGCAGTTGTGTAGGCATCACAGTGAAGATGCAGAACACTTTGGTCCCTCCTGCCCTTCTGTAGCTGACCGCTCTTCCCAGGCCGAGCTGCTGGCAACCACTGATCTGTTCTCTATTTCTATCATTTTGCCTTTTCCAGAATGTCACAAAAATGGGATCATAGGGTACGTAGTCGTTCGAGTCCACCTTCTTTCTCTTAATGTTATGCGTTTGAGAGTCATCCATGTTCTTGCATACATCATCAATATTTTGTTCCTTTTTGTTGCTGGATAGTATATAAATAAATCACATTTTATCATTTCACCAACTGAAGAACACTTAGGAATTTTGGCAATTATGAATAAAGACTCCACAAACATTCATGTGTAGGTTTCTGTGTGAGCATACATTTTTATTTTCCTTGGGTAAACAACCAGGAATAGGAATGCTGGGTCATACAGTAAATGCATGTTTATATTTATAAGAAACTGCCAAATTGTCTCGAAGTAGCTGGGCCATTTTGTCGCATGCCTTCCAACAGTACAAGAGAGTTCCAGTTGCTCTACATCCTCACCAGCACTTGGTATTATCAACTTTTTTTTTCTTTTTTTACTGTAACCATTCTAATAGGTGTGGTGGATGTATCTCATTGTGTTTTTTAATTTTCATTTAGCTAATAACTAGTGATGTTGAGTATCTTTTCATGTGCTTATTTTCCATATGTACACCTTCTTTGGTGAAATGTCTCGTTTATATCTTTTGCCCATTTAAAGAATTGAGTTGCCGATCTATTTATTATTGAGTTTTAAGGGTTCTTTATGTATTCTGGATAGAAGTCCAGATATTCAGTGTGTGATTTGCAAATATTTTCTCCCAGTTTGTGACTTGTCTTTTCATATGCTTAACAGTATCTTTGGAAGAGCAGTTCTTAATTTTATAAAGTTCTATTTATCATCTTTTTTCTCTTATGGATCATGATTTGGTGTGTGTGTGTAAGAAATCTTTGCCTAATCCAAGGTCAAAATGATTTTCTCTTCTGTTTACTTCCAGAATTTTTATAGTTTTAGATTTTACATTTTGAGCTATGATTCATTTTGAGTTAAGTTTTGTATACGGTATGAGGTAGAGATTGAGGTTCTTTTTTGGCATATGTATATTCTCTCTTTCCTCTTTTTTTTTTTTTTTTTTTTGCATATGTGTATCCAATGGTTACAGCAACATTTGTTGAAAGAGTTTACTTTCTCTATGGAGTTTCTTTGTACCATTGTTGAAAATTAATGGACCATATATATGACTCTATTTCTCGATTCTTTATTATTTGATCCATTTATCTATATGTCTATCCTTTC
>NW_012140524.1:5779041-5779654 GCF_000956105.1 Propithecus coquereli | reverse complement strand
ACACACACACACACACACACACACACACACACACACCACATTTTCTTTATCCATTCATCTGTCAATGGAAACACAGGTTGATTTCATATCTTGGCTATTGTGAATAATGCTGCCATGGACAAGGGGGTGCAGGTATACCTCTGATGTGCTGATTTCCTTTACTGTGGAGAAATACTCAGTAGTGGGATTGCTGGATTGTATAGTAGTTCTATTTTTAATTTTTTGAGAAACCTCCATACTGTTTTCCATAATGACTGTATTAATTTACATTACCACCAACAGCGTATAATAGTTCCATCTTTTCCACATCCTCACCAGCATCCGTCATTTTTTGTCTTTTTGGTAAAGCCATTCTAATGGCTGGGATCTGTTACTGGAGAATTATTGTGCTAATTTCTATCTTTCATATCTCTCCTAATGTACTCATGTTTCCCTCTACCTCCTTGGACAATAAAATACAGGTATAATAACTTTTAAAGTAACTTTATGTACTAATTCTATCATTAGATCTTTTATAAAACTGTCTCTGTTGATTTTTTTTTTTTTACTTTCTGCTAGATTGTAGCTTCCTGTTTCTTTGTATGCCTAGTAATTTTTTCTTGAATACCAGACC
>NW_012140524.1:5777996-5778991 GCF_000956105.1 Propithecus coquereli | reverse complement strand
ATCTATTCAGTCGTTATAGCTCTTTGAACTCTCTTAATATAGAACAGTCCCACCAACTTTTCTTTCCCATGACATTGATTTTTTTTGAAGAGACCAGTCATCTTATTTGGGTGGAGTTTGGGAGTCCAGGGTCAGATGGATTTCCATTACTTGTCGGCAATGGAAAGAGCTCTGCATGTGGATACTGATGTTCCACATGTCCCTGCCCTGGCCTTCCCCTGTAAACAGAGCAGAAGGGTATGTGTGCTCCAATTACAAACGCATTAGAAAGCTCCAGTCAAAGAGAGAGCTATGTGCTTGCCCCCAGAGAAGGGGGATTGGGTGGGGCTAAACGAACTACCACCTCTTGTGATAACCCTTTTGTTCTGCTTTGCTTCCTTCATCATCCTTATCAGGACACATCAGAGATGGAGTCTGAGTATGGCCAAGACCCACAGAGCAATGAACAGGATGAGCAGGAAGCAGATACTGTTCATGAGGACACTCAAGAGTCCACATCTTTGCAGTTTTCAGAGGAGAACACACCTGAATTGTAAGCCTTAACACATGGAAGAGAGAGCATTTAATAATGTTGTGTGGAGGGAAAAATGAAATTTAAGCAGCGAACTTAGGGAAAGCCTGGAATATTTAAAATCCACGTATCTCGAACCGTAAAGCACCTATGTGCACAGGTAACTACGTGTTCCAGCCAGAAAGCAAAATAGGGACGTTTCTAAGGATGTAGACAGAGCATGGAGTTCTCTTTGCAAAGTTTTATTTGGAGCTTGAAATTAATACATATATTAACACTCAGATAATTTTCTAGACATGAAAATCATAATTATCATTAGAAGTATAATGTAAGGCCAGGTGCGGTGGCTCACGCCTGGAATCCTAGCTTTTTGGGAGGCCGAGGCAGGAGGATTGCTTGACCCCAGGAGTTCAAGACCAGCTTGGGCAAGAGCAAGACCCCATCTCTACAAAAAAATTAGAAAAATTAGCCAGCCATAGTGGCG
>NW_012140524.1:5773789-5775436 GCF_000956105.1 Propithecus coquereli | reverse complement strand
CCTGTATCCAGTTAGGCCTCAAATCTCTTTATTATTATCTAGATTACTTAGAGCACTTTTTTCTTTTTTGAATTTCATTTCTAACTTCCTATTCCAATACAATACTACCCAGGTGTCCTTCTATATAGGATTAGCATTTCATTTTTGAAAGAAGAAAATATCTCCTCTATTGAGTGATTTTTCTTGATCCACAGGACTTAGTCTATCTCATTGTCTGTTTACAGCTTATTAAATGAGGTGATGTCCATGGAGGAACAAACCGAGATGCTGGAGGACCAGGACCTTGACCCCAATCAGGGGATATATATCGAGGTGAGCTGGAGGCTTGGAAGAGACAGTCTGGGAGGCTGGGGATTTCTGCCCTTCCCGCCCCTTCTATTGTTCAACAGGCCCTAAAAGGACTAAGACCTATCTCTGTCACAAGGAAGAGTGCTCTCTGGTGGTCAGTTCTGAGCACCTTTCTCCTGGGTAACAACACATGAGTGGTAACACAAAAAGCCTAGACTTGACTTCTACCCTAGAACCTCGGTGAGACAAATATGGCAGGCTTCTATCTTGTTGCCATCTTAAGATAAGATGGAGTACCTTAAGGGAGAACTTCTTTTCTTAATCTTTATATCCCAGCACCTACCAGTACAGAGAAAACATCCAGGAAATATTTGTTGAGAATTGCATCCTTAGAGTATATAAGAGATCTATTTGTGTTTGCCTTTGATGCCTTCATGAAGAGTTCTTGTATTGTTTTCACAATCTCCGAAGTTTTCTTGATTGTTTGTCTCCTTGCATTTCTTAGAGATTCTTCGCAGAGAAAGGTTTAATTTTCCATCTTTTTAATAGTTGTAGAATACTAGCACTGAAAGGTAGAGATCAACTTGGAACACAAATTAGACTTCAGAGTCCTGGCTGATAGTTTTTATGCTTTATGCTAAGTCAGGCCTTTGAAGTGAAGTCCTTAAAAAAAGAAAAAAAATCCGTGTCTAACTACCTCTTTGGGTTGAAATTGCCAACCTCTGCTTTAATTCACCCCAAATTTTAAAGTTTAAAAGTTTATTATGGCCGGGCGCGGTGGCTCACGCCTGTAATCGAGTGATGACTCAGTTAACTCTGGCGCTGAAGCAATGTCACCGGCGAAGTGATGGTGGTCATACTGTGCTGCATCGGGATCTGAAACCACCCAATGTTTTCCTGGATGGCAAGCAAAACGTCAAGCTTGGAGACTTTGGGCTGGCTAGAATATTAAACCATGATACAAGTTTTGCAAAAACATTTGTTGGCACACCTTATTGTATGTCTCCTGAACAAATGAATCGCATGTCCTACAATGAGAAATCAGATATCTGGTCACTGGGTTGTTTGCTGTATGAATTGTGTGCATTAATGCCTCCATTTACAGCTTTTAACCAGAAAGAACTAGCTGGGAAGATCAGAGAAGGCAAATTCAGGCGAATTCCATACCGTTACTCTGATGAATTGAATGAAATTATTACGAGGATGTTAAATTTAAAGGATTACCATCGATCTTCTGTTGAAGAAATTCTTGAGAACCCTTTGATAGCAGAGTTGGTTGCAGAAGAGCAAAGAAGAAATCATGAAAGAAGAGGGTGACAATTAGGAGAGCCAGAAAAGTTGCAGGAGTCCAGCCCTATA
>NW_012140524.1:5767815-5769767 GCF_000956105.1 Propithecus coquereli | reverse complement strand
ATATTATACATGTTGTTTTACAACTTGCTTTTGCACTTAGCATTTTTTCTTCAACAATTTTCTATGCTAGTAGATGTCATTTTACCTTTTTCCCCCACTGCTATATAATGCATGTTTAAATTTATTAAATTTATTTTGTTGGATATTTGGGACTTTATAATCAATGTTTGCCATTACAAACCGTGTCTCAAAAAGCCATGCCTTTGCTTGCTCTTGCAAGTACTTTTCTTAAGAATCAATTTCCAGAAATGTCATTTCTTGAATTCCGGAACATTGTTCTTTCTTCTACAGCCTTGATTTTCAAAGTATTCTGCAGGCCTATTATGGGATGATTAATTTAAAACCTTTAAAATCATCTTTACTTGTGACATACATGCAATTGGCATTCATGTTTTAGAAGGTGAAGGTTTGCTTTCAGCCTGTGTCTTGTTCTTACTCACAGAAACCGGCCCAAACCATCTGTTTTCTCTACCTGACAAACTATAGGGGACTTGGGAAGAAAAGATGAACAAGATCTTTTTGTGGATAGCTTTTTGCTAAACCATAGGGCCTGAATATTCAATGTGACGTAATGAGTACTTGCATTTATAACTTCTGAAATTTTAATTATTTAAAAGATATCTTATTTTCTCAGAAACATAGTATGTTTCTCCAACTAGTGTCCTGGTGAAATTTTTTTACAGAGGAAAGACGGAGTAATGAACATAGAGAAGGATGATTTCTAATACGCTGCTATTATGTAAATGTGTACTCCTAAAGTGTTGAAAATAATCTTGTTAATCTTTTGGTTATTCCCCTTCAATTTGCAATTCATGATTATACTATGAATTTGATCTAAGAGGAAGGATTTTACTGAGTAAAAGTAAATTTCAGTGAAGCCACTTTATAAGTGGTGTCCAAAATGAGTAAGATTGTATTGCATAAATCAGAAAAATATAATTTTTATTTTACCCAGAATTGTGGATGTCTTTTCAGGCAGGTGTTTATAATGAAGCTCATGAATTAAAGGAGAAATTCATTGAAAGAATGGAGGTAAGACTTCACAGGCATACACATTCAATGATAAAAATCAGGTGATCTAAATACGGGGGTAATTCTTTCCCTAGAATTTGAGGGTACACAACATCCTGGTCTCCTTCTAGTCTTAGTGCCTTTTTCTTCCCTGGCATCCTGCTTTGGGCCAAGAGAGCAGCTCGCAATTCTGGTGTACTTCCCGACTCTCACACCGCTGTGCTACATCTGCTTCTCATCCTGCCATCTGGAGCTTATCCTCCATGTCTACATATTACCCATCCTTCAAGGCTCAGTTCAAACCTCATCTCTTCTTCCAGACCTCTCCTAATCTCCCTAGCCTCCAAAATGACATCATCTCTGAACTCGTCCCACATGATCTTAGACATTGAGGTAAATGTGAATAGGTCAATGAGACAATGAACAAATCAATCAACCTGTCACCTGCTCAGAAGTGCCTGCTCATTCCACCTATCTAGAGTAGATGTCCCCATCACAAGTTACTGTTTTATCACCTTGTTTTCTCTTTAGCATATATCTTAATCTATAATATCTAAGGTATGTATGTGTTTAGATGTATATTACTTGCCCCTCTGCTCCTATAAATACACATATAATAGATTGCACATTCTTTCTCTATTTTGTTAACCACCGTATCCTAGAATAATGCCTGGTAGGCAGTAGTCTCTCAGGAAACATGGTTTTGCATAGATGAACAAATTGAATAGATAAATTCAGTGCAAGGATATCTTCCTACATGAACAATCCAGTGGCTAAAGATTAGCATGTGGGTTTCGTTTAATTTTTTACCATGGTGCTACCTTACGCTGCAAATGTGTAAGTCCCCTAATACGTACCTGCCAGTGATCTCCTGATGTCCTCATGTGACTTACACGTGATTTCTAACGTGCGCCCCTGAGGTGTTCCAGAGGAAAGCACTC
>NW_012140524.1:5764356-5766500 GCF_000956105.1 Propithecus coquereli | reverse complement strand
CCCCAAACAACTCAGTTTTAAAACAGGCAAAAGACTTAGATAGACATTTCTCCAAAGAATTTACACAAATGGTCAACAAGCACAAGAAACGATGATCAACATCACTGGTCATTAAGGAAATGCAAATCAAAACCACAATGAGATACCTCTTTACACCCACTGTAATAAATGACGATAATAAAAAAGACAGACAATAATAAGCATTGAAGAGGATGTGGAGAAACTGGAACCCTCAAATATTGTTGGTGGGATTGTAAAATGGTACAGCCAATTTGGAAAACAGTTTTGCAGTTTCTGAAAATGTGAAACAGAGTTATCACATGATCCATCAATTCCACTCCTCAGTATATACCCAAAAGAATTGAAGACATGTCCACACAAAAACCTGTGCATGGATGTTCAGAGCAGCATTATTCATAACAGCCAAAAAACAGAAACAATTCAAACATCCATTTACTGATGATAGACAAAATGCGATTAGCCACTCAATGAAGTATTATTCAGCTGCAAAAAAGAGTGAAGTATTAATATCTACTACAACATGAATGATCTTAGAAAGCATTACACTAAGTGAAATAAGCCAGACACAAAAGGATATGTATTGTATGATTCCATTTATATGAAGTATTCAAAATAGGAAAATCCATATAGATAGAAGGTAGGTTAGTGCTTGCCAGGCCTGGAGGTATTGGGGACTAGGGAGAGAGTGATTGCTCATGGGTATGGGGTTTCTTTTTGGGGTGATAAAAATTTCCTGGCATTAGCTAGTTGTGATGTATAAACTTGTAAATAAACTAAAAGCCTCTGAATTGTACACTTCAAAGGGTAAGTTGTGTGGTATGTGAATTATATCTCAAAAACAAATAAATAAGCAAATACCTTTCAATTATCACTTTGTGTTATTTGGGAGGATTATAATCCAGTTGAACTGACCATGATTTTTTCACATCATTACATCCTAATTAAGATTGCCTAAAATTTTGCCCAATCTCTAGGTACAGAACTGGAAACATTAATTCCATTAAACCGTATTTGCACAGTAACATTTTGAGGAGGTCTAATAAATAGTGATTTATTCATTTACAATGTATCAATTTTTCTGTTTTTAGCTTCAGAAGGTGGCCTCTTCTTGGTAGTATCCCCCAGTCCTTTTGTACCTACTACAAATAATGTGAAAATTTTGGAAAAGGTTTTATGCATGGCAAGGTTTGAAAATTAAATAGTATTCAAAAGTTAAAAGAATATTTCCATTCTTTTATGTTTAAAATTTTTTTTTAATTTCAAAATATTACAGGGGGAGGGGGTGCTGGGGGTGGGTAAACTCACAACTTATAGGTGTGGAGCGCACCGTATGGGGGAAGGGCACACTTGTAGCTCTGGCTTGGGCGAGGCAAAGGCATTATATGTAACCAAAATGTTTGTACTCCCATAATATTCTGAAATTAAAAATAAATAAATAAATAATAGAAAAAAATATTATGGGGGTACAAACATTTTTGGTTACATGTATCAATTTTGTTATGCTTAAGTTAGGGTTTTAAGTGTGCCCATCACCCAGATAGTGTTCATTGTACCTTTGAGGTGGGTTTTTGCCCATCCCCTCATCCCCCTGCCCCGCTGCTTGATTTCTTCTGAGTTTTACTTCCCTCTGTGCACATATGCGCTCATCAGTTATTTCCAGTTTAATAGCGAGTACATGTGGTATTTGTCTTTACATTCTTTATATACTTCACTTAGGATAATGGTCTCCAGTCCATCCAAATTGTTGCAAAAGGCCTTAATTCATCCTTCTCCATGGCTGAGTAGTATTCCATAGTATACATATATCGCATTTTGTTAATTTGCTCATGAATTGATGGGCACTTGTGTTGATTCCACATCTTTGTGATTATGAATTGTGCTGCAATAAATATTACAGTGCATGTGTCTTTCTCATAAAATGATTCTTTTCCTTTGGGTAAATACCCAGTAGTGGGATTGCTGGATCAAATGGTAAGTCTACTTTCAGTTCCTTGAGGAATCTCCATACTGTTTTCCATAGAGGTTGTACTAATTCGCAGTCCCATCAACAGTGTATAAGCATTACTTTCTCTCTGCATCCATGCCAGCATCAATTCTGTCTGTATTTTTTAATAAAATCCATT
>NW_012140524.1:5758661-5762376 GCF_000956105.1 Propithecus coquereli | reverse complement strand
GTTTTCCAAATAATCTGTGATTTAGAAAAATTGTTTTTCACTTGAAAACTTAATGGTAAAATGTATTTCTTTGAAAATGTTATAGTTTACTGTTTCCAAAAAATGACCGTTTTTTTTTTTTTACTTTAAGAAGAATAGTGTTTATTTATTAGATATGTTTTGGTAGTGAGTTGTTTTTCTTTTCATAAGGAAGAACAAATCTAGATTTAGTGCTCCTCAAGGGCAGGACATCTCTACTTCATGTTGGCAGCCCTCTAAGCCCCTTCCTAATAGCATATCTTAAGAACATTGGCTCTTTGATAAATGTGTAAATTAAAAGCAATTATTTGTGTAACTGCCAAGAATTAGCCAGTGGGGATAATGGCAAGAAACGTGGTTCAGGTTTATAGAATCCACTGAGTTAGGTCACAAAATAGATCCATAGCTAACTTTAGCTATGCTCTAGAGTTTCTCTTCTGAAATGTATTATAAATGGTAATTACCTGGGTTAATTGGATTATCTGTGACATTTCTTTTCTTCTTTGTGTTTTTCAAAATTTTCCAGATTTTCTACCCTAATCATATATGGCATTTATAAGTAGAAAATAATAATGCAAGGACTTAGAAGCAAATAAATAAAATATACTATAGGTACAGCCCAGAAGGAGGAATCTTCAAGGATTTGAAAAAGCTTATATTACTTTACTAAAAGAAAAAAAAAAGTCTGGTGGCAGGACAAAAGCTAGCTGAATTCCATTTATCACATTATATTTTGTATCCAGGGAAAATCTAACTGCCTGTGCCTTTATTTGCCTCAAAACAGGCATCATATACTTCACAAGTGAGGTAAAGATTGCACTAACCTGCTAGAATGAGAGAAGGGCATTTCAAAGGAAAATGGGCCCCACAACCCCCAGGGGTTTCATTGTTTCATGGATGTAGAGTCTTGGAATTCCTATGCCAGCCCTAGCATGGACTAAACCTGCACCTCTACTCCAAGCTTCTTCCTTCACAGATGTAAACTGAAGTCAAGAGAAACTCAATTACTTAGTTGAAGTTTTTGGGCTACCTGGGTAGAAGAGCTGGGGTCCTATCAATGTTATCTTGTTTTCTCAACACAGGTGTTTTCTTTCTTGTAGGAAATGTGCACTAAGGATTTTCATCATGTTTTACGTCCTTATGTTCACTGGACTTGCATGCTACATAGTGTTTTTTGATGCTACCTTTGTCTTTGAAAGGGTGCTCCCTAGAATGCTTGGGCGCCGCATAATGTGGGAGCTACGGGAGATTATTGCACCTTTCTTGAATTTGGAAGTGGAAGACTTGTTACCCTCCTAAAGTTACAGAAGTTGCTGTTAACCCTACTGACTTTCTCCCCAATAAAATTCTGGCTGTTCCTGTATTACGGTGGTTAATTTATTTTTCAAAAAATACTATACAATGTTTTGTGAAGAACATTGTAATTATGTGGAAATTGGTTGATTACAGAAAAAAGGAAAATAGGTTATCTTTATCCTTATGACTCACAATGACTTCTGGAATCATTCCACACATTGTTTAAAACATTTACTTCAAACCACTAGCCTTCTCCCGCAACACTGAGTACATTGACATGATCAAGTATTAGGTCCCTTGGTTAATTTCCCCATTTTGATCTCTGATGTCTCAGAAAAGAAAGCACAGAATTTCTCTCCACTGTATCCAGTTTTACTTCAATTGGATTGGGGCTCTATTTGGATGTAGTGGGCATTTCTTGGTTTTCCTCCTTAACATTCATTTCTCCTTTTGGTAACAGCACCCCAAATTTGCTTTGAAAGAACTCTCTTTCCCCAGTGAGCATAATTATAGGTTGTCTTTCAGTCAATGTCTTGGGTCTTCCTATTGATATGAGTTGGAAATATGTTGCATCGGACACTCCCTAAAAATGAGAATTTTAAGAAGGAATCATACAAAAATTGTAAATGATTGAACTTTGATTTTGTGAACTAGTCCATATCTTTTTCTGATTAAATTAGCCAGAATTGGTTCAGTTGCTTACAGTTGAAGGAAGCCTAACTGATACAGTAGAGAATTTTGAATGCCAACCTGGAGCATTCTATCCCTAACTTTGTAGGTAATGGGGAAATACTAGCATTTATTTTTTAAGATGAAAAATAGTTGTAATTGAAATATGCAAAATTAATAGAACCATAAAGAATAAATTGAAGTAGGAGTGCAGAGGGGGCATAAGAGATTAGTTAAAAGGGTGGGCTAAAGAGGTGGACGTGGGAATGCAAAGGGGACCATTTGGAAGCCAGGAATATAAGACAAAGCCAGGACAGTTGATACAGCATAGAGCTTGCCATGCCAGTTTGTGTATTCGTTAAAAACAAACACTATGCCTCCCTCATTTTTGCGGTCTCTGAAATAGTGATTCCCAAATACTGGCCCATTGACTGGGTATAGAATCTACTTGGAGAGCTTTACACATTAGAGATTTCCACCCACCCCCAGATATTTAAATTCAGTAGAGCTAACGCAGGGTCCAGGAACGTTATTTTTTTAAATATCCCCAGCTAAATCTGATATAAATCCAAATTTGGAAACCATGCCTTGGTACACTGTAGGAAAATGCTGTGCACATAGTAAGTACATACTTGATAAATATCTGTGAAGTAAATTTAACTATGTGTTCTTACCTTTGTAGCCTATCACCGCACCCAGTGCTATAATCAATATTTATTTATTGAATAATTTCTGTCATAGCCATTTTTGCAATACCCCTATCTTCTCAGACCCTTGAAGTAATTTTCAACTCCTTTACTATCTTTTTGTTTCTACATTCTGGGAATCACTGGGTCAGGCCAATTCTTCTATAGCAAGTTTTCTTAGATCAGTCCCTATCCTTTGCATTTGTATTGTTACCATTCCAATAGGCCTTGTCATTCAAATGCATCTCTGTTGGCAAAATCCAGCCTGCTGTTTCTACTTCCACAGTACAGCACTATGCACACAGCCTTAGAAAAGAATGGACTCCAAATGTCACTTTTATCCTGATATTCTATAGCCACAAAACTACGTATATTGGTTGATAGAAATGTGCAATTTGTTTGTGAGTGGTTCCCAAGCTGTGATATTTAACAGAATTCCAAAAGGAGGCATTTAATTATACATTTGTCTGAACATCACCTCCAGAAGTTCTGACTCTTTAGATCTGACTTGAATCTCTGATATCCTCTATTTTATTTATTATTATTACTAGTATTATTATTTTTGAGATGCGCTCTGTTGCCCTGGCTAGAGTGCAGTAGTGTCACCATAGCTCACTGCAACCTTCAACTCCTGGCCTCAAGAGATCCTCCTGCCTCAGCCGCTCGAGTAGCTGGGACCATAAGGCGCACACCAACATGCCCGGTAATTTTTGTATTTTTGGTAGAGATGGCGTCTCAATCTTGCTCAGGCTAGTCTTGAACTCCTGAACTCAAGTGATCCTCCCACCTCGGCCTCCCAGAGTGCTAGGATTACAGGCATGAGTCACCGCGCCTGGCCTGATATCCTGTATTTTAATAGATTCCCCTAACGATTATTATGACCCAAAGTTTAAGAACTACTGATATTATGGGCAAAAGATACCTGGGATTACAAATTAGCTCAAATCCCATACAAGGTTACTCAAGAGGTGACAAACCTTCCTTGGGGTGAGTGTGAGGGAATTTCCAGGACATACAGGAAAAAAAAGCCAAAAGCTCTGGTAACA
>NW_012140524.1:5733321-5758611 GCF_000956105.1 Propithecus coquereli | reverse complement strand
TATTACTAGTATTATTATTTTTGAGATGCGCTCTGTTGCCCTGGCTAGAGTGCAGTAGTGTCATCATAGCTCACTGCAACCTTCAACTCCTGGCCTCAAGAGATCCTCCTGCCTCAGCCGCCCGAGTAGCTGGGACTATAAGGCGCACACCAACATGCCAGGTAATTTTTGTATTTTTGGTAGAGATGGCGTCTCAATCTTGCTCAGGCTAGTCTTGAACTCCTGAACTCAAGTGATCCTCCCACCTTGGCCTCCCAGAGCGCTAGGATTACAGGCATGAGTCACCGCGCCTGGCCTGAGATCCTGTATTTTAATAGATTCCCCTAACGATTATTATGACCCAAAGTTTAAGAACTGCTGATATTATGTTATGGGCAAAAGATACCTGGGATTACAAATTAGCTCAAATCCCATACAAGGTTAATCAAGAGGTGACAAACCTTCCTTGGGGTGAGTGTGAGGGAATTTCCAGGACATACAGGAAAAAAAAGCCAAAAGCTCTGGTAACAATGACTAACATATTTAAAAGGTCATGTGATGGTGAGAGAATATGCTGACAGATTTTTGAAAAGTCACAGTTACTGACTTGTTTACAGATAAAGGGACTATTGAGCCCAATTTGCAGATAGAACTTGGTGTATGTTTTTGATAATCTTCAGCTATGTTCCTGTTATTAGGTAAAGTACCAGCTGATTTACTTGTAAAACCAAAAAAGAAGTATTGAGTTTAAGTGGCTCAAATAAAGCTAAAAATCTTGCAATAATCATGTAACACTAGTGACAAAACAAGGTAGAGAGCTAGAGTGTTTTAAAAGAATAAATTAATATTTTACTAACTTTTAAGATATATTTTACCAGGATGTTGACTAAGAGGGAATAATTTTACCCAGGGGATGAATACCCTTGAAGTGGGAATGATACTATTTTCACATCAACTTATTTTTAAGTTGTCAGCATCTCAAGCTGGAAAGCTGCTGTCACAATGCTCTGCTCTATTGAGAGAGGGAAACATTTAGTAAAAAACTATATTAAGATGGTATGAATGTCTACATGTGGTAATTCAGCTAACTGCTTTTGGTTGGTCCGGTTGGGATTTATTTCAGATCTTTTAATGCCACATTCAATTGAGCCAACTGCTATACTCTAAATTGGGGGTCCCCAACCTATGGTGAGTTGTGTAATTATTTCATTACATATTATAATGTAATAATAATAAAGTGCACAATAAATTTAATGTGCTTCAATCATCCCAAAACCATCACTCCCTCCCCGTCCGTGGAAAAATTATCTTCCATGAAAACAATCCCTGGTGCCAAAAGGTTGGGGACCGCTGCTCTAAATCATTTGCTAAAAATGTCTGAGTCACTGTCCAAATACGGTCTTGGTTTTGGACTAAGAGGAAGGAACATGAGTGGTCACAAAATTTCCATTTGTCATGTTTTTTGAGTGGAGTCAACTACGCTGTAGTAAAAAGGGCTTTGAACCTGGATTCAAAGTTAGGTTCAAGTGATGATCTGCTGTCAGCCATGTGGTGGCTGGGGTGACCTAATCTCTCCCCCGGGAGGGGGTCCGAGCACTTGTTCCCCAGCTGTCTGAGTGTCGGTTGCTCAGGGTTCATAGCTGAGACCCTCCTCGGACTTGCTCTTGGTCAAAGGCAGCTGCCTCTCCTTAGGTTCCTCTCCTTCATTAGGGTGGCCTGCATGCAATTACTAATCCAGGGTATTTTTCTGAAGGGCCTTCCCGCCTCAGAGCTCCCCATGGGGCTCAGCTGAGGCCTCTAGTGCAATTGTGTCACAGCTCAACTTCTCCATCTGCCCCATCCTGCTCCCATCCCCTCCTTCACAGGCGGCCATCCTGTGAGTGTTCCCCAATTAAGCTACATGCAAGTCTTCACCTCTGAGTCCTTTTCCTGGGGAACCTGAACAAGACACCTGTGGAAATAAACAAAAACCAGCCAAATGAGAACAAGCAGAGGCTATTTATGCAGAGCTTGCTACAGCAAGGGAGTCCAGCACTTGCGTTTTGGCAGAGACTCCAAGGCAGGCAGAGGAGTGGAAGCTTTAGAGCGGAAAAAAGGGAAGCTTTCAGATCCACCCCAGTTGGGTGCCGTTGGTATGGGGAGCTGTAGGCAGGCTAGTTAGAGGCAAGGCAGCCTAGGTGATTGGTTAGGGGTGCATATTTGGCTTTCTCTGCTTGGCCCTAAATTGGAAGCAGGGTCAAAAATTAGGGAAGCTGTCACACCTTTGTTTACAAATCTATAAATTGAGGAAAATAGTATATGCCAATGAGACAATTGGATTAAAGGACCTGATGTTTAATAAATTGTAGGGCATTATTATTATTATTACTATTATAACCATGGACAATATTTTCAAACATGTGAGCTTGCCTTAATTAAAGACCTTGAGTCTAACCTAATAGTGAAGAAATGAATTTGAATATATTTCTTGATACACTATATCTTGAAGTGAAAATAAGTGAACCACAAATCTTGAAGTCATGCTTGACTCCTTTCTTTTCTCATATTCCACTCTCAGTCTGTCAGGGAATCTTGTTGCTTCTATTTTAAAACATATGCTGAATTCAACCGCTCCTAACCACCTCTTGACACCAACCACCCCTGCATGCCACCATTATGGCAAAAATCTACCAGTTTTCTCTCCATCCTCCCTGATTCCACCCCCGCCCACATGTAATTCAGCAGTCAGGGCGATACTGCTATAATGCAGGTCAAATCATGTCACCCTTCTGCTCTAAAACCTTTCACTGGCCTTCCATTTCTTTTAAAGTAAAAGCCAAAGTCCTTACAATGGCCTTCAGCTACCCATATTTGGCCTCTGTCTTCTCTAACCTCTAAGCTCTCTGACCTTATCCTATTCTACTTGCCCTCTCAGTCACACGTCTCCAGTTTACTGTCCCTCTTGCTGCCCTTGGAACACATCAGGCACACTCTCATCTCAAGAGCTTTGCCCTGGCGGGTCCCTCTGCCTGGAAGTCCCTTCTCTTGGCTGTCTACATGGCTCACTCCCATGCCTCAGATCTGGCTCAAATGTTATCTTCTTGGCTATAATAAAAAAGAAAGATAATAACAAGTGTTGGTGAGGATGTGGTGAAATTGGAACGCTGATACATTGCTAGCGGGAATGTAAAATGATATCGCTACTTTGGAAAACAGTTGCTTAAGAAGTTAAACATAGAGTCACCATATGACCCAGCAATTCCACTCCTACGTATTTACCCAAAAGAATGGAAAACATATGTCCATGTAAAAACCTATACATGAATGTTCCTAGCAGCATTATTCATAATAGTGAAAAAGTAGAAACAACCCAAATGTCCATCAACTGATGAATAAACAAAATGTGGTGAGTCCGTACAATTGGAGTATTATTCAACCACAAAAAGGAACAAAGTGCTGACACATGTTACCACATGGATGATTTTGAAACATGCTCAGTGCAAGAAGCCAGACACAAAAGGCTACATATTCAGCTGAGCACAGTGGCTGATGCCTATAATCCTAGTTCTCTGGGAGGCTGAGGTGGGAGGATCACCAGAGGTCAGGAGTTTGAGACCAGCCTGAACGAGAGTGAGACCCCATCTATACCAAAAATAGAAAAATATTAATCAGGTGTTAGGTGGTGTGCCATTGCAGTCGCAGCTACTTGGGAGGCTGAGGCGGGAGGATGGCTTGAGCCGAGGAGTTTGAGGTTGCAGTGAGCTATGATCACCGCCATTGCACTCTTACCAGGGTGACAGAGTAAGACTCTGTCTCAAAAATAAATAAATAAAAAGGCTACGTATTATGTGATTCCATTTATATGAATTGTCTAGAATAGGCAAACCAGTACAGACAAGGTAGATTAATGCTTGTCAGAGCTCGGGGGCAGTGACTACAAATGGGTATTGAGTTTTGTTTTGGATCCGTGAAAGTATCCTGAAATTTGATGGTGTTGATGGTGACACAACCTTGTGAAGATACTAAAAACCACTGAATTGTACACTTTAAGATAGTGGATTTTAAAGTGTCATCCTCTTAATAAGGCTTATATAACCATCATGTTTAAAATTGCATTCTTCCCATCCTCACCCCCCGTCCCTCCCAATCCTTCTTCCCTGTTCTATTTTTGTCATGACTTCTAACGTAATATATGATTTACTTATTTACTAGGTTTATTGTTTATCTGTCTCTTTCCATTAAAACGTAAGCTCCCCAAGAGCATACACTAAACTAGGACTGTATAGACATCATATCATATGTAATATAACATCAGAAAATATGTCTACCTGAAAGTGGGGGTAATATTAATAGCATCACAATTAATAAGAAAAATTTCCTGAGAGTGATTATTTTGCCCTGAATGCTGAAAGGGTAAATAGGAAGAGAAATAAGCTGTATCCAGGAGGAGGGAGTCAAGATTTAAAAGGGGTAGATGTATATTTAACTTGTGTATAACAATACATGTAATAGTAATAATATACAACTAACGACAGTCATGCTGTTTTTCTAAATGATTACTATGTGTCAAGCACTGTGTTAAGTACTTCATATACATTTTATTATTTAATCCTCACAATTATTTTAAAAGCCAAGTATTATCATTGTCCCCATTTCTATACATAAGGTAATTGAGACACAGAGAGGACAGTAGCTTGTTCAGGGTCCCACCGTAAATGGTGCAGTCAGGATTTCAATCCAGATCTATCTGGCTGCAATACCTGTGTCCTTTTCAGGTGACACAGAGCCTCCCCAAAGTGGACAGTAAGCTCTATGAGAGCAGGAACAATGCCATCTTAAGCCCTGTATATTTAACATATAGCACTTACTTAGAAGATAGCAAGTGTTCAAAAATATTTATTAATGAGTCAATGAACTAACATTTATTAAATATCAGGTGCAGCCTTCCACCAGTGCTATGGCCTTCAGAAACCACTCCAGCGCTGGCCTTCTCTGGCATCATCTCTGCCATTGGCCACTACTCCCAGAAGCCATATTTATTGAATCGAAGGTCATTGACATAGTCTAGGAATGGCCAGTGGCCCCAGTCTCCACCTAGCCTGGGTCCGGGGACAGGTATAGCCTGTATGTGAGACACTCCAGGGGTTACAACCTTTTTTGCTTTCTCCACTTTCTCTACCCCAGGATTGAATGCCCATTTGGAAGGCAAAGCAAGTGCCAAGCCCACTTACTTTTTCCAGCACTCGGTGCCTCTCCACACCAGAGAGTGACGTTGGCCTCCTTTCTCACTTTCTGGGCAGGAGCTCACACTGTCTGTCCCAAAGTGGAAACTTGTGTTCCCTTTAGCTTTGGCTGGTGAGATTACCACATGCTCATAAATCAGACTTGGTCTCATGACTTTTTTCCTTTGGAAAGGCTTTTGCTACGTGTCTTGATAAACAAGCGAAGTAAGCAGTTGCATTATTTTGTTTAAGAGTAGAGATTTAACAGTTGGGATGCTTTTGTCTGTACCAGAATACCTAAATTATATTGGCTTAAAGAATAAGGACATTTATTATCTCATGTGGCAAAATATCCATAGCCAGGATGGTTCCAGGGTTGGTAAATTGAGCAGCTCAATCATGTCATTGCTCGGAATCGTCGTGTCGTCCATTTTCCTTGGCTTTCCCCTCATGGTCCCAAGGTGGCGACCGCAGCTCCAAACATCTTTATGTGACACAACACACAACAATATAAAAGAATGGGAGAAAATTTTTCCCGGAAGCTCCCAGCAGACTTCCTCTTGGGAATCGTCGATCAGACTCAATTATAGCCTCAATAAAACAGTTACTGGTCCTGATCTGCCACCCTTCCCACCACCCTGGACTTGTGAGCCGAAGCCCAACAAATGCTCAGGCTGCCTGGTTATCACCAAAGCATTCTTTTTTTCTAGAGTCATCGGGTATACACAAAAAGTTAACAGTTATCTCTGGGTGGTGGGATTGCAAGTGATTTTTCTTCTTCAGAAAATTTTATGCAGTGAACATGTTTTTACATTTTAAAAACCTTTTTATTTTAAAATAATCTCAAACTTAACAGAAAATTTGTAAGAATACAGTGAGGAATTCCCCTATACTCCCTTTATCCAGATTCACCACTGTTCAACATTTTGCCACAGTTGCTTTATTAATTTTTCTTTGTCTATATTTTTTCTGAATCATTTGAAAGTCTGCATATATCGTTCTCTTTTCTCCATAATATTTGAATGTGTACATCCTAAGAACAAAGATATTCTCTTACAGATCAACAGCATGGTTATAAAATTTAGGAAATTTAACATTGATACATTACTTTAACCTATTACTCATATTCTAATTGTGTCAATTGTACCAATATTGTTCTTTATAGAAATTCTTTCCCATATAGCATCTTGTCTAGGATCATGTACTACAAGTCTTGTGAAGTCTTTATAATCTCCTTTTGTCTAGATGATTTCCTCAACCACTCTTTGTCTTTCACACCCCTGACATTTTTTTAAGAGTAGGCCAATTATTTTGTAGAATTTCTCCCATTTTGGGTTTGTTTGATATTTCCTCATGGTTAGATTCAGATTATGCATTTTTGGCCAGAATATTACCTAAGTGGTGTCATATCCTTTTCGGGGTACTATCTCTGGAGGTGTACAAAATTCAACTGCCCCTCAATGGTGATGTTAATTTTGATCACCTGGTCAAGGTGTTGTCTTGTTTCCCCACTGATGTATGATTTTTTTTAATCATAAAGGAAAATTATTTTAAAATAATAGATTATGAAACATCACATTACAATAACTGAGAACTGAATTTAAATGAAAAACTGCATCATGTTCTCATTTGTGCGAAGAATACTTACTCCACTCCATCAATGATACTGAATTTGAGAGGTAGAATAAGACTTGAAAGCATCATGTTGCAGAAAAGAAACTAAGGTCTAAAAAGTAAAAGGTTAGTGTCAGAGCCAGGACTAGGACCAGTGTACTCTGTCCCTGATCTGCCACCCTTTCCACTCCTCTGTACTCATGAGCCAAAGCACAACAAATGCTTTCTCTGCTCAGCTGTCACCAAAGAACTCTTCGAAAGAAGAAATCCCATCCCTCCTCTCCTTGTCACTTGGCATGACTAGATAACAAACACTCCAAGTCTTCAGTCCAGACTTCAGATCTGGTCACATTAAAACACTATCCATGTTCAAACTGGAAATGAGTTTCCTGTTTTATCATTTAAATGAGTTACCTTAATCCCTGGTTATCTCAGCAAACTTACTTCTCACTGCTCGCTGCAGCCTGGAGCCAGCCAAGAATGAGATAAAGAGGCTAGACTACAGTAGGTTGGATTCATTCCACAGAGGTGCCTTTGTATGACTTGTGAGTAGAAGAGTAATGATGTTTTTTTTCCTGGCTCGAAACAGAATCGACTGTGCTATTTTGAAATCTACCAAAGGCAGACAGCCCAAGAACCTATAATTGTGGAGAGACACAGTCTTTTCTGGCAGCAGTGTCTGTGTGTGTAGGTTGTGAAAGGCAGTACTGGCCCAGCAGCAGACGCGGTGCCAGGCAAGCTGAGATTTGGACCCGGTACTATCATTATACTAACATATTTCCTGTATCGCCATTTTGTTCATGATAGCAAGTGGTGACCTTTCTGTGCCTCTGCTTCTCCAGCTAGTGACAGTGAGAGTTTCTCTTACATGGTACACGGATATTTTATGAGGACAAATAGAGCATAGGGTATGGAACAAATCTTAGTGGTTCTTCCACTACTGGCTGTGGGACGGTTAGGGGCTGAACTGTGTCCCTTCCAAATTCATATGTGGAAGTCCTAGCCCCCAGGACATGACCATATTTGCAGATGGGGTCTTTAAAGAGGTAATTAACTTAAAATGAGGTCATTAGGGTGGGTCTTCATCCTAAAGACCATGTGAAGAGACAGTGAGAAAGAAGGTAGCCATCTACAAGACAAGAAGAGAAGCTGCAGAGACACCAACCTGCTGGCTTGGACTCCTGACCTGCTGAACTGTGAGGAAATACATTTATGCTGTTTAAGCTGCCCAGTCTGTGGGACTTTGTTATGGCAGCCCAAGCAAATGAACACAGGGACCTTGGGAAAATGACTTAAGCCTTCTAGGCAGGATAAATGACATAAATCACAGGGCCCGATATAAATGAAAATGTGGGACCCTTTGTTAAAAAAATCATTAAGAATTTCAAGACGGTGACAACGGAGCATGAAACCAAGTGTGGGGACCCTCTCAGCTCCGGGTCCTGTGCAGCTAGCTGCACACGTCACCCGCCCACAGAGCCAGTTCTGCTTCTAGACCTCAGTTTCACCATCTGGAAAGTGGTGATGATAATTGCACTTACTTTTAGGGTTGTTGGGAGGATTATATCAGATTCTAGGACTAAGCTCTCAGAGAACATGAAAGCGTGGCCAGGAAAGGTGTTCAAAGTTTGACATTAATTGTCTTGCCGGGGTTGAGTCCCAGGATCACAAGAAAGATTAGTTTGTTTGCTTTTTCTCTGTTTATGGTCAATGAGCCATGAGCCTCCTCGGTGGGAGGAGAGAGTGTGTTTGGGGAGGGAGGGAACATGGGCATTTTAGGGCTGAGAGATTCTGCTGGGATGAACAATGCAGATTGTTTGATAATTTACTTATAGTCTGAGGGTCTCTGCCGTAGGGCAAGTGATTTCTTTCTCCTCCTTCTCTCTTGTCTGCTACCCAGGAAGTATGCTCCACTGAGAGTGGCATGTGGACCCGTGTTGCTGCCTGACTTTCTGACAAAAGTGTTATTATTTCCACACATATGACTCTTTTATGCTATAAATAAATAAAGCTTTAGAAGGCAACTGAACACAACCCTGATGTCTAAAATAGGACAAGACAAATAAAGACGATGCTTATAACATTAATCCTCATTAGGAAGCCAAGAAAGTCAGAGGATTTTGCGTGGCATTTTGGAAGGGGGCAATTATTTTATTTGACATATTTATAATCTTCTAAAATAATTTAGAAGCCAGTGGGTTGAACGGATTAGAATAAAATGCCCAACACTAATACTTTTTCAAAGAATAATATCATAAGACAATAACTTTTAGTGCAAGACATAAAGTTCTAACTAAATCTTCTGCTGGTATTTCGGCAGAACTTCACAGCATAGTGAACAGAACAAATGTTAGTGCTTCTTCTTTGCAATTTCTTTGCAATTCAACCTCTCCTGAGGAGGTCTCAATCTAGGGCCCAACTCTTTTCCTTCTTAAAATGATGATGGAATCACTGATTCACAATATCCATTGATTGCCCTTTTTTTAAAGAATGCTTAGAACTTTACAAATGACTCCTACAAGGAAGTAGCACTTTCCTTGGACCACTGGCTGCTCTCACAAATGTACTCAATAAAATCAAAATGGGCTTGACTGAGGGCCGTTTTTTTTTTCAGTGACACGAGATATGATATGCCCTGATTTTGTTCTGATCATAATTAAAATAAATCTAAATTCCTTCAAGGCCCTAAGTGATCTGGCTGCTGTTGTAAGAGGTTGTTGAAAGATAAAACAATATTCAAGCTCCTCTTCTCTTGGCCTTTGTTCATTGCCCCTATAATCATAGCCTCTTCATTCTAGTTACTCTGGGAAGGAATGAGGTAGAACAGGACCATGTCATTAATATAATGATATTTAATTAATATGCAATGATAATTACATGTTGTAAACTAAAGCATTCTAAAATGCCTGCAGAGTGTGGCAAAAATATATTACCAGGACAGACGAGGCTGACCCAAAGAAACATCCTTTAGAGACAAACCCAGTCTTGATCACCAGATAATACCTTAAGAACTTTCACTTCATTTCAGAATAAAAACACTTTGTTTTTTCTAATCCATTTCTTTCAGGGAAGGTAAAATGCTCTCACATTCATTATCTCATTTAAAGTCACGGCATCAGGTAAGCTCTTTCAGGTGGTAAGGCATTAAGGCAGTCAGGTGTTCAGATTACCTCAGGTGGTAGAGATGTAGCGTGAGCACCTGAAGAATGAAGGAAATGCAGGAAACCGCGGAACCATCAAGCCTCACGAGAAATGGAACATGATTCAGGATGCAATAGTAACTCTCCTAGTCTATCATTCTTGGAACTCAGCCTCTCTCTTGGCACAGACTGTAATGTCAGACTGGGTTGGATCATGCTGCTTCCTAGCTACGTGACCTTGGCGAGTTACTTGAGCTCTCTGTGGCTCAGTTTCCTCATCTGTGAAATGGAAACAAGGTTGAAGTTAATATATTTAAAGCATTTGGAATACAGGTTGAGTATCCCTTATCCAAAATGCTTGGGACCAGAAGTGTTTAGGATCTCAAGTTCCTTCAGATTGTGGAATATTTGTATTGTACTTATCAGTTCGGCATCCCTAATCTGAAAATCTGAAACCTGAAATGTTCCCATGACCATTTATTTCCTTTAAGTGTCATGTCAGTGCTCAAAAAGTTTTGGATTTTGGAGCATTTTGGATTTGGGAGTTTCAGATTAGGGATGCTCAACCTGGCACACAGAAATTGGTATGTGTTTGCTATCATCATTATTATTTTTATTGTTGTTGTATTTTCTATTCTTTCTGTGGCTACTGTCCACTATACCCCCATGGTGTCTGTTGCCTCGTGGGTTCTGACTTCGGTCTTTTCAATGTGTGTCTCTTAGCACCTCCCCCTTTCTGCTTTACATTTACTTCAGCTACTGACTGCTTTCTTTTGACCTCATTTTCTATCCCTTATGCTTCTACTTTCTTATACTTCTGTTTATCGCCTCTATTCTACGTGCCTCTTTGCTTCTGCTCTACTCTCTTGTCTGGTTTTCTGGGTGTCTTACGTTTCACGTCTTGAGAGAAGATGTGATGGGCCAGTGAGTTGCTACTCAGTGTGGACCTCTGCTGAACAGTTCCCAAGCTTGTTTGCCCCGCGCTGTTGACAAGTTTAGACCGACTATCTTCAATTCACGTGGGAATCCATGCTCTAATCAGTACTGTGGGAGCTGCCAAGACACTTAGGATGTTAACCGAGGAATCCTGTGTGTAGAGAACCATTTCAGACTCTCAGAAGGAGGCTGTGGGGTAGCAGTGTCCAGGGTTTCATGGATCCCTTTGGTACACTTTTTTTTTTTGCATGTACGCCATCCCATTCATAGATGAAGAAACTGAAGCTTAAAAATGTCAAGTGATCTTATAACTCAGAGCACACACTTTATTTAATTTTATCAAGGAAGAGGTGCTATTTCTTACACTTCCTTTTATTAAAGAATGGGTGAGGATCTTTTTTCAGAAATGGGATCTTGTAATGTAAAAGGTATTACTATGGCTATTACATTATATCTAATTTAGAATTCAAGCACTATAGGGCCAAATGGAAATTATCTAAGGTGAAATAAGAGTAGAGGGGTTTAAAGCATTGAAAAGACACATACGCTAAAGTGATAGTTGTGATACTTTCTCTTCGCTTTCTTAATACCTTGGCTAGTTTAACAAACCACAGCACTAATTATCTGGCAATTCAAAAGCTGTGCAGTCATCACCCGTCAGTGAGAAGGCTTTTCTGAAGACAGAATGTGGAGGAACAAGGGAAAGCAGCAGAGAACCTAATTTTTAGGACTCGGGAGACAGATGCTCTACCTTGAAGATTTACTTATCAGCTACTTGTTTCAACTTGCCAGGAAAATTCCTTCAATGAAAGCATTTAAGCCCATCGTCTTATCCTCATCTTACATCTGTTTTTCAGCTAAAACTTATTCTTCTCAGTCCTCTTTGACAGAAGTTTATGGATTGAACTTGACATACCATTTTAAAATGTAAATTCTAGTTAAGTATTAGGAGAGACTAAATAAACAGTAAATTAATGATTGTCTGGGTGAAAAGGTGAGTGGAGTAGAAATGAATGATCAGTCTGAAGCCTGGGAATCATATACAGGACTAGTTCAAGGAATGTGAAATTGGGTAATTTTGACTGGTAGTCAGCTGTGATGTATTATTTGAAAACTGAGCCTTACTGATTATTGTGGCAGGTGAAACCAAGGCCAGGGGGTTATGCGTTATCAGTAATTCTCTAAAGAGGACTGTGCAAAGTGCATTTGGTAGGAAGGATGGCAGTGACCCATCACCCCGGGAAAGGTCTGACAGCTTGGGGAAAGGCTTGGCCTGCTTGAGATGAACACTATGCAGATCCTCTGCATGGAATGGAAAACAGGAATTACTCCTGTGTATTGACAGGGCTGGCCTTCCGTCTTGGTGGCCTCTCTCAGAATATGGGAACCAGACGTACTTTTTAGGAAATTCAATTAACTAAGTTTGTAATGGGGTTAATTGTTTAAGGGAATTTAATGTGTTTAATTTAGCCATTCATTGAACATTAATCAAAGACCATAAAAAGCGATTCTTATTTTTAATTAAAATTTTTTTTCAGCTTATAAGTAGATTAATAAAATGAGTAAGTTGAATATAAGCAGGTTTTTAGATGTATCTGGTGGGTAACTGGAGCATAATCAGGACAACTGGGTTGCAAGGAAACAGTAATTAAAATAAGACTCTCCACTTGTAGCAAGATATTGTGCCTATTTCTACCCTGTCTCTACGGGCAGGAAGGGAACGCGGAGGGGGTTGGATTCATAAATGATGTCAGTGGTGATAGCTGAGTAGTGGCTTAGTATTCAGCTAAAGGATATTAAAATAGTGTCTGGATTATCACCAATGCCACGCTTAGAATCAGACAGAATAAGCAGCAATTTCCTTTAGAAGGAATTCTAAAGCTAAGCTTGTTTCATTTGGATTTGGGTTCATGATTCATAACATGTGTTTAACCCATTCTGTGTTTGGCAATGTGACTGGGATGAGAACAACTGGAGGCACGCAGATCCTTTGTGATCACTCTGGTTAAGTTATTCCTGAACTTCTGAAGACCTAGCTCATAGCAGGTTAAGAGTTTAAAGCAAAAGATGGCATTCATTCATTCATTCATTCATTCATTCATTCAGTGAATTTTTAATGAATGTCTATAGGACAAAACATAGTTCTAGATTCCATAAAGGATGTAAAGATGAAACAAATTAGCATCCCGTTCCCAAGGACGGTGAGGAACTTATAGCCAGGGAGGACCATAAGCCATCTATAAAAATAATAGTACAATAACTGTTTTATGTCGTAAGAAAAAGGGAAATATGTTTACTTATGACCTATGATCTGTCAGGCAAGGTGTTCTGTCATCTTGCATATGACATCTCATCTAATCCTTGCAACAACCTGTGAGGTGGATTTTAGTAGAAATGGGAAAAATCATTAATAACCAAAGACACATTATTAGGGAAGACAGGTGCAAAGTGTTTCAGTTTGCACAGTGTGGGCACATGAAGAAGAGTGGAAAATAAGGTAAGTTGGATGCCAGTCAAAAGGGTTTGGGTTTTGTTCCTTGGTAAAAAGGGGACTCATTTTTGTGTTTTGATAGGAGTCTTGAGTGGTTGGCTGTGCTGTAGAGACCACACAGGCAAAGGACATGAGCTTGATGAGTCTGGTGAGCCTTTCCTGGATTTCTGCACCTAAACAAAAACTAAGGAGGGAATGTTGTCCTCGTGCCTGCACAGGGTTGGGGATGGGGTAACAAAAATCGTGTTTTCTGTTACTTCAGAGGACAGAGGTGAAAGAGTGTAAATCATGGACAATCAATGCTTTAGATACAGAAAGAAAAAATAGCTTTGCAGTCAAATAGACCTTGGTTTCAACCCCAGTTCTGGGTGTTCTAGAGCAACTTACTTACACAATCTTGCTGAGCCTTTGGCTCCTTATGTTAAAATGGTGCTAATAACACTCACCTTACAGGATGTTTGTGAGGATAAAATGAGACCCAAGACAGTGTGGTCTTCGGGAGAAAAAGTCAGTAAAGCAAGATCCAGCTTGATAGGAGAGAGATCTTTAGTGGTGGGCTGCTTTCTTAGCTTGCGTGCTCCTTGTTGCCAGATACGACAAAGCAGGGGCTGGAAGCTACCTGCCAGGAATGCTGTAGATGTTCTTGCATCCTAAATAGGTGCTTGCATCAGATGACCTTTACGGTCCACTTCAACTTCTACTTTTGTTATTCTCTGCAGGTTTTCTCCTACTTCAGAGTGTCTCTTCCCCCCATCCTCCAATAGTAATAGTATCTGGCAAAGCTCATCGGTACCAAAGGTAAGGCTGATTGTAGGAATAACTAGGCAGAAAATAGAGATCTAGACCTACAGCGCTAATTAGTGTTGAAACCACAGGTGTCGTAAATGTGCATTTCCATTAAGCCAGCTTGGATCCAGGATAGTGGGTAAGTTCTGGGTACCTGCTCTTCAGGCATCTTGTCTTGCTTCTGCTGCCATATCCTGATCCTTTGGAGTTTCCCCAAGATACCCAAAGCCAGTGGTTTCAATATGTTTATTTAAGCGTTTGATTCTCCTTAAAAAATAAAGTATTGTGGTGGAGCCTAAATGTAGAACAGAGAAGAGCTGTAACTCTGGTGAAAGGGAGGGGTGAAGGAGCCTGAAATCTCACCCACTGGTTCCTTCCTCACCCACTCTGTGTGACCCTTGGTTCGAACACTACTGCTCCAGATCTGGCCAGCGGCCTGTTTTCAGTTTTCCTCTTGAGCCTTTTGTTTTCTGGACTCTGGTGGCAGCTGTTATCACTCCAGCTGCAGAGGGATGGGAGGCAATTTCCTGTTATTCTATCCTGCCATCCCTGTGGGGGTGGGACAGTCCCTCCCCCATCTCCTGTGGCTGGCTGTAGTTTTTGGAAGAATGTGAGCTTGGATGCAGCTCGCCTGTGACCGGAAGAATGGCTGGTAGCCACACAGCCACTGTTTGAAGGCATGTGGGAGCAAGGCAGGCAACAGACACTGACAGTGTTGAGTTGTTGATCCAGAAGTTCTCTGAGAGAAGTAGAGGTAGTTGAATGAATGGTGGGTAGGAGAAGGGAAGGGCTCTGGACAAAGCACAAAAAGAGAGAGAGAAAAAAAGAACAAGAAGAGATAGTTGAAATTTTTGGCTGAGAGATTATTTGGGGGTTGAGTGCATTTAAGGAATGGAAAGGGAACAGAAGTGACATGATGATCTATTTTCTGGCACCCTGTGTTTTTATTGAGCCCTTTCCTTGAGTTGGGTGTGAAAAATACAAAGAGGTATTAAGCATAAAACTTGCTCTTTAGAGTTTGGGAAGTCAGGAAAAGTATTTAACTGGACACGAATAACCCATTTTTCCACATCTGTACAGTCTCAATAGTCCTTACAACAACCTTTGACGTAGGTGTTGTCGGTCTCATTTTAGGGAAGGAGGAAGCTAGGGTTATGTGGATGGATATTTTAGTGACTTGCCCAGAGTTGGGCCAAGAACCCCAAGTCCTTTTTCTGTCTGCTGTAGCACACAGCTAAGTCTTGGCAGAGGACGAGGACTTAAATTTAATTAGGCTTTGAGAGAAGGGTGGGACTTAACACACAGAAGAGTAGGGATTCCAGTTGGGCCGAAAGGTGAGAGCCAAGAGATCTGTCAGTAGACCTGTTTGACTACAGCACAGGGGTTCCCAGGAGTGAAGTGAGAGATAGGTGGGAAAGGTAAATAGCCAGATTAGGAAGAGTTTTAAACAGCTGGCTAAGAATTGCAGGGAAAGGGGACCTGATTTAGAGGGGAAGATGTTGGTGACAAAGCAAAATGTTTTAGAAAACTCATCTGGTAGTGGTGCAGAGAAAGAAACAGAGCGGAAACTGGAGTCAGAAATACAAGTTAGGAGTTTGGAACAGTGTAGGTGTGACAGGTAACCGTGATAGTAATAATATAAAGCAGGTCTGTGAGAGCAGTGGCCCGAGCCTGTGGGTTTTCTGGAGCATTATGGTGTTCGAAAGAGTGTAGATCATGGACACTCAATACTTTGGATATAGAAAGAGAAAAATGGCTTTGGAGTCAAATAGACCTTGGTTTTAATCCCAGTTCGGGGTGATCTGGAGTAATTTACTTGAGCCTTTGATTCCTTATGTTAAAATCGGGCTAATAACACTCAATTTACAGGATGGTTGTGAGGATTAAACGAGACACAATGCTGAACTCTGTGTATCCCTCTACAGTTTTTGGCAGAACAGTGAAATGTATGACATGTCATAAATCAAAAGCAAACAATAAAAACCAACAGAAAGCCAATGATCAATTCATTGTATTTCTAGAAGATGCTGGATAATATGCTACCTATATCTCATATAAATAAACCTGTTTTTCATTCAGTTCTGCCTTGGACTAGATATCAGGTAAATTGAACCGTCTTCTGAGGCTCTTTCTCTTCTGTCAGCCAAAGGGATTATACAGCAAAATATCTGTCAAGGGTAAATGTTAGTTAATTTTTAATTGATAGCTCAACCGCTGCAATTGGTTCTATTCAACAGTAATTATTCTCATGTGGTTTGCTGAACTCAGCTGTGAGGTCTCCCCCACGCTCTTTCAGTTTTGCCTTAAAACAGCTGCCTTAAGGTCTTTAAAACGGTAAATAGCAATTTTTCTTGCTCCACAGATTCCATTTTATCTGCCTGGGAAACTTGTGTGGTGTGATTTTCATCGCTAAAAGCAAAAGCAGCCACATGGTTGATAACGCCACCAGTTAACAATTCAGAGCTGGGTCTCCGTTTCTAGGATTCTCTTCCAAATCTTACCCAAGTGCTTTTGAAGTTCTCAGTTCCCTGTCTAAGGGAACACCCGGCAGTCCCAGGATGAAAGGGCAGAAGGGTGAGCTGACGTTTTCCTTTATTTGCATGGCTTTAAAGCTAGCCATTTTCTCCACCACGCGCCGCCGGCTCGGACTCGCCGGTGACACAGAGGCAATTGTTTCTCATTAAAAAGGGGGGTCGGGGGAGTTAGTTTCATTTCTGATCCGGAATATATAGTAAATACACCAGGAAAAGTTTTAAAAACCCGGTCCGCTAGGTTCTCTCCCATCGCGTTATCGCCTCTCTTTACAGATAGCAGGAAAGGCAGCATTTTTTTCCATCAACACCCACTTCCAGCCCTAGGCTCGCTCAGCGAGGAATGTATAAAATTAGTTGACTCCTCTGAGTGACTTGCGCGGGGCCCAATCCGCGGGCGCACGGGCGCCGCCGACCCCGCCCCCTTGCTGACTCTCTTTGGCTGATTCCTGCAGGGAGGGAGGAGAGAAGGCGACGGTGGGAGGGGGAGGTACCTGGAACTGGGAGTGATGTCAGCTCCCAGCGCGGTGCCTGCCCGGATTCCTGACATGGTGTAGGGCAGGCAGGGTGGGGAAGGCACCGGAGAGGACCCGAGCGCGGAGAGCCTGCGGCGGGGCCGGAGTGCTGGGGCTTTGAACTCCGGGGGAGGCAGGACCAGAACTTTTGGAACTAGCGCGGGTGGCTCTCCACCCCCAGGTAAGGGCGTTTGCTCCGCTCGGAGACGGGAGGGTAGTGGCACCGTTGTGTGGCTGCAGCTGGGGGTTGGCTGCTCCTCCTCTTCCCCGGGTGGGTTTCCTTTCCCAACTCTCTCCCGTTTCCCAGTGGGAACGGGCACTTTTTTGGAGGGTAGGTAGGGGTAGGGCTTAACGCCTGGGGCTCCAAACTGGCTTATGTGTGAAAACTACCTCCAGGATTATTGCGCATGTAAGGTCTGTGTCCTTAGACCCCCACACCCTAGCCTCCCAACGATACTTGAGAACCTCAGCCAGAGGGGGGTGTGTGTGTGTTGGGAGGCTGCTTTTAAAGTGCCACAAAAATTTTATGAATCATCGACTCAAAAATTACGCTCTTTGAAAGAAAAAAAGTTCTGTATTTTAAAAGCCCCCCTGTGGCCTATTATATATTAAGTAAAATAATATCAACGTTAGTCTCATATCAACGTCAAATATCCTTTTATATAGTCCAGTCAGGATGTGAGAAATTCAATAGGGGTGTATTAATTATGAGCTTCTGGGAAAACCGGTCTCTTGGGGGCACACTTCTAAAACGCCAGCTCTTATTCACTGTTATATTTTAACCGAGGAGGATCCCTTTGGTGATCTGGAGGGGTTAGGTTAGGAAGGCTGCGGGAGTCTTCAAATCTGTTTCCTGTGGCTGCTTGAGGGGCTGGTAGTTGCGTTTTCAGGGATGATTTTTAGAGAAGGGAGTTTTAACAGGGAAATGTGGTGGAAGGCGTGGCATGCAAACTCTTAATTACAGGGACGTGAATTTTTCAACATGTGGGACCAAAACAAATCCTTGCTTTCAATAAGAACTGCAGAGAGCAACAGAAAGAGAACTTAAACGTCCACGTTTGGTATTTAGAGAAAGCAATTGCCTGTTGGGAGGATGAGAAGTGGAAGAATATAATTCTGATTTGTTTATTTCCTGTTTCAAACCCTTTCTTTTCCTTGCTTGGGGATTTTGTGTGCGCCCAGGTCACTAGTTGGGTGACTTTCTGGGGGGAAAAAATTAACTCCATACACTGATTCAGAACTCCTGCTTATCAGTGCTTTAAGGTTTTTTTGGGGGTTGGGAGGAATAGAAAGAAATGTATGAGCTGAGACTCCTCACTCAAGTTTCCCCTTTCTTTCCCCTCGCAGTTCCCTCTCAGCAGTGAGAATCCTTCTTTTGGCAGGTCTGGAGGAAATGCCAATGGACTTCATTGTGAGTCAAAATCCACATCCCAGACCTGAATGAAAGGGCATTTCCAGGAGATGGGAAAAGAGAGAAGCCACAGCATTACATATAATAAACCCAAGTCAGGAAATGTGGTAGAGGACTTTATAGATGGGGTTATCTATCTTTCTAGCCAGATGAGAATTATGTTTCAGAGCTAGAAAGAAGTTTTTGTTTTGCAGTTGCTCATTTAACACCTGGGTGTGTATTGTTCTTACCTCCTGAAAATAATTAACTAACACAGGGTGGATAAAGAGCAGACTTTTTGAAAAGGCAGAATGTGCTTTACTGGAAAGACCAGAACATTTTAATTTTGGTTTGTGTTTTGGACTAAGACACAGACATTGCAAATGGCTCTGCGATAATGGTGAACAAGTCTTTTTTGTTTATGTTCTATGGGAAGTAAGTAAAACATACTGTATTTTCCAGTGTCCTTTTCGGTAAGAAAGAGATTTGAAATTCCTGTGGGCTAATTCCCAGGCTTGCTGTAGCCTAAGCTGATAGTGTTCATACTGCAATTTGTAATACCGAAAGATGGAGTTACAAAAACCAGACAGTTAAGCAAAGTATCTTTGGGGTGTTATCCTGATGTCCAGATTCAGATTTGGACTTTATTTCCAAGAAACTAGTTCTGGCTTAGGGACTTGAATGTATCAAAACTTTAAATTTAATTCACAGTAAGTAATAGCAGTAATTTTACATATTTAATTTGAACGAATATTTCTCTTGGTCCATGTTTATGAGGCAGATGTGGTATAATAAAACATGATACTTTTAAAGAACAACACTTAAGATATTTGGGTTATTGAGAAAAGTGGGATCAGGTTTTGGTTAAATTCTTTTTGACCAACAACTATCATATTTCCAATGGCTACTTTAAAAATTATAGTCATCTGGCCTTACTGGATAAATGTTAACTTGAAATCCAGAACACACTGTGTAGTTCCAGATCAATAGTGCCTGATTTCAAAGGCATCATAGACATTTTTTGGGGAACAAATTAATCTAGGAAGAGTTAGTTAACTTTATGTAGTATTTTTGTCACTCGCTGTACCAGTAGGAGATAAATCAGATGGAGGTTATTTTTCTGTCCATTAGCTGACCTTTCTTAAAACCTGTTTTTCATATTCATGAAATATTCATATTTTTATAAGTTGATTTAGATTATATTGATAATTTGTTACGGTAAAATTAACTTTTTGAGCTTTTTGTCTCTCATATTTAAAAGTACCTATATCCCAAACAGCACAATTGTCAAACTGAAAGAAGACCTCATTCAGCATTCTGTCTTTACAAAGATGTTACTACATGTTTCTGGCCTGGTTCGAATTACCTTTTCAAAACAGTGAATGAAGGAGTGAATTAATGCCTATCCATTCATTTTTGGGTCTGTGTCTTGATTCTTTATTAAAGAAATGTCACTTCAAGATAAAAACATAGGAAGTATTGCATAATGAGTTTCATTTCCAGAGATTTCCCTGGAAAGTCATATTAGTTCTGAAATTAAGAAAAAACAAATCACAGTTGAGCAGCTAATTGTGAAATCTTTCAGGGAGTCATAATTATTGTTTTTGTTTTTCTCAAACAGATGGGTTTAAAGATGAGATTCAGAGCTATTAAAGTTACCATCACATTTTGATACAGGATGTTGTTTGGGACTAAAGGGAACAAAGTGTCTGTCCCCTGGCTAGCATTTCCGTTCGGCTAAAGGTTGATAATTGCACAATGAAATCAGCCATCAAATTGTCTAAAAACTGACACTGTCCAAAAACTGCTCGGGGCTTGTGTAGTTCCCTGCATCTGTAGTGTGTTTTCTCACTTGTTTCTTAAATTCGTTGCTGTGCATGTCAGAACCTTCTTTCTAGTAAAAAAAACTACAGCTTTTGTCCCATATGTCACCATCACAAAAACTGATGCTTTATTAAATGGAGTTCGTGGCTTTAAAAAACTAAAGTGAATTAACCCACCCCATAAAATACAAAGAATCTTCTATTTCTTTTACACTCTTCATTTGAAATATAATTGATGCTTAATAGTTTGGCATTAGATGATTTTCAAAAAGCCAAATGGTGAGAGCTTCTTTACTTTTTTTTCCCCCCACTTTGAAGGAACTAAAACACCGAACAACTGGATTTTAGATTTAAAAAAACAACAAAAAAATAAGACCTTCCAGGAGTTTTAAGTTTGCACACTTGTTAGTTTTGGGGAGAAGCAGAGGGTCTGAGTTAAATGTGTAGTGGTCTATACTCGTTGAAGAATTTCTATTTCTGAAATGTAGATTTGGACTCTGGTTCGGGTGGGCTTGTTGTCACAGTTTGTGAGAGAACTTTGATTATGTGTCTCCCTGGAACTTGATGTGACTCACATTTTGACTGGCCCACATGCAACATCCTTGTTTTTGTTGGCAAGTGTAATGAATTCAGAATAGAGAGATCATTTAGTGGTTTCTGTACAGTGGTACAACTAAAAATGCCCATGACTGAAGGAATTGTACAAACTCAAATTGCACTGAGTATCAGTCATTCTGGCGAAGGGTCATGTCTCAGATATGGATCATGTAGGGGGAAGATCAAGTACTATAATGTTTGGGGCTGGCTCTAGATTTTATGGACACCCTGTGGACTCCAGAGTAGGTCTGGGTATTTTTAGCTCCTTTAATTTAGGGAAGTCGAACATTTGACATAAAAACAGAATGCAAGTTCTGGAGAGCAGGTGTGCTCATTCTTTGTGTGTGTCTGTCTGTGTTAACAGGGCAAACCTAATTTGACCTGGTGAAAGAAAGACTAAAAAGGCTGTTTTCAGTGACAATTCTATTTCTAAAGAAGTAGCTATCTTTTTTTTAAACAATAAAAATTGAACTCTGAAGAAGTGGCCAAATTTTTTAGGCAAGCAAGGTGGTTCTTGGAAAGAACTAGCTAGGCCTATTGGGAAGAGTACGAACTGTTTCACAGTATGAATGTGATACTGTACCATAGAATTACATAGAAGCTAATACTGTATCATGTCACTAAATGTGCCTGTTATCTTCAATTTCTGTGCCTAGGATCCAGCTCACTGAGGCCCTCTTGCTTGCACTTTGTCTCTCTTCTCTTCATCTATAATACTTTGCACAGATGTTACCACCACAGAAGCTGTATGAGTTTTTTGAGGAAAGTTTATTATATTTATTTGGAAGACAGTTAAAAACAAGGATGAAACTCTATGGCCTACTTTCTTCATCTAATAACTTGACAGTGTGGCTGCAGTTGCATAAATGATGTCCCTACAACCAGTATCTTTTTGTAAAGACACCGATTCTTATACCAACACATAGTAGAGAATTTTATTTTGTTTGAATTGGAATTTGAACACTCTCTATTTTTTCTTATGAATGATGGAAGAGTCAAATGAGCCTGTAGATTCTCCTCTAAATTAACCTTGGGAAGTGAGAGGGAGGGCAGGAAACAGTGACAACTCAGAGGAAACACTCTGGTTGAACTTGTGAATCCGCCAGGACCATTTGTGTGAAGTCACCTGGGTCTCAGTGTTTTTCCTCTGGATCAGCTGCCTGGATGCTTTTGTCAAACTTTCAGGCTCTTCCATCCTCCACCTCCATCTATATGTGACTTTGCACAGCCAAGAAAACGACTAAGCACAGGATTAAGTTTCTTGTATTGTTTTTCTCTACTCAGAGTGCTTTGATGCTCAAGGATGACTTGCACTCCACATCACCCAATATCCATCCCACCTGCTATTTTTTTTTCAGCTGAACCCATTGTGTTTAATTTACCACTATGGCCAGTTAAAAGTGCTTAATTTCCCCAAATCCCTTGCAGCTGGGGGTGTCTGAGTGCGGTAGTCCTGGCTCATGAGAAGTAAGTAGCTGGACAGCCTCTATGAGCTTGCCTGGTAGGCCGTCGCTTCTATGTAGTGCTTCTTTCTCCCTGGAGAAAGTGGACCAGCCATCTTGTGACCAAAGACAAGAAGCTTGAAGGTTAAGGGTGACTGCATAGAAAGTTGGAAGGAGGCAGGGAAGCTGACGGCATTTTGGAGCTGCTGTACCAGACCTGGTCCTCCCATTTCTTGGCTTTATGTGAGAAACATGAAGTAAAAATAAAATTTGGTTAAACCACAGAAGTTGGATTTGTTACTTGCAGCCAAATGTGATCTTAACTGAATCTAAATTTAAAAAAAATCATAGTTCATCTTTTATGCAAGAATTAAAAGGCATTATTCTATATGAGGAAAGAAGGGTAGGACTTTGGAGCCACACAGATCCTTGAGTCCTAACTTTGCTATTTACTACAGTCTAATACTGGCAAGTAATTAAACCTCTCTGGGTCTCAGTTTTCCCATCTGTAAAATGGTAGTACTGATATTTGTGTCATAGAATTTTTGTGAGGATTAGAAATAATTAGAAATTATTAACAGAACTAATAATGGCATATTTTGGCACACACATAGTAGGTTTTCAACAAATGGTGGTTGAAGGAGAGTGTAGCAGGGAGCCTTAAGGGGGGAGGCAAGAATTCAACTGTTTCTCTGGGAGGTTCTCAGTAAACACAGTTGAGATGGCTGAGTGGTAGATTAGCTTTACAGCTGCAGTCACTTCCCTCCATGTGCTCATCCATCTCAACTCCTGTCTCTTGTCCTCATCCCGCCTGCCCAAACCAGGATGCTTGGAACTCTTCTGTTCTCCACCTTCGGCTGAGAGAGCAAAGGATGTCCTTATGAAAACTATCAGCTGTAGCATAAGGATGGAGGGTGTGGGCTTCCTAGTCAGACTAATGTGGATTAGAATCCCTTGTTGTTATCAGCTATGTGATTTTGGTTAAGTCTTCAGTGAAATGGGAATAACTGGGTAGTGATGAGGATTAAATACGCTAACGTGAAGCACTAACAGCTGTTTTCCTGGTACACAACATGCACTGGATTGGTGACAGATATTGTTATTATTTCTTTTTTTTTTTTTTTTACATTACTCTTGAAATATAAAACATCGTCAATTTGTTGGGCCTTTTGGGGGTCTGTGGGGGAAGATCATACTACGAACTAGACTAGTCACCAGAGCAAAGGAAGAGATTGAGTTTAATGAGATCCCGCTAGAGGAGGTGGGATTTGAATGGGCCTTGAAGGGTGGGTAGGGGGTTTTGAAGAGGCAGTGAGGGGAGATGAGCACACTTGGGTGTGGAGCAAAGTGTAGATTATAGTGAGATTAGATTTAGAGAAAAGATAGATCAATATTGTTAAAAGAGGTAAGCTATATTGGGGCCAGATCTTAGAGGGCTTTTAGGGAGAGTGACAAGATTATACTTTAAAATGGGATTTTTTTTAAGGTGAGAAAGAATGAGACAACTATTATTTTATAAAGATGACTCTGGAAGTAGTATGTTGAATGTTACCAGGGAGTGTATGTGGCAGGGGGAGGGCGAGGGTGGAACACCATAAATAAAGACCCATACGCATATGTTAAATTAAAAAAAAACTTTTTTAGAAACAGGGTCTTGGCTATGTTTCCAGGCTGGAGTGCAGTGGCTATTAACAGGCACAAACATAGTGCTTTGCAGTTTCAAACTCTTGGGCTCATGTGATCTTCCTGCCTTAGCCTCCTTAGTAGCTGGGACTACAGGCGTGTACCACTGTCAACGGAAAAAAGACCAAATTCTGTAAAATAATTTTAGAGAGATTTACTCTGAGCCAAATTTGAGGACCATGACCCGGAGCCACGCCCAAGAGGCCTTGAGCAAGTGGTCTCCCTGTGGCTGGGTTACAGTTTGGTTTTATACATTTCAGGGAGACAGGGGTTACAGGTAAAGTCATAAATCAATATGTGGGAGGCATACATTGGTTTGGCCCGAAAAGGTGGGCCATGTCGAAGTGGGGGCTTACAGGTTATAGGTGGTTTAAAGATTCTTTGGCTTGTAATTGGTTAAAGACATGAAGCTTTGTCTAAAGGCTTGGAATGTTTCAACATAAGGAGTTGTTTATCAGAGATGATGCCCACCAGACATCTATTCGTTGTGTAAATTGAGGACCTGCAGGTTTGTCTTGCATACCCTTAGGCCTGTTAATGGGTTACAAAGGATGTCCCCAAGAAGGGAGGGGGGCATGATGAGGCATGTCTGACCTCCTTCCTCCTGGCAGGTAATTTAGTCTTAGGATATTCCTTTGGTCAGGAGGGGGTCAGTTTAGTCAGCCGGTGGGGGGTGGGGTGAGCCTTAAAATTTTATTTTAGTTCACACCACCTTGCCTGGCTACGTGATAGTTGAATTTTAATGGGAAATATGAGTTAAGATTTGAACATCTGCAGAACATTTGAGATTCCCTCATGACCCATGACAACCTACTTAGTTTTCTTATTGTGTAAATGGATAAAATAATAGCACCTGTCTCATCCGGTTTCTAGGAGAATAAAACAATGACAATAATAGGTAATAGCACTGGTTATGTATCAAGTGCTATTCTAAGTGCCTTCCGTATTTTAACTTAGATTATTCCCATATTACAGATGAGGATTCTAAGGCACAGAGAAGCTAATCAGGTTTCCTAAGGTTATGCAGATTGTGCGTGTTGGACTCGGGATTTAAACTCAGGCAGGTACAGCTCTGGGGCCAGTATCTTCAACCACTTCATAGTCCTGCCTCTGTCCTGCCCCCGATTCTGTACTTAGCACATTAAAAGCCATTAAGAACTGT
>NW_012140524.1:5727960-5729891 GCF_000956105.1 Propithecus coquereli | reverse complement strand
TGGCTGATCTTTTAGTCTGAGAAATTAAGTTCTCTGTTCATAATGTAAGTTGGATATATGCTTTGTAGCAGCCTTTGCTTTTTTAGGAGAAATATTTCTTAGGTCTCACCTGGCTATTGTCACCGCTATGTCACCTGGTGACCTCAGCTGATCTTGACCTCATTCTCCAAGCTTGTCTTTCCCTGCCCCTGTGCAGAGGACCCAGGCTCCAACTGCTGGAGTGCTTTAAGTCCACTAAACCTTTCTGTTTTCCCTAGTGCTCTTCTCTTTGCTTACCCCTGCCTCTTTCCTCCAGGCCCACGTGAAAGCAGTCCACCAGGAAAACTTTGCCGAGAGTCTCAGAGCTCAGCCCAGGAACTTTGCAGGAATCAGGTAATCAAATTTTTGGATTTTAAATGCTCAAGTACCAAGTGGCTGGTGAGTCGAGGTTGTCTTCATTGGAGCCTTCCAGCCCAGTGATTTTGAGGTGCTGTGATTCTTCCATTGCCTGTACCTATTTATTGCCACGTATTTGGCATCTTGTTTTGTTTTTTTTTTGAAATTATACTTTGTGATAGGAACTTTATTTGCACCATCTCAGTTAATTACAAGGGTAGGTACTAGCATTATCTCCATTTTACAGATGAGAAAACAGAATTTTCTCCCAAGCCGACTCTCCAAATGGCTCTCTAGGTTTGTCTTATTGACTACACCTTTGTTAATAGGACCTACTCTACCTAGTAGGAACTCAATAAATATTTATATGATGAGAGTAACGATTCCTTCAACCAACATGCATTGAGGCCTACACCAAACTCCTTGGGGATGCAGACATGACCCAAGTAGAAAAGATGGTGTCAGTTACACTCTGAGCTGGCTTCGTGCTTGGCATGAATGCAGCATGGAGTTGTGGAGCTTGGCCTCTGGAGTTAGATGGGCCTGTAACTGTGTTTCCCTTACCTCCTTGGTCAAAGGTGGGCAATAATGGTATATGCTTTTGTAGCAGTGGTTTTTGAGGTGATTTTGACCCATAGGAGTCATTTGGCAATGTCAGGGGACATTTTTTGTCACACCTGGAGTTGCGAATGCCACTAGCATTTGGTGAGTAGAGTCCAGGGATGTGGCTAACTATTCTATGATGCACAGGACAATCTCCCTGCCCCCCGCACCCCAAAAAATTATCTGGCCCAAAATGTTAAAAGTGCTGAGGTTGTGAAGCCCAGCCTTGTAGGGTTGTGAAGATGGAACAGCACAGTTAGCTGTAACTCTGAGAAAACCACCTCAAAGACTGCAAAATCAGCCCTTGAAAGGCGAACCTCAAAGGACTTAATTTCTGCAGCATCTGTGGTTCTCCCCAGTGGAAAGCCTTGTGTAAGGATCTCCTGCTCTCCTGTTCAGAAGTGGTGACACACTCACTGGGGATTGTTTATGTTACTCTGTGTACTGCCCTGAGCTGGCATGGATTTATCAGAGCTGTAAAAACAATTATTAGTTTTTAGGGTGTTCCTGGTAAACTTCCTGCTTGCCTAACTAGTTTGTTCTGTGAAGATAATTTTGGTGTGCGGATTTAAATCCTCTGATGGAAAATGTTTTGGTTAGTGAATTCCCAAAATATGTTTTGATGCGTGGGACAGGAGAAGTTTTTGTTTTCACATCAAGAAGCCTCATGTTGTTTCTAGCCTAGATTTAAAACAAAGCAGTTTCCCCCCCACTTACTGCCTTACCTGCCTGTCTGTGGGAGTGGGGTGGAGAGCTGTTGGATTTCCATCTATTGTTTAGTGTGGATTTACACTTGAAATTGTTATTTAAATTTTTTTGTAATTATAAAAGTACCTTATAGAAGAATTAAGTAGTATAGAAAAAATATACACAGTTAAAAAGACAAAGTCATCAGTAATCTTCCCACATGAAGGTATAACTACCTACCTTTGGTGTGTTTCCTTCCACTTTTT
>NW_012140524.1:5723676-5727910 GCF_000956105.1 Propithecus coquereli | reverse complement strand
AAATTGAGGACCTGCAGGTTTGTCTTGCATACCCTTAGGCCTGTTAATGGGTTACAAAGGATGTCCCCAAGAAGGGAGGGGGACATGATGAGGCATGTCTGACCTCCTTCCTCCTGGCAGGCAATTTAGTTTTAGGATATTCCTTTGGTCAGGAGGGAGTCCATTCAGTCAGCCAGTGGGGGGCGGGGTGAGCCTTAAAATTTTATTTTAGTTCACACCACCTTGCCTGGCTACGTGATAGTTGAATTTTAATGGGAAATATGAGTTAAGATTTGAACATCTGCAGAACATTTGAGATTCCCTCATGACCCATGACAACCTACTTAGTTTTCTTATTGTGTAAATGGATAAAATAATAGCACCTGTCTCATCCGGTTTCTAGGAGAATAAAACAATGACAATAATAGGTAATAGCACTGGTTATGTATCAAGTGCTATTCTAAGTGCCTTCCATATTTTAACTTAGATTATTCCCATATTACAGATGAGGATTCTAAGGCACAGAGAAGCTAATCAGGTTTCCTAAGGTTATGCAGATTGTGCGTGTTGGACTCGGGATTTAAACTCAGGCAGGTACAGCTCTGGGGCCAGTATCTTCAACCACTTCATAGTCCTGCCTCTGTCCTGCCCCCGATTCTGTACTTAGCACATTAAAAGCCATTAAGAACTGTTAGTCAATATTATCCACATAAATATGTTTGGCAAGAATTTAGAAATTTAGGCTTAGAGTTTAGGCAAAATCCTAGATTTCTGGATCATCTCCATAGGGCAGTTACATAGAGTGAGCATAGAGGAACTTTCCAAACAAAAACATGTAGAATAAGAAGAGAAGCAAGCACGCAGTCTTTAGGGAACTCTCCACATTTAGAAATCATCAGACAGAAGAAGTTATTAAAAGAGATAGAGAAGGAACCGCCAGAGAAGTGGAGGAGAAATGTGGCCAAGGGAAGAAGCACACCTGACATGAGTGGACTGTCCCTGCCATCCTGTGCAGCCTCTCATCCCAAGGGTGGGTGTGAGAGGCAGCCCCTGGTCCAGCTGCCAGGTCAGTTCATGAGCTTGGAGAGAGCAGTGTTAGTAGCACAGCCGAGATGGAATCTACAGTGCAAAAAATTGAAGACTCTCTGGGAGGGGATGAGCAGCAGGTGGCCCAGTGAGTTCATCCTTGCAAGGAATTGACCCAAGAGAAACATGGTAGGTAGCTTGGGTTTGAGGAGGGTGCAGGTGGAGGGGATTTTGTTAGAAATCGAAGGGCAGGAAGGAGTGTGAGTGCAAGGCGTAGGGGAGAAGGACAGGGATAGACTCAAAATTCGGGGGAAGGTGGTGGGTTAGCCTTGAATTCTGTGAGAACACTTCCTCAGGTGGGATGGAAGAAAGGAGGGGGAAATGGAAAGATGTGATCTGACGGGGTGAGAGTTGAGTGAGTTCACTGCAGGCGGTCTGCATTTTTGTGCAGAGCAGCAAGCAGTGAAAGGAAATGCATAGACAGTCGACTCAGGCTCCTGAGAGGCTGGCTTTGGGGATTATTATGCAGGAGAAATTTGAATGACAGAAGTCTCTCATCTAAACAATACAAACTGACACATTTGCCAGGATGTGTCTCCAGGCAGGAAGTTAATTTACTGACGTGGAAAGTAGTGGTACAAAAAAAAAACAAAAAAATCAAAAACACAACAAAACCAGGAGAATGAAATTAGACAGAGGAAAACTTGACTGTATTTGAAGGAGGAATTTTTAGGCAACCGGACTTAATGGTTCACAGACCAACTTCCTGGGGAAACCTGAGCACTGTGAGCAGTGAGAATAGCCTGGTTCTGGAGCCACAGCCAGGGTTTGGTTAAAACAGAACCACCAAGGCAGCAGGAAATATTCCATGGAAAGGAGTTGTCCAGCAGGGAGGCCTGGGATTAAATGCTGCACCTGAAAGGTCGTCTTTAGTCTTCACTTTAATTATTTCTAGAAAGATCTTTAGTTGCAAAGACATTGGGTTGTGGTATTTCGGCCGGTTCGTTGTGGTAATGATATTGGGATGGAAGAAATGCAGTAATTAAGAGTGTGGTACTAAAAAATCACTACCTTATCAGTCCATTCGTGGGTCTTTTGGGGGTTGCTTTGAAAGGTGTCAGTGAAGGCTTGTCCAAATCTGTGTAGATATTTAGATAGGCGTAATATTCTTGAAGTCAGCGGTTCTCAGCAGGACCAGCTACATAATTTGAGGAGCCCAGTGCAAAATGAAAATCTGTGACTGCTTGTTCAAAAAGCAGCAAAAAGTGCTGTTAAAGGTACTAAAAGATAAAGTGCTTTCCTTTCTTCTGCCATCTTTCTCTCTTGACTTGTGTTTATTTGCAAATTGATGTTATTCTAAGTGAAGAAAATTAAAATTATAGCATGAATTAAATGTAGAAATTAAATTTTAAAAATTAAAATGGCAATTATTGGCATGCATTTTACTGTTCATTTTTGTTTTGTGCAATGCTGGTTTTAAATGCAAATATAAGAGCATAGAGCTTGTATGCAGAATTGCTGAAATCCCACCATTTGTATTTTGTACATGCATATATGTATATTGTTTATACTAAAACAGTAGACACGTTGCACAAAACTAACTTAACTACTTCTATTTCCCTTCTTGACATGCACACATTGTATCAACACCATACCGTTGACTTACAGATGGGTAAGGAAGTTCTGAAAGGAAAAGAAACTGTAGTTATACTGAGTTATACTGTCTTTTTCCTCCTATGGTGTCATTTTTAACATAAGTGGTTAGCTAATACAGGGAAGTGACATGAGTAAGAGAGGATATGATAGGGTTCCTTGGTCATTAGTGTTTCTTAGAAAGACCTTTTTATGTGCAAAGCAAGTTCTGGTTCAAATGGAAGGCATAGGTTCTTGGAGCTGTGAGCACCCACCTACCTGCTTACTCGGTTGTATTTGTGACACAGTTACCTTGCATTTGCTTTGAGTCTTGCTGAGCTCCGATGTGTGTTGAGTTCACGGGTATTCTGTGCTCACAGGGCATTGCAAACACTATGTGAAATCCTGGCAGTGCATATCACGTGGCTCTCCTCTGCTCACACGAGGGCTCCACTGTCCAATCAGACCTCATTTCACAAGTTCAAAGTTAAAATTATTAAGATTCTCAAGATGGAGATGGAGCATTAAACCAGGTGTGGGTCCTTTCTGAACATGGGGTCCTGCGTCACTGCCCAGGTCACAGGTCCATGAAGATGGCCCTGCTTCTCAGGAATCAAAGATCTCACTTTAAAGTCTGAGTTTCCCTCTCTGGTCTTCAAGTCTCAGCTTCATTATCAAAGTTTGCAGTGCGTCAGCATAGTGGGTGGTATCCTAGGGACTGTCTCCTGGCTTTCAACATGGTCATTTTTGACTTTCAAGTATTTTTTGAACCCCTCTATGTTGACTCTCCTATTGCCTTGGTTCACATTCCCATTATCTCTGATATAGACCCTGCAGTTAGTCCCTTCTCTTTATTCCGCATCTTACTGCCAGGCACATTTTCCAAACAGATTTGGTACCAGCCTACTGTGCCTGCTGCAAAGCTTGCTTTGCCCTCCTGTGAGCTATGGCTTACAGCACATTCTCATACTGGTGCTCCTGGGATGGAGACTGCGTGGAGACAGGTGCGATTTGGCCTACACAGTATTTAGGAAATTTTAGTCCACAATTGGTTGGAGAGGTTTCACTTATTGAAATTCACCTAATGAAATAAAAATTTAAAAAAGGGAAGATCTGGCTGCCCTGGGCTCTTCTTGCCTTGTGCTTTGCTGGTGTCCAAGAGAGCAGGATGGATTGGACATGGGGAGAAAAAGGTGAGGGTTTACTTTTGAGGCAGATTGACTCTTTGTTCTGGCAAAGTCTTCACTTTCACTTGTGTAAATGGAAAGCAAGTATCTGCCTGTTATCAGGGAATGCTGTGAAGCAATCTGATGGCTGATCTTTTAGTCTGAGAAATTAAGTTCTCTGTTCATAATGTAAGTTGGATATATGCTTTGTAGCAGCCTTTGCTTTTTTAGGAGAAATATTTCTTAGGTCTCACCTGGCTATTGTCACCGCTATGTCACCTGGTGACCTCAGCTGATCTTGACCTCATTCTCCAAGCTTGTCTTTCCCTGCCCCTGTGCAGAGGACCCAGGCTCCAACTGCTGGAGTGCTTTAAGTCCACTAAACCTTTCTGTTTTCCCTAGTGCTCTTCTCTTTGCTTACCCCTGCCTCT
>NW_012140524.1:5719168-5720251 GCF_000956105.1 Propithecus coquereli | reverse complement strand
AAAAAAAAAAAAAAAAAAATAGAAGCATCATTAAAATCTAGAGCTTCTTACTCCAGGGCTGATCCATTCTACTAATGAAACAATTCCCTCAGTGAAATTGCTGGTTGTAATTTCTCGTTGGTACTATAATAGTAGGCAGAGGATAGCACCAACTGTTTTAGGTTTGGAGTCAGATATATCTTGGCTAGAACTCCAACATTGTCATATCTTAGCATTGTGACTTTGTTACTTACCCAGCCCGAGTTCTGGTTTTCTCATCTGTAAAATGGAAATAACAATGTCTGCCTTGTAGGAATACAGTAAACCCTCCATATCTGTGGGTTCCACATCCGTGGATTCAACCAATAGCAGATTGAACATAGTAAAAAAAAAAAAAACCATAAAAAGTAACAATATAACAATAAAATAACACAAATTAAAAATACAGTGTAATAACTATGTAGCATTTACATTGTATTAATATTAGATATTATAAGTAATCCAGAGATGATTTAAAGTGTAAGAGAGGATATGAGGGTGTGTGTAGGTTATATGCAAATTCTATGCCATTTTATGTAGGGGACTTGAGCATGTGTGGATTTTGGTGGTGGTGTTGGAGTATCCTGGAACCAGTTTCCCATGGATGGATACTGAGGGATGAATGTATTAGAAAGATGAAGTTGAGGTCGTATACACAAGATACCGAGCACAGTTCCTGGCTCATTCATTGTAGGAGCTCAGTAATGATTGTGTCCTAGTCTCAAAGCTAAAAATGCTACTGTTCTTTTTTTGTTTAAAAATTTCAGAATTGCTGATAAATCTGCTTGGACTTGGGAAAGTTTAGTAAATATTACTTATATTTAAATGCCAGAAACATTTCTTCTTCTGACTTTTTCTGTTCAGTAGATTTTCTTTTCTTTTGTGGGTAAGTCATCTGCTTTACTGAAATCCTTCTGCTTAGAATTTCGTGATGAATCCCCAGCTTAGGACTGTACTCATAGGCAAAATAAAACATGTTTTGTCTATGTGTTCATGTAAAAAACACAGACAGCTCTCTTGAAGAGCAACAACCCAGTCATTCTTTTACACATAGTTGAGATTTTT
>NW_012140524.1:5705493-5718243 GCF_000956105.1 Propithecus coquereli | reverse complement strand
TTGCAAAACGAGTGCCGGACATTGTATTAATAAAATGCCACACTCAGTTTTAATGGTGAGTAGGAAATTATTTTCCTAAAATCCCAAGCCTGTTGTTTAGTGTTTTAGTATAATTGATGCCATGTGTATATGCTTCACCTAAAACATGGATACAGTTAAGTATCAGTGATTACATGGAATTTACATGATTTCTAGGTTCCCTTGATGTCTAGAGTTCAAGGACCAAAATGAGTGAGTGAACTGTTGAGCAAATCTTGTGACTATTGCAAAACGAGTGCAGGACATTGTATTAATAAAATGCCACACTCAGTTTTAATGGTGAGTAGGAAATTATTTTCCTAAAATCCCAAGCCTGTTGCTTGGTTTGTTAATTTGCAGCCAAAGTGGACATTTGGGGGCAGAGGTAGTGGTATGTGAAAATGGTGAGGAGAGGATAATACACAAATAAAATTGGTACTGACTGACTATTAATTGGCAGGGTACAGAGGTCTAAAGAATACACTTTGTGATCCTGAGATAGCAATCCAGTTGGGCAGCCCTGCGCTGATGCCTTCAAATCATTTTGGCAGTAGCCCTTTGAAACAAAGCCCAGATAGTACATATGAGAACCCAGCCAGTTTTACCAGGCACTTCTTGTTGCTGGCTGGTTGGCTTATGGAGTAAATAGAGTAATTAGCTCTCATTAGCACTCCCACAAGCTGTAATGCAACTACCTGAGGCGGAGAGATGCTTGTGCTCCTGAAAGCACGAAAATCCCCATCTGATCTCTTCAGTCCAAGTATTTTTGCATTGCAGAAACAAAATGCCAACTTGGCGAGAGTAAAATCCTCCAAGTGCCTCAAATAACAGTGGGCAAAACCTATTGACCAGAAACAGAAGGCTTTCCTAGGAACCATTGCTGTGTCTAAGAAATTGGTGAGCTGTTTAAAGCTTTTTTTTCTCTACCTCGGTGCCTGAACAGAACCAGACTAATCAGAGATGTTGACTGTGGGGAGTGATATTTGATCCTCTCAGCCTCTCATCTGCACTTCAGAAGTTGGGGTGTGCATCAACAGAGGGCCTGGATTGTTTAGGAACATTGAGGAGAGAGAGAGAGAGAGAGACAGAGAAAGAGAGAAAGCTTTGACAGGGATTTGTCAGGACCTTGTGCTTAGGAAATATCAATCTGTAGTATGAAGGTGGAAGTCAGGTAGATAGATAGAATGAACAATATTTGATAGCACAACAAAGTGACTGCAGTCAATAATAAGTTAGGTTATACTTTAAAGTAGAAGAGTAGAACTGGAATGTTCCTAGTGCAAAGAAATGATCAATGCCTGAGGGAATGGATACCCCAATTACCCTGATTTGATTAATTCCCGTAGTGTTTTTTTTTTTTTTTTTTTTTGAGACAGAGTCTCACTCTGTTGCCCGGGCTAGAGTGCCGTGGCGTCAGCTTAGCTCACAGCAACCTCAAACTCCTGGGCTCAAGCGATCCTCCTGCGTCAGCCTCACGAGTTGCTGGGACTACAGGCACGGGCCACCATGCCCGGCTAATTTTTTTTTTCTCTCTCTCTATTTTAATTGTCCAGCTACTTTCTTTCTATTTTTAGTAGAGATGGGGTCTTGCTCTTGCTCAGGCTAGTCTCGAACTCCTGAACTCAAATGATCCACCTGCCTCGGCCTCCCAGAGTGCTAGGATTATAGGCGTGAGCCACCGCGCTCGGCCAACACATAATGTTTCTGTATCAAAATATCACATGTACCCTATAAATATATACAACTACTATATACTGGTAACAATTAAAAATAAACCTTAAAAAGTGCTACATTGTACAATAAAAAAAAGAAAGAGGAAACCAAGTTTTAGGAGCTTTGTACAGAAGCCTGGAGAAATATATAGAGGCAAGACAGTAGCAGTAGTTCCTGATTCCTGCTCCGGCTTGTCTGCCATCTGCTTTCTTGAGCATGCAGTAAAAACACGAAGTCATGAATAGTCTATCAGCTCCAGGAATTGTTCCCTGTTGTTATTAATACAAGTTTGGAATGTTGTGAAGAAAGTGTTCAGTACTCAGTTTCATACTTATGTGTGAATTGTCTCTCTGGGTAGTTTTAGAATGAGGATTTGCTAGGATTTGAGGTTAGAAGGCAAGTATGTGTTGTGTGGTTGGCTGCACCCTGATGGTTAAGGTTGGGAACCTCAGCTCTGGCCTCCTATGCTCTGGTGGCAACGATGCCACATAATGTTGTGTCATGCCGATCACTACCCTGGCTAGTCTCACTGCCCTTACCTATGGACTTGTAGTGCTCCTGTGCGTGATTTAACTCCTGTTCCTGCCGACTGGGCTGGGTGGGTGTACCGAAAGTGATCTGAGCTGGTTATCAAAGATTCATAGTTTTGTAAACTGAATGGCCGTATGGCAAGTATTTTTCAAAGACAGTTACCAGCCTTTCTAGGACCTCTGCAGGAGCCTGTGACTTCCTCAGTACAATTTAGAGGATAATGCTTTACTTAGGTAATTGCTGCCTGTCTTAAATTAGGTTCACTAGAAGCAGACTGTGGGACCAGGAGTTGGGTGCTGAAGGATTTGAGGGCAAGCTCTCAGGAGATACACCTGTAAGGAAGGGAGAGGGAAAGGCGGGGCAGAGGAGACGCGGACCAACAAATGCATTTGCAGCTGAGGCCCGAGCTGCTTCTATGGGGTGCTCGAGAGGGCCCTTCAGAGTTGTCCGCAGTTGAGGCAAGGGGCTGGACCTTCGTATGCCTCAGCCAGTTGTTGGCAGCTGGCCACCTCTTCTGGGGGCATCACTTTGGGTGGGGTCCTGCAGCTGGCTGAACACCTTCCCTGTGAGCCATCAGCAGCTGGGGTTGGGTGCACTGGCCCTGAAAAGAGGGCCTGGGTGTAGCAATATAGCATCCACTACACTGTCCTGAAGAATCTGACCCCTTGAAAAAGAAACAAAATAATAGGTAGCACCAAAAGCCCAGCGTATGGTAAGTCCCTTTATCTTATCTGCAAAGTTAGAAAGTTTGGATCCCTTGGCAAAACTGAAGGGAGATTTCATAACCCATTTGTTAACTATTAAACAAACATCTCCAGCTTCTTGGAAGTTTATGAGATCCTTGGATAGTATTCACACTTGATTATGGTGTAGCAGGGCTTAGCTTCTATATTTGTGAAATGGCTGAACCGTAATTGAGTAATTTTCCCCAAGCATGAATTACTGCATATTCAGAATATTTATCTGAACATATAGTACATAATGCAGTTGTTCAATTTATGTTGAATGTACAGAACTGATGGATTACCACAACAGAGTAAGGCGCACAAACTGTCAAACCTAGCACCTTTCAGGGGACCTTGGGGATGGAGGGCAAATATAGGAGATTATAGCTTCTGAGATTCCCAAATCACGTGATATGATATTGTAGTCCTGGTTGAGGATAATGATTTAGGAGTTAAATTGCCAAAGGATAAGTCAGTATGCTTTGAAAAAAAATGAATCAGTTTTCTGGCATTTCCAAAAGTCATTTGCACTGAGCAAATGTCTGAAACTGTCTGGCATGGTTTGTGGTGTAAGTGGGATGAGTAAATGAGGCCAAAGTTATACATAATCTCTTTCTCAACTACAGATTTTCATATCTGCAGAAGTTAACATGGTTCTCCTTCTACATTTTCTGTCTTGTAGTAAGTGAAGGAGGCAGTGAGTTCTGCTCATCTGTCATGCTGACAGTTTCAGTGTGTTGCAGGGACTGCAGGTAGGAAAGCCTGATGATTAGGCTCTGGCCTGGGGCAAAGAAAGGTGATGGGGTATGTGTGTTCTGACCACTGGACTTTGCTTCTCAGCAAGTCCCCTCAGTTCTTGGTATCCTTTGCCTAGATCCGCATTGCCACCTGGGAGCTCTGTAATGCCAAGTTCTGGAAGATGTTACTAACCTGTTTCCATTATGAGTGTAGTGGGAAGATGAATAGGTCACTGTTCCTTATTCAGAAACTGAACAGACTCAAGCTGCTATGGTGATGGGTTCTGTATAAAAACACCCGTCTTGAAGGGATGTGTGATTTGGTCATTGAATGTGCAGTGGATGATCTGCCAGCTGGTTTATAGTACTGGCTAGAAAGAGGAGATGGCATAAAATCAAAAGATTTCAGATGAGAAGGAAATTAATGTAGCGGAGTGATTCTGCCATAGGGGAAAGGCTAAAGGTGAGAATCTCCGATATGTGCACTGTTTCTTCTGGAACTCTTGGCTTGGACGATCTTTCTCAGTGTGATCCTTTAGAGTCTTGGGTGATCTGAGAGTACAAGGAGCAGAAAGTTTTAACTTTGTGCACATCTTCCTCCTGCTTCTCCATCTTTGGAACATGTCTGCACATGTGCCTGTATCATTGACATTCCAGAGTTAGGAAGATTACCTTTTGTATAGTTCAGATGAGGAATCTGCAACTATGACTTTTCATTGTGACTCATGTCTGCGAAGGATGAATAAAGATGTTTCCTGGCCAGGACTTGTGTACCGTGCAGAGAGAAATAACTGTTGTTAGGAGAGAAATTTTTGAAGACCAGAATTAAAAAGAAAAAACAAAAAAGGATGAAGAAAGTCTATCAAGAAAAGGAAGGACCAGAAGTGATCTGCAGGGTGTTGCCCGGAGATGTAGGAAATAAATCAAGAACAAGAGAAATGAGAAAAGGTCAAATAAAAAACATTGCTGGATAGGACTGGCCCGAGTCCTAGGAAACAGGCAGTTCTGATTGGGCTTGGAAAGCCCCTGCAGCACTCAACTCTCTCACGCAGAAGGGCCCCATTCTTCTACCCCCCACCCCATTCACCTGTGGTAGGACAGTCTGACACACTCCCCAGGGAGGATGCTGTTTGGCTGTTTTGAAGGCGAGACCGTGAAGCATGGGAGAGCCTTGCCTCCTTCCTAAGCTGATGTTGCCTAACCTCCCTGAGCATCAGGACATAGTAGTTCAGGACACAGGCTTCGGAACCAGGCAGCTGGGGTGCACAGGACCTCAGAAAAATGGGTTATTGTGGAGGGTTTAGTGGAGCATAATGAAATAAGTGCTCAAAACTGTTAATATTACGTGCCAAGAGTTGTAACTGAATTTGTAAAAAGCACCTTTCTACGTACTCCCAGGCTGCACCGTACAAACTTTGGGCCTGAGCTCAACCTCGGCAAAGAGAGCTGAACGCTAGCAAATGGCCCCAGGTGGGAGCTGGGCAATAATCCCAGGCTTCAGGCGGGGTGTTTGAAGCAGCTGCAGGTCCTTGCAAAGGGCTCTGGGTGCCTATACTTTGTCCCTGTGGAGAGTTCCTGTACTTAAAGTCCCAGATCTTTTCTGTAAGCTGCTCCAGCCGGGACGTCTGCACACGCACACATGTTAACCTAGAATGGATTCAGGTACTATTTTTAAATTTGCGTGGATAGTGGGTTGCTCTGTTAAATATATGTAAATATTTATTCAGCTCCTAAGTGTCTCCTATACACAAGACACTGGATCCATAAGAGTACAAAATTTGGTGGTGTTGGGGGTTTGTATGATTATGTTATTTATGCTTTACAGTAACTCTGAGAGAGGTAGGTAATATTGCCAGTTTTACAGAGGTTGAATAACTTGCCCAAGATCAAACAGAGATACCCTGTTGCACTGACTCTAAGCCACCACTAACTGTAAGATACATTCCAGTATTGGAGATGCTGAAATGTGAAAAGATATACCTTTTTAATGAGTGAAATATGTAGCAGAGCCTGGATTCTATCCCGTTCCTGTTTGATGTCAAAGCTTGTGGGTTTTTTTTGCCCTGTTACATACAAGGGCTTGCTGTCTATCTGGTGAACATATAACAAGCACAAATAGGAGGACAACTAACATGTGTAAGACTTGAAAGGATGGCAATAATAATAATAATAGCTGGCATTTATTGGCTACTTACTATGTGGCAATGCTTTCATATTTATAAGAACATTTTGAATCCTTACAACTACTTTGAGGTGGGTCCTACTGTTATATTATCTTTTTTTTTCAAACAAAGAAACTGAGATAGGTACTCTTATTCCGATTTTCAAATGAGAAAACTGACACAGGTCACATAGCTAGTACTAAAAGTAAATTCTGTAACATGGTAGTTAAGGGTTTAAGTTTATTTATATCATGAAGACCTGGTTTGGGTTCCAGAAGAGTGTGATCTGATAAACGGGTGCTCAGTGTTCTCTGGGAGCACGGAACCTGGCTTGTGGGGGTCAGGATGGATTCCCAAAGGCGGTGGCGCTTACCCTGAGATTGCAATGTGCACCTCTCTATCCCTAGCCACTATGCTGCTAAAAATAATCGTGGTTGGTCCGGGCGCAGTGGCTCATGCCTGTAATCCTAGCACTCTGGGAGGCTGAGGCGGGTGGATTGCTCAAGGTCAGGAGTTCGAGACCAGCCTGAGCAAGAGCGAGACCCCGTCTCTACTAAAAAATAGAAAGAAATGATCTGGACAACTAAAAATATATATATATAGAAAAAATTAGCCGGGCATGGTGGCACATGCCTGTAGTCCCAGCTACTCGGGAGGCTGAGGCAGTAGGATCGCTTGAGCCCAGGAGTTTGAGGTTGCTGTGAGCTAGGCTGACGCCATGGCACTCACTCTAGCCCAGGCAACAGAGTGAGACTCTGTCTCAAAAAAAAAAAATAATCGTGGTTGCCTTATGTTGCAGACCTCCACCAGTACCATGTCTCTAAACCTGGCATTAGCTGGAGGAGCTGTTTTTATTTATAATTTGCATGCTTTCCACTCCCCAAGAGCAACTGAGGTGGTTTTGAAGGAATACTGTACATTAGTTGTTTGAGAACCAGGAGAATGGCTGCATAAAAGGTCTTGGAAATCCAAAACATAGAAAAATGTATTATTTGATGCCATTGTACAATGTAAGTTACCTGTGGATGAGTGGCCAGGTAATCTTTCTATAACTGCTATGCTATGTCATGCCTTCTCAGGGCCTGGCAGAGGCCTGTCTGTGCTCACATTCTGGCCAGCCAAAGTCAGTCTCTTGGCTTTTCACATTTCTCTAATTCCTTTAATGGAATTAATGATTTTAATCTTGAGTTGATGTATTGCTAAAGGAGGAGAACATGGTGCATCAAGCTGTCGTCTTGAAATACAGCAGAATGTTTACAAATGGGTAGATTTTCTGTCATTAAAAATAAATTTTGGCAAACTTTGGTCCATGAGTAGACAGAGGTATTAGAAGACACTGAAAGAGTCTTTAGAACATAGAATCATAGTTCCTGAGTAGCAAATTGTATTTCAGGTATGTGTGTCCCCCCTCAGGAACCTCTGATCCCCAGTTTCCTCATGTTGGTGGGGTGGATTAGATAGTCTCAGACTTCTGGGCTCTAAAATCTTTTTACCCAAATGTTTCTAATCAATTCTAACACATCATTTGTTCTGACTTATTCACTAGACTAAATGTTGAATTTGTTGGTCTCTTGACTTCTGTTGTCAATGAACTGAAATGGATGGGGAGGGGGCAGTGTGTGTGTGTGTGTGTGTGTGTGTGTGTATCTATATACACACACACACACACACATATACACATATATCTTTTTTTCGAGATAGGATCTCTTTCTGTTGCCCGGGCTAGAGTGCAGTGGAGTCATCATAGCTCACTGCAACCTCAAGTGAGCCTCCTGCCTCAGCCTCCCAAGTAGCTGGGACCACAGATGCGTGCCACACCTGGCTAATTTTTTCTGTTTTTAGTAGAGACGGGTCTTACTGTTGCTCAGGCTGGTCTCGCACTCCTGAGCTCAAGCGATCCTCCTGCCTTGGCCTCCCAGAGTGCTAGGAGTACAAGAATGAGCTATATTTTAAATTCTGATTGTCTGCATATTGCATTCTACCAGGAAGGTATTGTGAACATTTTTCCCCCACATCTTTGGAGAGAGGGAGAAACTTTATTAATGAAGAGAATCAAGCTGCAATAGGTTTGGGGCTCAGGGTGCCTTTTTGCTGGAGTGATCCCTGGCAGTTCCCCCAGAGCCACTGTCCAGCTTAGTTGTCCTGAACTGCAGTTGGGAACGCTGACACCATGTAGAGGTTTGTTGGAGGGATTCCTGGATTGAAGAACAGTTGTTTGGGTTACTTTGAGAGAGGCCCAGCTGCAAGAGAACATTGAAGGTGGGACTAAGGGACAGACAGGGCTGAGAAGGGGAGAGGAAAAACGTACTCATCTTCATCCCACCGTACCAGAGGTGGAATTCTGGTTGTGACTCCAAATCCATGTTTCTCAGGGGAAAAAGTCTCTCCCCTTTCTTCTGGTTCAAGGCTGTTTGATAACCCTGAACTTCACTCATTTGATAACTCTGAACTTCTGTTAAAGAAAAAATTATTCAATGATATTTGTTAAGCCATGCTAGGGAAGACTTTATAAAGGACCATACATGTAGGGACATTTTGGAGTGCGGGAGAGAGATTGGTTTCAACTCCAAATACAGGTCGGGCAAGTAGGAATTTATAGCCGGGGAGCAGGGTGGGTTGCGGGTGAGGGTGTCAGTCGATGGAAAATTGCTAAGAGGAAACATTGGGGGTGAGGAGGATTCTGGCTAAAATGACTTATAGGATTCTTGCTGAAGACAGGCCAGGGTGATCAGACATCACTTGGGGGACGGAAGGAGGAGGAACCGGATCAGCTATCGAGGGTGGGGGGTTCTTGCTAAACTGGCTTGTCAGAGTTCTCGCTGACGCTGGATTTTACAGGCATGTGCACACATGGGCCTAGGAGAGGGTTCAGGAGCCTGGCTAAAGTTTGGCCAAGCAAAGAATCTTTGCTCCTTAACTCATTTTGTGACTCTGAACTTAACTGTTTGCTGGATGACCCTGGTCACTGCCCAGGGTGGGGGTAAGGTGACTGAAAATAAAGATGAACTCAGGCTTATTACAAGTCTAATCTCTCCCACGGGCCCTCAGCAATGCTCCCTCTGTCACCACTCAGACTAGCTGGGCTGGGGATGGCGCTCGCCAGTGGTCTGGATGAATGTTCTGTTGTGCCCCACGGTGTTGGTCCTTCTGCAGCCCTTTCTGGCTTACTGATAGGTTGGCCCCACTGCTCTTTAACTGTCCCAAGGCTCAAGGCCATCGGCTTGTCCTGTTAGATAACCTGTGTACCCTGTGTGAACTGATTTCACAAATTGCCCTGTAGAAGCCAAGAGTGCCCAGTGAAGCTTCCTCTGTGGATGGGACTAACATGCCATCTGACGCGTGTTGGAAAAGACCCTGGCGCTTGCTGAGTTCTCCTTCAGCAGCCTTGAAGTTATGTGGCTAACCCTCTAGGGGTCCTTATGAATTGGTAACCTATGAATTAAATAGAAAGCAATTCTTGTCTACAAAGTTTATATCCAGTGATAAGGAAAAGGTGGCTAAGAAAGCTCACTGATGCTCAGGGGCTCAGCATTCACAACTGCGGGGTGGGGGGGTGCATTCACATCGCCCTGACTGTATCCTCTTAGTAATTCTCCATTTCTCCATACCTCTTAGAACATTTTCAGGTGATCCTCTGTCAGAGCAGTCAGATGGAGATGGAGTCTACTGCGGCCAATGATCACATGGTTCCTCGGGTATTGCTATTTTTTCTCTTTCCTGTAGCTCTTCCAAATGGAATGACTAGAATGCTTTCTGAATCATATGTGTTATTCAAAAAACTGATTAAAGAGGCAGTTTATAAGCATCTCTTGCTAAGTGCCTTGGGGAAACCTGCTGTCTCGCAGTACTGAGCAGGGCAGGAAAAGGCATCTTATGGGAATGCCAGTGTTTCAGCAAAATTTAATGTGATACCAAGAGCTGCTTGACAACACCCATCTGGTTAACACTTAGATGTCTATTATGGTTAATGGCTTAAAACTCGCAACTCATACACATTCGCTGGCAGTCCTGTCAAGATCCCTAAGTCCTGGAGATAATGCACAGCCTGGTATAATCGAGAACACTGTGGTGGAGACATCAGCGCTGCTAGAGCAGTTATTCCTTCCTTACGTGTTGCCATTTGTCAGGTTTCTCAGCCTAGTGAAGCTATTCACTCCATTTAAGACAAGTGCTTTCTGAAAATTCGATTTTCTTTGATAAAACATGTCCACTATGGGGAAATGATTTGGAATTTAGAAGTGCTCACCACAATAATTTTATCAGTGACTGGGAGTCGTGGTTGAAACCAAGCTAGGAGAGACAACTGATGACAGTCAAAATTCATCTTGTACCATGTACAAGATGACATGGTAAACTGAAGCCAATGACACTTTAATTAACAGAGCGACATCTCGTGTTGTGAACTTAGATTTTTAAAAATCAACTGAAATGGAGATGACTTGGTTTGATAAAAAACTTCATGAGGTTTATAGTTCATTGCAAACCAAGTGTGTTACATCTCTGCTGATGGAAAGTTCGTTTAACCATGTTGAGCAGATTTAATGCAAGTTACTGTCCAGTGTCGGGAGATAATGGTCCCTTTGTGCTCTGTGTCGTAGATTCCGCACCTGCAGTGCTGTGCTCAACTCCATACAGTCCGTTTTCAGGGGAATGTTGCCAGATTGGAATGTTCCCAGTGTTGGGATGTGGAGACAGTGCTGACCAGAAGGTCTGGAAATTATGTCCTAGTGGGAGTGGTTTGAAGAACTGGGGTTGTGATGTCCTAGGAAGTTAAGGAGACAGGGCTGCTATTATAAAATATTTGTCTGGTTGCCAAGTAGAAGAAGGGATAGGCTTATATTTTTTGCTCCCTGAGGACAGTCCTCAAATGGGGCGTAGGAGGCTGGGTTTGGGTGGGGAGGCTCATTCAGAGAAGGCAGGCTGTTCCAGTAACTGAATAAGCCCAGCCGATGAGAGGAGGTGGCAGGATTTATCAGGATGCCTCAGCAAGTTTTCAGGCTCTGAGCCTAGATGTTTGCTCAGGTCCTCTTCAACAATAAGGTTCTATGATTTTGTAAAATAGCCAGCACCCCTGGTTCTTTTCAAAAGTTAATTTATTCAGAGAGGTAGTATAGTGGAAGAAAGACTTGTTTTCCTGTGGCCCAGGTCAAAGAAAGTACAATAACTGCTTGTTTCTGGTGAGAACTGAAAAAGCTCTGGAATATTCTCTAAATGTGGCTTTTCTTTTTCCTTATTTTCTGCAGATCTTGCCAGAACTATAGATTCCTTATTCCTTTATTTGGTTCGCTGTTTTACATGAGTAGGCTAAATAACAGTGATAATTATATACAAAAAAGGTTGCTACAGTTTTTTTCCTGATGTGAAAGCTAAGCCTTGTTTTCTTCTTTTTGGCAGAAATTGTGCTTTGCGTTTTTTTTTTTTTGGAGGAAATTATAAATCAGGATTTAAGGCAAAAGATACTTTGACCCAGTGCTTCCCCATTTCTCTAAGGATTAACAATTACTTGGCTTTGATACAAACTGCAGACACAGATGATCCAGAATTAAATTGTTTTATCTGTTAGCCAGATTGTATTTTCATTGACTCAAATCCTTTTAAGAAATATTATTTTGAGGGGAAAAGCCCTCATTTTATATTAATTTTTCCCTTCCTTTTGGCAAATAGGTTTATTATTCTTTTAAGCAAGTTGGGTACCATTTTATATAAAGTGACAGCTTAAATCACAGCCTTAGTTAAGGTTGAAAGAGGCTGTGCATTGATAAAAAAGCAATTACTTATCAATGTTAAACTTAGATGCAGTGTTTAGAACTTAAATTGCAAAGTTTAAGTTGAATGATGAGTAATGAATACAGAAGAATATTTTGGAATTAGCAATTAGTCCAGTGAATAAAGCTGCTTCCTAAACGTATCTGTTGCTTTTGGAGTAAAGTATTTTCTTGGCATAATAACGTGCTGGTTTTGAGTCATCTTGTTGTGGTTGATATGCTGCTTTCAAGATCTGCTAGAGAAATCAAAGCTCCAGTGCAAGGTTTCTGATTTCCTACATGTCTAAGTGTAAGATTTCTGCCTTCTAGATGACTAATAGTGTTTCCCATAGCCACCTGGGAGTAACAAAGCACATTAACATTCATTAGTGCATATTAACGAAACACATAAATATTGAAAGAAATAAATATTGAATGACCTGAATCTTTAACAGTGTTTCTGTTCTTTGCCAGTTGTAACATTTGTTACCATAGAGTGAAAAAACCAGTTTTGGAGTGTCACCAGACAGGAGCTATCATGGTGATACCCAGAATGTTGACAGAAGACTAGCTGTCACGGGCTTAGCTTGCATTATTAGTTATACAGATTTTTTGGAGAGATTTGATATGGGTTAGGTTTATAGGAATTAGGAATTCAAAATGAAGTCTTATGTTTATTGTTTCTTCGTCCACATTAGGATTGTTGTCATTTTCTGAGGGAACAGGAAATTTCCATTGTGCTTTGCTGTTGGCAGTCTGGGTCTGTGTTGTTTTATGAGAGCTTTCCTCTTGCAAGCTACTTTTAGGCAAACACAGCCCTAACATCCAGGCATTGACCAGGAGACAGCAAGTTAGAAGAATGACTCACAGAATTATTAACACGTCATCTAACCACTCTGCTTCTAATTTCAAACGGTTTCTTTTTGGAATTGTTGGAGGCTGATAAATTAATATACGTAGGCCCATCCTCCTAAGAGGAGTGATTATTTTACATTTGCTTGGAGGGAGGGGGAGAGAGAGGAATTAGAATCTTAAAATCTCAATGTAGACTCTCATAACTCCCCCTACTCCCCCCAAAATACCCCAAAATCTTGAAATAGGGCTTACTGATATGTTTAAG
>NW_012140524.1:5703287-5704708 GCF_000956105.1 Propithecus coquereli | reverse complement strand
TTGGCATTTTATAGTTTACAGATGCTTTATTAGTGTGTTCACATATTGTTTCCTATACCTTTTTCTTTTCCCTAAAGATCTTCTGGGTTTTTCTAGGATTATTTGGTGCTTGGAACCTGTAATTATGATTTTAAATGAACAGGGCTACTTCCAGTAGTTAGATCACATAATGAAGAATTGAAAGTGCTTATTTTCATTTTATCTGCCCCTTCCCAGAATGGAAGCAGTACAAAAAAGTGGGGCTATATGTAATTATACGATATGATGTATTATATAAGATTTTACACCCACCCACAATATTCTATATAGGTCAGGAAATGCCTTACTCATTGGGGAGGGCGTTGGGGGAAATAGGTGTATGTCCTCCTCCTCCCATGCCCCCACGCCCTCCTCACACAAATATGCGGCTTAGACTTGAGCAAATTACAGATTGTATAGATTTTAGTTTTCTGCAAAACAGAAACATAACGGATGCTGTGTGATGTGCACTATAGAGCTCCAGTTCAGAAGTTGTTATTGCAAAGCCTTATTAGCATCACTAGAGGTAATTAGGTTAAATTTACTTAACCTAAACTTGCCGTTAACCTATATTTCTGGGTATAAATCATAGCCATAACAGTGATTTTAAAGCACCAAGTATGTATAGAATTCTTATCTGCGCTAAGTACTAATAACAGTTATATTAGCTTATTTCTTTATTTACAAAAACAGTTTCTTAACTGTAAGATTTTCTCATGGTTCTTGAGGTTTGAAGAATGTAATGGTTCAAAGGGAAAAAAAAGCCAACCCAGTAACACAGCACCAGAACTCTCTGTTATTTTACAATTGGATCATAGGGATACCTATGGTATTTGAAAACCTAATTATAGTTATACCTCATGGCATAATTATAAACTCCTCTTCTTCCAGACACGAAAATTAAATGGTGAAATTTCTGTGCATATACACAGCACCAGTGTGGAACAAACCCTGCTATTTCCCTACATGAAAAATAAATGTAATTGGGCTAAGTTGACATTCTCTAGAGAGGACACAAAGACTAGGAGATGGTAAAGTTGTTTATTCTTCCCCCTCAGAAAACAAAGCATTATAATTGTCATTTAAACAAGAATGTCCACTGCCAGTGGCTGAGGCTTTCCTTAATAATAAAATATGGTCTATGTCATGTTCTTCTGTGGAGAGAATTTGTATTGACAGGTAAATATTGCACATGGAAAACTTGATGCATCTGAATGTTTTAGAAATTTACACCCCGAAGTTTGGTCCTTAAGTAAAATACGTTATTACTTTTTCATCTTTAAAACACCAAGATGTTTCCCTTTATTTTCAAATAGCAATCAATACATTTAAATAATTTGAATTTAAAGCACTTTAGGTGTTGGTTTAGATCCTGACAGAAAAACTTGAGAGGAATAAAGGAT
>NW_012140524.1:5691205-5691787 GCF_000956105.1 Propithecus coquereli | reverse complement strand
CCCCGAGCCTTTGATGTGTATCTGTCATTTAATATTTTCATACAGATAATATTTTCAAGTTTCTGCCAGAAAAATTCCAAGGAAAACCCTCTTGCCCTCCAGGTCTCTCCCACCTCCCTCCCTCCGCCTCTCTAGTCTGCCCTTTGCTCTCGTGCTGTCCCCGTGTCATTCTCCCAGGCCACCAGCCCCTTGGGCTCCCCATCGGGGCCAGGTGCTGGCCAGTTGCCCCACTGAGGTCCCCGCTAGGCCCCAGAACCCTTTGTCTTCCTGTCCTGTGCCCTGACTGTCCCGTGACCTCTGCTTCAGGCTGCAGGGCACTGCCAGGCAAAATGACGAATCGCTACCGTCTGTTCAGCAGGCTGATTAATACACAGTAGTCCTTTGATTTTTCATCTCCTATTGACTTGCTGACCCGTTTCCTTCAAAGGCTCTTACACTATTTCTTGCACAGTTTTCAAGTTTTAGTCTAGTCAGATCTGGCAGTTAATTGTCTTGATTCTAGAGCTTCACTTTCTTTTTTCAGCTCAACATCTTTTTCTGTTTTCATTTGTCACCATTTCTTTGTCTGCAGGGTCACTCATT
>NW_012140524.1:5690271-5691155 GCF_000956105.1 Propithecus coquereli | reverse complement strand
CCCCGAGCCTTTGATGTGTATCTGTCATTTAATATTTTCATACAGATAATATTTTCAAGTTTCTGCCAGAAAAATTCCAAGGAAAACCCTCTTGCTCTCCAGCTCTCTCTCACCCCCCTCCCTCCGCCTCCCTAGTCTGCCCTTTGCTCTCGTGCTGTCCCTTGTCATTCTACCAGGCCACCAGCCCCTTTGCTCCCCATCGGGGCCAGGTGCTGGCCAGTTGCCTCACTGAGGTCCCCGCTAGGCCCCAGAACCCTTTGTCTTCCTGTCCTGTGCCCTGACTGTCCCGTGACCTCTGCTTAAGGCTGCAGGGCACTGCCAGGCAAAATGACGAATCGTTACCGTCTGTTCAGCAGGCTGATTAATACACAGTAGTCCTTTGATTTTTCATCTCCTGTTGACTTGCTGACCCGTTTCCTTCAAAGGCTCTTACACTATTTTTTCCACAGTTTTCAAGTTTTAGTCTAGAGTCCCCACTTTCCAGGGATGACATCACCGCCTTGTTTCATCACAAAGATCTGGGTCAGGGATCACAAATTTAAATGCCATCAGGGGCCATCGAAAGTATAGAAATGAAAGAGGCAGTGGTCAGGGACTGTTGTAAACCTGGCCACGTCCAAGGAGGGGAGGCAGTGATTGTTGTCCTGGGGAAGGTCGGGCCTGGTATTGCTCCATCTTCTGTTTTCTCTAGAAAAATCAAATATCTGGTTTTCTAGGTGAAATCTCTACATGTTTAAGTCACATTTTTGGAAACACTGTATGGGCTAACAAATCAGATCTGGCAGTTAGTTGTCTTGATTCTAGAGCTTCACTTTCTTTTTTCAGCTCAACATCTTTTTCTGTTTTCATTTGTCACCATTTCTTTGTCTGCAGGGTCACTCATT
>NW_012140524.1:5686506-5690221 GCF_000956105.1 Propithecus coquereli | reverse complement strand
AGGAAAAACTTTTCCTCTAACCTCTTATGTTAAGTTCCTGTGGACCTGCAAATTAAACTGACAAAAGACAGAGTAATAGCAGAAAAAAATTTTCTTTTCATGCTAGTAGCACCCTCAATGGTTAAAGTTAGAGGCATATATACCTAGTAGGGAATAGGGAAGGGTGAGAGAAGGCCTCTGGGAAGAACAATTGGGTTTCTTTAGGTCAGAGGAAGGAGTTTCTAGAGATAAGAAAGTTTGTGATAATGTTCGTTCATGCAATTGTGAGTGGTTTTCTGGTCTTTCTGTCTTTTGCATGGTCATAAAACTCCCTGGAGAGGGGATTTATGGGAGGTTTAATCTTGGTCTCCTTTCTGGGCATAAAAGCCATCTAAAAAGGGAAATTATGGCAGCCTCATTTTCCAGAAGTTTCTGCCTTTATTCCGATAAGGGAAACTCCAAGAAAGCTGCTTTTTGTATCTGTTGAATCCCAAATGTCTTTAGCTTAAAATAATCTTTATAACAACTTTGGGGTTCTAGGTCTCTAAAGGCGTTTTAAACGTCCATTTTTAATTTATGGGTAAAATATTCTGTTTTCCTTGTCTTTAAAGCCTCTAATGGCTTCCCTCCTCTGTCAAAGGGAGATCACAAAGTCTTTAAAATGACACAAAAGTGCTACATCGTCTCTCACCCCCAACTTGTCTGACCTCTCCTCCTGCTTCTCCCAACGTTGTTCGTTCCTTGGCTTCAGTGACAGCTCCTCCATTCGGTTCCTCTGATTCTCCAGGCACACCTCTGCCCCATGGCATTTGCACTTACTGCTCCCTCTGCTTGGAATGCTTTCCGCCAGAGAGTGGCATGTTTCACCTGTTCCCTTCGCAAATGTCCCTGACTAGCTTACATAAAATAACCAGCCTCCTCTGAGCTCCCTTTTTCCTTATTCTGCTTTGTTCTCTCCATGCTATCACTGTCTCTCATATTTTTACTTGTTTGTTTATTTATTTGCTGTTCCTAGGCAGGGACTTTGTTCTGTTTATTGCTGTATCCCCAGCAACTAGATGAGCATCTGGCACATAGGAGATGCTCCATAAATATTTGTTAAATCAAAGAAATGGAATTGTGTGTGAAAGTGCACACCCATACAAGTGCCTGTGCGCACATACATGCACAATATTATACATGGTATTTTGCAGCCTGCTTAGCATTGTATCGGGACTAGTATTACAATGTATGGCTATTTTGTCATTTTTAAAATTATTAAGACTTGATAAGGTAAATGGTTCTCTACTTCCTTGGTAAAAATTGTTGAGATTTCATTGGACCTACATGATTTATTAACTGCACTTTGTTCTTTGAATGTTAGTTGGCTTTGATTTTATTTTTTCCCCTTCACCTTTAATTTACAGAACCAGTTATTTGCTAATCCTGTTGTGTGCCCCCCTCCTCTTTAAACGTCAGTGCTCCTTATTCTCAGTACTACTAAGTCACTCTTTTTCAAAGTCGTGATGATGCCATGTTTTGAGATATATGAAAGGAAATGGGCTTTTTAGGCTGCTAAAACTGGATTTAATTCTGATTCTCCCACTTCCGGCGCTTGTGTTCTTGGGCAAGTTACTTAACTTCTGAGCTAAAGTTTTGTTGATTATAAAAATAGTTATGATCGGCCGGGCGTGGTGGCTCACGCCTCTAATCCTAGCACTCTGGGAGGCCGAGGCGGGTGGATCGCTCAAGGTCAGGAGTTCAAGACCAGCCTGAGCAAGAGCGAGACCGCCGTCTCTACTAAAAAAATAGAAAGAAGTGATCTGGACAACTAAAAATATAAAAATACAGAAAAAATTAGCTGGGCATGGTGGCGCATGCCTGTAGTCCCAGCTACTTGGGAGGCTGAGGCAGAAGATTGCTTGAGCCCAGAGTTTGAGGTTGCTGTGAGCTAGGCTGACACCACGGCACTCACTCTAGCCAAGGCAACAAAGTGAGACTCAGTCTCAAAAAAAAAAAAAAAAATGGTTATGATCATATTTAGCAGAATCGTTGCAGGTTTATTTGAAATAACTCATGTAAAAGCAGTGCCAGTTCATGATTATACCCCGAAAAATAACTGCCAGGTAGATTGGAATACTAAGGTCCATATTTATTTCACCTCATCGTATAAATGGATTTTTGTGGACTTAATTCTAAAGATGTCCTCCCAGGCTTCCTCTCGTCTGGTGGTTCAGTCGAACACTAATCTAAGTACTGCTGTGAAGGAACTTTGCAGGTGGAATTGGGGTTGCCAATCAGCTGACCTTCAGCTAGGGCTAGTTGCCTGGGTTACCCAGGTGGGCCCTATGTAAGTAATTACATAGGCTTTGAAAAACAAAAGGCTCAGAGATGAGGCAGAAGAGGAGGAGACTCCTGTAGGGTGAGAGGGACTGGACCCACCGCTGCCGACTTTGAGGGGGGCCATAAGCTGAGGAATGCAGGCAGTCCCTAGAAGTTGAGAACAGTCCCCACCCACAGCCAGCAAGGAAACGGGGACTTCAGTACTACGGACACGTGGAATTAATTCTGGCAACACCTGGAATGAACTTGGAAGTGAGTTCCTCCCCAACACAACCCTACTGACATGATGTTTTCTGCTTTGTGAAACCTGGAGTGGAGAAACCAGCTGAGCCACGCCACGCTGTGCCTGGACTTCTGACCCACAGAAACTGTGAGATAATAAATGGGTGTTTTAAGCTGCTAAACTTGCTGTAGGTAATTTGTCGTGGCAGCGGTAGAAAATGAATGCTGTAAGTTTGAGAAATAAGATGGATATTGGAAGGGTGTTTGGGCATAGCTGCTGTAAAAGACATCTCATCTTCAGTAGTGGTTCAGAATCAACATTGTCTCACAGAGCATTCTCCTTTATGGAAAGACTGAGAAACTTCTGTAGAATCAGTGAATGCATGATTCCCGTAGATACAGGGACACTAATGCATTTAATGTCTAATTCTCCATTTTCTGCAACTTTTCCATCTCAGCACTTGCTCATGACAAATGTATTATCGTGGTCCCCCTTCTCCAGGACCAACTGGGGGTCTGAAAATATTAAATGTCAAATTCCAGAAATAAGCAATTCATAGGTCTTAGATTACATACCACTCTGAGTAGTGGGATGAAATCACTTGCTGTCCCACCCAGGATTTGGGAGTTTTTTTGGTTTGTTTTTTTCCCCTAATAATTACACATTTATTTTTGTAAGAAGAAGAAACGTAACTAGTACATCGGCGTGTGGATACGTGGCTCAGTGCAAGGCTAAAGTTGGAAGTAAAAAAAATAGTACATTGACATAAATAACACTGTATTAAAATAATTTACACTCCCACCCACGATTTATTAATAATAGACTCTCTGGAAGGACACCCAAGAAACTCTTAACAGTAGTTGAGTCCAGGGAGAGGAACTGGGTGTCTAGGAAATAGGGAAGGGAAGGAGACTAAATTTTTAGGACAGGTCCTTTGTACCTTTTAAGTTTTGTGTCCTGAGCATGCATTATCTATTCAAAGAAAGAAATGACATCGTTAGACTTCCTGTTCTCCCACACCTTTACAAAGGCTGTGTATTACCACTCTTTGTAGTACTTGAAACAAAGGGCCTCATTTTAATTTACGTTTCTTTGATTATTAGAAAGGTTGCTTTAGCTTGCTTTTTTAAAAGTTTAATTAAAAAAAAAATTACAAGAACATTCTCATCATAAAAACAAACAACTCGAACA
>NW_012140524.1:5663627-5668021 GCF_000956105.1 Propithecus coquereli | reverse complement strand
TCTCTCTGTGTGTCAGTTTCTGTATCTGTGAAATGAGGTGGCAATAATAGTATCTCCATCAGGGGATAGTGCTGAAGACTGAATGATGAACACACACCGAGCACTGAGCATGTGGTGTCTGACCCATAGGAAACCGTCAATAAACGGTAGCCATTATTTTCTTCTTTAATGTTCATCACTTCTTTAAAAAAAGGATGAGAACATTGCTGCATTTTTATACTTTGAATAGGGCTTTAAAAAGCTAAAACTCTAAATTTTATAAATTTTAAGACTGGTTGGAAAATTCTGTGTTCACATTTTTAGAGAGATTTCTATGGATGTGACATTATTGGGGGGGGAGATGGAAATATTCTCAAACATCTATTTTCAAAATGCACATGTTTCTTTCGGAAGACTTTCTCACTGTGACACTGTCATCTTAAGATTGCAGAATGGGTTGTGCAATGCGAACAACTAGAGGTGTCAGCTTGGCCAATGTCTGATGTGCACATTATTGATGTTATGATTGTGGTTCCGTTAAGTCCACTTTGTGGGAGTCAGTTTGGTTAAATTATAATGATAACATCATCCATCCATCTACTTGCCTGGGAGTGTGTAAACTGTAATACCTCGCCGTTCACCAGAGGAACAAGGGAGGAGCACCGCTCTTTGCTGTGGAACTGCTAGCCTTTTCTCAGAGATCTCCTGTGTTCTGTGTGACCAGCTGGCATCTGGACCGAGAGAGGGTGCCATTGGCAATCCATTCACAAATACTAGTGAAATTTGATTTTTTCCTTTTATTTTTCTAAATGGAAGTAGAAGTCTGGTATTAACTTCTATGCAATAGAAATAGTTAGCATGGCCAGCCGTGCCTTCTGGTCTGATGGCTGAAGGTGTGATGCAATCCACTCTCCTGCTTTTCTACCATTGGTCCCCTGTTTAGAAGTCTCACCTCATCCTCACGTGCCCCTCCTCACCCCACTTATTCCTGTGCATCTGTCTGTAAATTTTATATAGCCGCAGTGTAGATATTTGGGATCCTGTTGATTTGACTGAAAAGTTTATCAGACTACTTTGTGTCTCCATGGTCGTCAGCATTATAACCTTGCTCTTTTTATTGCTTTGACTTCCTAAAATGAATTAAACCGTTCACCATCCCTCTAGTAATGAGTATTCAGATATTTTCAGTTACATATTTTTATTTAGAATTCTGTAGTGAACACCTTTGCTCATGGTACTTTTTTTTTTTGCTTTTTGCAGATTATTTCCTTAAAATAAATGTATTGGAGTAGAATTAGTAACTCTTACTGCATAGTGCATTAAAACTTCCCTAAAGGTTTTATATTAAATACAGTGACACTAACAATGACCAGCAATTTTACTACAGCATGCCACCAGTGAGTGTTAGATTTTCTCTGTGTTTTGGATATATAAAATGGTAACTCATGGCTGCTTAATATGCATTTTTGGTTACCATTGCAAATGAAATTTTCCCCATGTTTTTATTTATATATTTTTTTCTCCCATGAGACTGGGATTTATATTTTTTTCCTTGAAAGTATATATACTTAAATGAAATTTTATTTTATATAGTATATGGTATTAGTAATCATTTCCTTTATCCAATATGGAATTCTGTTAACTTCTCTAATAAAAAGATACCTGTGATATTCTGCCCATTTGTTGGATGAGAAAACTTGAGGCTTAGAAGGCTAAGGAGTTTGACCAGGGTCATGTAGCTAAAAGTTGTGGACTTGGGATGTTAGAACTCAGGCTGATTTATTCCAAATTCTACACTCTTTGTTGTTATGCTCTGCCTCCTTTAGCAGAAACAATGCATAATGTTTATAGTAAAGTTATAAAATTTAGATAATCAAAATGGAAAATAAAACTGTATTTATCTGAAATTTTACCACTTAGAGATAACCATTGTTAATATGTTGGCATATACTAGCATATCTCAGAGGGGGACAGAAGACCCACTGACTCTGGGAGTGGAAGAGGTCTTGAAAAACATGTGGACACCTCTCCCTTCATCTCCCCTCCCTCATCTACCTCTAATTACAGATGTTACTGATAATAGACTGCTCTGGGGTCAGTGATGAAGAGGAAGAGAAAGCATTGAAAGCTATAGATGGTTATCCTTCCTGACTTTTTACCTTGTGTGTATGTATATTTACAAAAAAGTGATCATTTAATATATTGCGAATGTCCTCGTATGTCATGAACTGTAGGTAACCCGTTAACCTTATTCTACCTAATATTCTGTCTGGTGGATGTGCCTCAGTGTAGTTATTGTTAGATATTTAGATTGTTTCCATTTTTTCTCATTGTAAATAACATTGTTGTGAAAAGTATATACATTCATCTCTGCTTATTTGTCCAATTATTTATTTGAAGCTTAATTAATGTAGAATGCTGGGTCAAAGGTCATTATGTTTTTAGAGCTTTTGATAAGCGTTGGCAATTGCCAATGTACCCTCCAAGACAGCATCTGCCATTTTGGCCCATGCTAAAACGAGAGGGGACAGTGGAGGATGAGGATGAGGAGAGTGAGCAAGCAAGTGTGTGCACAATTTCTTGATGAGGTGAGAAGTATAATAAAGCTAGGATGTTAGCCTGGGTTGGTATGGTTTTAAAAGTGGAGTTGCCTTTCATTGTTAAAACATTTCATTATAGAGTTGAGCTGTACCTTGTCCCTTCTGATTTTTTTTCCCCTCTTTTTGATGGTTGGGTTATGTGCTAGTGAAGCATTAAATATTTCATGCTATACCCTTTTTTAGAATTGCAGCGGATTTTCTCTGAGATTTAGAAAATTTACAGCTCATTATATCTTTCTAGCTTTCATGGAAGCTAAAAATGAAATGGTCAGGTATTTTAACTGCATTTTCTCAAAGTAGTATATTCTATTCCAGTTTAAATAAGTCTCTAAAACTCCAGGATCATGTTGGCAGGCAGGATTTTAGAAGGACCTACCTTAGGCCAGAAAACCCCCAGCTTTGGACACAACTCTTGGGCACATTGTAAATGCTACATTATTTTAAATGCCCCACTCTAAGCGCGTGTGCGCACTCACACACACACACACACACACACACACACACACACGCCATTTAGTAGCTTAACTCTTAGGAGTGAGTGAGTGAACCCACCAATCCATTTCTTTTTTAAATACATGTGATGCAGAGACTGTGGTTCTAGTCTGACCATGAAAATGTGTCTATTGTATGTGGAACAGTTTAAGGGAGAGAGTCCTTCTTGTTCTTGCTGGATCAGCAATGATAGATGGGCCAACCCACTTTCCAGATCTATGATGACCTCACTGGGGTATGTGGGTTCATGGAGTTCTGCTGGCATGATAAAGTGTTATATACCACTGGGCTGAAGTCATTGTTTTTATTCAAACAATCACTATACAAATTTCACATTAGTTTAGAATGACCTTTCAGAATGCTTGTGGGATCAGAGTGGTTTGACTTCATATTTTCTGAGTGATATTTGCAATAACACATTAGTTAATGGTTTGGTAGAAGTACTTGATTCTGCAAGATTTCTTGGGTTTGGGTGCCAGGATTTGGGGAGTAGTGCAATCATTTCTTCCACATTTTCAATAGAGATAGAACATATTTCACAACATTTATAGAATACTTTTCTCTTTGAGGACATGACTATAGTCAGCAATTTGTGATTTCTGCCAAACTACCATGATGCTTCAAGAAGTGTGCAAATAATGGGAACATCTACTCTAAGGTTCTTGCCCAAAGTGTAATTGAAATCCACTGTTTAAAGATATTGTTATGTAAATTTTACATTAGAGTCCATAATATGTTTATATGAATTTTGTATACATTGTTATGGAAACTTTGCACTAGTCCATGATTTTCATATGAAGTTAATTGTTATGTAAATTTTGTACTTTAGTCCATAATATTTCATATGAAATAAAGTTTTAAAGTATTTGCCACAAAGAAAAATTGGTACACTAGGATGCTGAACCATGTTTGTTCCCTTACCCCCACTGCCAGGACCCTGTCCCATGCAAGCACATAACCATGCCTGTGTTTATTTTTATATAAAAATTTATGGCAGACTTTAATCATTTCAGTCAATTCAGTCAGAACTTTCAAAGAATAACAACTTTTGAATTCCACAACTGCTCAGAATCTTTGAATTAGAATCCTTCTGTGGAAAATAAAAAATAATTTGCCAGGACTGGCAAAGAAAGCAAGCTATTACTAAACACTACAAATATGATTGTGAAGCAAAAATGTTAGTTTAAAAACATGTGGGCCTTGTTTGCTGTAATATGTCAATAGGCATTGCAAATAGTAAAATTTTGAAACATGGAGGGAAGTGGACTACATTGAGTTTTATTTTGGCATGGAAAGCGGGTTCACTGAGGACTTCAGGACATT
>NW_012140524.1:5661809-5663577 GCF_000956105.1 Propithecus coquereli | reverse complement strand
AAATGATAGGGTTTCTTAGATTTGTTGCAGGATCATATTGAGGTGTGTGTGGTGGGAGGACAGAAGGAACCAGGCTGACATGCGTGGTGAGCGTCAGGGTGGGTGGTGCACGCATAGCATCCGTTGTATTAATCTACCTATGTTTATATATCTTTGAAATTTTCCATAATGAAAATTTTTAGGAAAAGAGCTGCCAAATTCAACTTACAATACTTTTTAAGTATTTTAAAACTTAAAATATGTGAAGTATTTTAAAGTCTGAGAGGGTCGTTTAGTCTCAGTGAGGTTTTATCCTGATTCAGTATTCAGATCAAGTAGATGTAGTCAGGACACTGATTCAAACTCAAGATAAGTTTATATCCTTTTATCGTCATGGAGACATTGCAGGCTTTAAATTTTTTTTCTTTTAAGAGATAAGGTCTTGCTATGTTGCCCAGGCTGGACTCAAACTCCTGGGCTCAAATGATCCTCTTATTTCAGCCTCCCAAGTAGCTGGGATTACAGGTGTGAGCCATTCTGCCTGGCCAGATGTTTTTAATTTTTAAGGGCATTGGGAAAAGAATAAAATTTTCCTTTAACTCTTATTTCCTTTTAAGAGAAGACACTGAATAGATCCATAGTGGCCTCAAAAAGCCACAGCCCATCTTGATGTCTTGAAGAAGGAGAGCCTTTACGGTCTGATGGGAAAAAGGACTCATCATTTCTGCTGATCAGGCAGGTATGCAAATGTGGAAGCAATAGTCTCAAAAGTTATTTCTTCATGTTTTCTGGGTCATAGGGATGTTTTGTTCTTAGTCTCATAAAGTACCGCTATATTCTTTTTTTTTTTTTTTATTTGAGTATTAAAATCAAGGTTTGTAGGAGAAAATATTCTTTTTCTTGTAATGTCTTGATGCACTAATAACTTGTTTAGGGCAGTGTGCCTAATTACTGATCTCTGTAGAATATGAGGCTGCCAGTGTTATGCCTTTTTTTTACCAAGCTCATCTCTTTCAGCTTCCAAAGGTGTAAAGGTGAAGTGTGGAAGTGGAGGAGCCTCATTTTGCTCTGGAAGCAAGTGTGACACCAGGATGTTGTCACAACACTGATGGCTTGTGGGTGTGGTCGTCACTTAACGGTGCAGCCTTCCCTGGCCAGCCTTCTCCTTCCGCCTTCTCCCAGACCTCTCCCATCCTTCAGACCCTGCCTTCCTTCCTAAAATTCTTTAATGACTTTGCTTCCGTAACCTGTATTTTCCCCCACTGCACTTATCAAAACCTCATCTTGTTGGTGACCACTTCTAGAAACCGATGATGCTCAACTGAGAATGAACCCAGGGCTTTTTGCTGAAGTCTCCAGACCTGTTTTTCCAACTACATAGAATGCACTCCCTCTGTGGTTCCCCAGGTTTTTCAAACACAGATGTGATCAAAATCTAATCCCCTCTTTTTATAATCTCTTCCGAATTCTCTGTTACCACGAGTCAAAAACCACAGACTCATAGATTCACCATTGACTTCTGCTCCTTTATGTCCCAACTGAATCTCCTAAGTGATTTTCTCAGTCTTCGTCTTTCTGCATTCTCACTGCCAGTTCATGCCTCCAGAGCCACACTTGTATCCCAGCCTCCAAATTCATCCTCTGATACTGTCTCCAGAATGATCTTTTGAAATTCAAATTTGATACTTTTCTCCTGCTTTAAAGTCTTCTGCAGTGGTCTTTGAACTTTTCATGAGGGTATTGCTGTCATGTAATTTGTGAGCATCTCCTTCAGTATATGTGTATTTAT
>NW_012140524.1:5658649-5661524 GCF_000956105.1 Propithecus coquereli | reverse complement strand
TTGTCTTGATTCTAGAGCTTCACTTTCTTTTTTCAGCTCAACATCTTTTTCTGTTTTCATTTGTCACCATTTCTTTGTCTGCAGGGTCACTCATTTTCCTTCCTGTCTCAGGTGTTCATTTGTTTCCTCTCCACCTTTTGTCTGCATAAAAACATTCAGGAATGTCCCCTTTCCTGAACAAATAACTAATAATAACTGTTTCTTCAGTGCCCTGCCTGTGTCCTCGAAATCCCATCTTTTCTCCATTCTTTCATGCTGAGTTTATTAAACAGGGATCTGCATTCATTGCCTTTACTTCTTAACTCCTTCAACACCTACAATCTGTCTTTTCTCTTCACTACTTCTCTGAAGTGCTCTCATTCTTTGGATCCTGTGATTGTACTAACCTGAATTTTCCTCTCTGAACACACTTCAGCTCACCTTGCTACATCCTAAACATTTTTTTTCTCCAAGGTGTTCTTACTGGCCTTCTCCACACTGCACTTTTCCTGTTGGTGCTGGTGGCCTGCTGTGCGTGCTGCCGGTACATCAAATTCAACATGTTGAAACAGGATTCGTTCTGTCACCCCTCTCCCAACCCCACCTCCTCCAACTGACTTAGATTTCTCTTCACGACACCATTGTTTTTTCCAGACATTTGGGTTCAAAGCTTTGGAAGCATCCCTGAATTCTCTTTTACCTCTTCCACAATTTCAGTCACCAGCTGATGTTTTTTCTTTCCAAGATACAGCTGGTATATCGTGTCTCCCTTTGAAGGCCTTTGACTTCTGATTAGGATCTCCTGGCCTCTCTCTGCTCTCAGGTATCCATGCCACTCTTTGTAAAACCCAACTCTGCTCATGTCTCTCACTGGCTTAGAAAACCTCGGAAGCTCTCAGTGACTCAGATGCAGTCCAACCTCCTTACCGCTGTTTGTGAAGTGTCTTCAGGGTCTAGCCCCAGGGAATCTTAGCCCGCTCTCACTGTCCCTGCACGTTTCCTACACCCAGCCGCCCAGAACTGCTGAGCACCCTCCGCACCTCCGCCCCTGTGCTCCTGTTTCCTCTGTCTGGAGTTCTCTTCTTGCTTCCTCCATCCCTTCCTCTAGCCTGTTGAAATTCTGCACATTGTTCAGACTTTCATCTTACGCATCTTCCCTTCTTAAATAGCCCCCATAACTACCTTTAACTGTAAGTTATTTCTCCCACCTGGTTTTTCGTAGTTGTTCATCTGCCCGCCTTATGTGACGTCTGTCATTATATTGTGTTAGATTACATTGCAGATCAATAATGTCTCTCCTCTCTCCTAATGAGCTGTGAATGTTTTTTTTTCCCCAGAAAGAGACTATGCCTTATTATTTTTTACTCCCTACAGCATGTAGCCCCGTGGTAGGTACTGAATACATATTTTAAATGAGAACTTTCACGTTATTAATAATTAAAACATAAGTCCATTGGATTCCACACCCCCTCCCCCCAAATCTAGCACATTAGAACTCACGAGGTTTTTTGTGCTACATGCCAGGCTTGGCACATGATAGACACTTAATCAAAGAAAAAAAAATCTTCGTCCTTCACTCGAATGCTGCTTCCACAGGGAAGATCAGCTCTGCAGTTATATTCAAGGACAGCTGATTCTGCCTGCTGTTTCAAAAACATGGAAGATATCACACAGCAGGGGCAGTTTTTGTTCAAAAGTATCACTATAGATAGAAATTGGCAAAAACCCAAGTGAAGCAGAAAACTTTAGGTTAAAATTCCGTTTAGGATGGTCACTGGGGTTGGGGGTGGGGGGAGTAAGAGGTAATGCCTCAAAGTGGAGCTTTAGTTTTGAGGAGATTTTAGCTTTTAATTGGAGATAGTAACAACTAAAAATGGATAATAAAACTTTTTTGGGGATGAGGGAGGGCTTACCATGTGCCAACCTCTTTATGTGAATGATCTCACTTAAGTCTCACACAGTAGGTGTGTAGTATCTCCCTCTCATAGATAAGGACTTTGAGGCACAGAGATGTTAAGCAAGCTAGCTTAAGGCCACACAGCCAGGTAATAGTAGAGCTGGGATTCAGCCAAATGGTGAGCTCCAGAGCCCACCCTACTTACCTCTCTTACTAGAAAAGGGAGTTGAGGAGAGAAAGGAAGGCTCAGTCTCAAACATTTGTTTCCTCTCCCTATACCTATGATCTAAATACTGCTTTATAAGTCAGGAGCTCAACTTCTGTTCCTGCCTAAAGGAAATTTTATGGCACCTTTGCAAGTTCCCTCAGTTTGTCCTCCATATTTCTCACTGTCGGCAGAGCTAGAAATGTCAGCGGAGTCAGAAACACGCTGATTTCGTTCTATCTATTATCTGTCTGTCAATCTACTTACATCTATTGATAAAGGACAGAATATCAATAAGGAAAAATTACAAGCCAAATTTTAAAGGTGAGCTGAAATATGCTAAATTATACCTGCAGTGCAGTTCAGACTGTGGGATACTCTCAGGCCCAATAACCCAGTTTCTCAATCAATAACTTGGAAGGAGAAAGAAAAAGAATGAAGGAGAAACTTACAGATTAAAACGTCCTTTAAAGATTTATCAACCAACCATGGTGGTAGATCCTGATAAGACCCTAATTTAAACAAATGGTTTTTAAAAGTTTAACTTTTGTAAGACCATTAGAAATGTGATCACTGACTAGGAATGGGATGATATTGGCACAGAAATCCCTCTTCCTAACAATAGCAATTATTGCTAATTTTAAAGAGTATGATTAGCAATCTCTTTTAGAGAGATATATACTGAAATATTCATGGAAGAAATGATAGGGTTTCTTAGATTTGTTGCAGGATCATATTGAGGTGTGTGTGGTGGGAGGACAGAAGGAACCAGGCTGACATGCGTGGTGAGCGTC
>NW_012140524.1:5652841-5654754 GCF_000956105.1 Propithecus coquereli | reverse complement strand
AGTTATAAAATTTAGATAATCAAAATGGAAAATAAAACTGTATTTATCTGAAATTTTACCACTTAGAGATAACCATTGTTAATATGTTGGCATATACTAGCATATCTCAGAGGGGGACAGAAGACCCACTGACTCTGGGAGTGGAAGAGGTCTTGAAAAACATGTGGACACCTCTCCCTTCATCTCCCCTCCCTCATCTACCTCTAATTACAGATGTTACTGATAATAGACTGCTCTGGGGTCAGTGATGAAGAGGAAGAGAAAGCATTGAAAGCTATAGATGGTTATCCTTCCTGACTTTTTACCTTGTGTGTATGTATATTTACAAAAAAGTGATCATTTAATATATTGCGAATGTCCTCGTATGTCATGAACTGTAGGTAACCCGTTAACCTTATTCTACCTAATATTCTGTCTGGTGGATGTGCCTCAGTGTAGTTATTGTTAGATATTTAGATTGTTTCCATTTTTTCTCATTGTAAATAACATTGTTGTGAAAAGTATATACATTCATCTCTGCTTATTTGTCCAATTATTTATTTGAAGCTTAATTAATGTAGAATGCTGGGTCAAAGGTCATTATGTTTTTAGAGCTTTTGATAAGCGTTGGCAATTGCCAGTGTACCCTCCAAGACAGCATCTGCCATTTTGGCCCATGCTAAAACGAGAGGGGACAGTGGAGGATGAGGATGAGGAGAGTGAGCAAGCAAGTGTGTGCACAATTTCTTGATGAGGTGAGAAGTATAATAAAGCTAGGATGTTAGCCTGGGTTGGTATGGTTTTAAAAGTGGAGTTGCCTTTCATTGTTAAAACATTTCATTATAGAGTTGAGCTGTACCTTGTCCCTTCTGATTTTTTTTCCCCTCTTTTTGATGGTTGGGTTATGTGCTAGTGAAGCATTAAATATTTCGTGCTATACCCTTTTTTAGAATTGCAGTGGATTTTCTCTGAGATTTAGAAAATTTACAGCTCATTATATCTTTCTAGCTTTCATGGAAGCTAAAAATGAAATGGTCAGGTATTTTAACTGCGTTTTCTCAAAGTAGTATATTCTATTCCAGTTTAAATAAGTCTCTAAAACTCCAGGATCATATGTTGGCAGGCAGGATTTTAGAAGGACCTACCTTAGGCCAGAAAACCCCCAGCTTTGGACACAACTCTTGGGCACATTGTAAATGCTACATTATTTTAAATGCCCCACTCTAAGCGCGTGTGCGCACTCACACACACACACACACACACACACACACACACACGCCATTTAGTAGCTTAACTCTTAGGAGTGAGTGAGTGAACCCACCAATCCATTTCTTTTTTAAATACATGTGATGCAGAGACTGTGGTTCTAGTCTGACCATGAAAATGTGTCTATTGTATGTGGAACAGTTTAAGGGAGAGAGTCCTTCTTGTTCTTGCTGGGTCAGCAATGATAGATGGGCCAACCCACTTTCCAGATCTATGATGACCTCACTGGGGTATGTGGGTTCATGGAGTTCTGCTGGCATGACAAAGTGTTATATACCACTGGGCTGAAGTCATTGTTTTTATTCAAACAATCACTATACAAATTTCACATTAGTTTAGAATGACCTTTCAGAATGCTTGTGGGATCAGAGTGGTTTGACTTCATATTTTCTGAGTGATATTTGCAATAACACATTAGTTAATGGTTTGGTAGAAGTACTTGATTCTGCAAGATTTCTTGGGTTTGGGTGCCAGGATTTGGGGAGTAGTGCAATCATTTCTTCCACATTTTCAATAGAGATAGAACATATTTCACAACATTTATAGAATACTTTTCTCTTTGAGGACATGACTATAGTCAGCAATTTGTGATTTCTGCCAAACTACCATGATGCTTCAAGAAGTGTGCAAATAATGGGAACATCTACTCTAAGGTTCTTGCCCAAAGT
>NW_012140524.1:5645188-5649776 GCF_000956105.1 Propithecus coquereli | reverse complement strand
GGCAATATGACTCAACCAAGATTAGTGTTTCTTGTTTTAAAACAGTCTGCTGAAGTAGCTGGTTTTTTAAGACCAGAGGTCAGCAAACTTTTTCTTAAAGGGCCAGATGATAAACATTTTATACTTTTTGTGGATCCTCGGGTCTGTGTTATTACTGCTCAAATCTGTTGTGTCCTGCAAAAATCTGCCACAGACAAAATGTAAATGAATGGACGTGGCTGTGTTCCAATAAAATTATATTTACAAAAACAGGTGGCAGGCCACATTTGGCCAGCTTACAGACCCCTGCTTTAGATACTTAAGTCATATGTGAAAGGAGACTTTGGATTCCATTTAGTTTTTAAGCATGAAATATGGCATTATACATTATAATAAACAGTAACTTTGCTTCCTGATGATTATGTTTAACATGTTACTCTCAGTTATGGTCATGCTTTAGAATATCAAAGGGATTTAGAAAATAAGCAATAGTAATAAATGCATTTTCCATCTGAAAGGGATATATAGAAGTCATTTAACGGTTGGCGAATTTTCTTGAAATTTGAAACCTAAGGTTGTGGGCAAGATGTTAAGGGCTTGTTTTACTAAATGTATACAAGCATAGACTATATTTTTTTTCCTTCTGTACAGGACAGGTTTGTGAGTCAAATAAAAAGCTATTTGTAATTATGCTTGTCATTACACTAAGGGTTTTTTGTTCTAGGAATGTTGTTTGCATGGGTTTGGATTTTTTTATGGCTTTTCAGTTTGATAATGTGTTCCTGTTTTTAAATTGAATTTGTCAGTGAGCTGTTTTGTGCATGGCTGTGCTTGTTAGTATTTATAGTTAGGTCTGTTTCTGAGGAAATGACTAAAGTCTCTTGCATTCGATCAAAATTGTATAACAAAGCACATCTTTGACTTACTTAAACAAGGTCTATGATGAAAACTCAAAAAATATAATGGTTCGTGTTTAGAAATGTTTTTATGTATTCAGTCCTGGTTGGGCCAAAGAATTGGAGCTCTGTGCTGAGGGAGGTATTGAATATACTCAATGCCTCTTAGTTAACGTGTTTCCTTGGGGCAAGTTCAGGCAATGCTTACTTTCTCATAATGCAACTCCTCCGTTTTTGGTTTTTTGTTTTTTTTTTTGCATTTTACATGTTGTTTTGAATTGGGCCTTAGAGAACATGTATTTCTTCTCTTTAAACCGTTCTACTAATTTTCTCTTTTCGCATTCCTGCCTGAAAGCCCTGACATTAGACGAAGCATGTAAACCTTAACCTTGGCCATGTAATTTTCAGCAGAGGCTGTTGGGGATTGGATTGGGGCAGGGCCTGGGGGGTGAGTGAGTGGCAGAAAGCCACTGTGTCTTGTTCGCTGCTGGGGCACCCTGCCTCCCCATCTCTGGAATATCCACGGGCTCTCCCCACCCTGATCTCGCCCCCTTGCTGTTGGTTCAGGTCCTTATGGAAGTGTAGTGTCTTTCCTTCTGCTCATTGTTTCAGGACAGGAGATGAAGGGGCTGAGTAGGGAGGAAGAGGAGGCCCAGCTCTGACCTGGGCTGACCTGTGCCCTAGCTCCGTGGCTGGTCATATCTTCCCATGGAGGCCCTGTGACAGGTGCTGGTTGGATTTTGGTGTATTATGAACTCACTGGGATTTTCTACAGTAGCTTTTAACCTCATTATTTTTTGATTACATTGATTATTTCAACCCTTTCATAAGCAGCTCAAAGAACCACTCCTCCAACTTGGTTCAAAGTATGAAATAGAAAAAGGTGAAATTGCGCTGTCCACTCGCTGCCACACATCTCACTCCTGCCTCTGTTCTCGGAAGCACTTATAGGGTGGGGTTCCTAGGAGCTCACTTTGAGAACTGCTGATTAATGTAACTGTTTACTTTTGGAGCACATGCCTGTCTTAAAATCAGCTTGCTTGTGTATGTATCATTAATTATTTAAAATTTGCCAGGACCGATGTCTATGTATGGGCCATATATGAAGCCAGCTTTAGGAGAAGGTAGAATGGACACATGATTACCTGGGATGATTTGATGGGCTGTTGAGAAATTCCATGAAGGCAGTCTGCACCCCCATCCATGCCTGAAATTCCATTGTCAGTGATGCATTTTATTTTGATGTTGAGCATCTGCCTTTTCTGAAGCACTTTCTTAAAAAAAAAAATTCAAATATCCTCAGGAAGGATACGCATTAAGCTGTTGCGGCCTTGGAGCTGATGCTGTTGCTTCCCTGCTTGATTAAGCATCTGGGGTTACTGAATCCTCAAAAGGGCAGAGAGAGAAGGAAACAGCCACGTTCTTACATCGTGATTTTTGTCTAAGACTGGACCGGACTATATATGCATTTGAAAAACGTGTGGCAGCATCTCTTATATTTATCTTGGAGACACCTTGTTTTCTCCTTTGGATATAGGTAGTTATGAGGTATTTGAAGAAGGAGCATCTCAAAAGGAACTTTTACTGTTCTTAAATAGTCTTTTACTACCAAAATATTAATATATGTTATTACTATATCATGATGTAGATATATGTGTCCATATATAATGGAATATTTTTAAAATATGAGTTATTTAAAAGAGATAAGGGAATCAGAAACACGAGTGTGAAGTATAGTGCACGTTGATGCATATTGTCCACACACTGTTCTTTTTTGACAAATAATAAATTACAAACATTTCATTTTTTTCACCTTAACAACTAAATATTGTAAAACTATGGTCCATTCATTTACTCAACGTTCATTCATAGAGTACCTACCATGTGCTACGTACTTTGTGCTGTAAAAACTAACGGTGATGGTTTCAGCAGACGATGTGTCTTAAAGGAATATTTGAGGTTGTCCAGTAACTGAGGAAGGAAGAGAGGGAGGGAGGTAATGCCGGATGGGGAGAGGAAGAAAGAGGAAGAATAGATGGAAGGAAGTCCTTAATTCATATTTTCTGGTTTTAATGACCCCCATATTATCTAGTTTGATGTTCCTTGTTTATATGATAATTTACTGTTGATAGCTTTTATTTTTTTTCTCTGTGTGCTATCATTTGAAATTAGTTCTAATTTGTCATTTATATATTTGTTTCTTTTCAGTATAAAAGAACTTATGTGGATCAGTTTGCTTAGTATAGTCAAGATTTGAAGAGCTAAAAAAATCGGTATTAAACCTGTTTTTTGAAAACGTAAGTAAACTCACCCCTCACCATTGTTTATTTCTGACATCTTTAAAACCTTTCTCTCTCAGTGCGTGAATGTTTTTCTAGTCGTCTGTTCATTAAGTCTAAGAGAGTTTCTACCTTCTCTCTTGCCTTTAAAAACTTTTTAATTATAACAGTGATGTGACTAGCCTAGGTGGTTGTAGGATTTAGACGTGGTGTGGCACATCTTTTATTCGGCCCCACAAAGGGAAACACAGAGCTGGTAGCGCAATCCTACCAGGCACAATCCTCTCAAGTCCTTCATTGCTCTTCCTCACAGGCCATTTCTGCGCCTCATCTATGCCAGTGAGAATTGTTGGTCAACCCGTTAATGACTCAGTAGGCTTAGGAAATGAGGTAGTGGTTTTTACAAGCCCGTGTACTCCCTTTCTCCCTATCCCTCTTGCTTGGTAATAACTACTATTTATCGGGCTTCTACCAAGTGACAAGCATTTGATTAATTCAATTCAGTGTTCATTCTGCAGACACTTTTTCTGAGTACCAGATGCTGCTCTGACGCTATGACCTTATCCTCATGGCACCCTTGCAGAGTAGGAGTTAATAGTTCAGTGATCTATTAACAGATGAGGATCTCGAAGGTCAGGGAGAGGGAAGGAGCATGCCAGAGGTCACATAGCCAATCAGCGTGAGCACGGCACTGTCTGTCTTTTTCTGATTTGCCATATCCGAAATAGTATTTAGATGCTCTTCTTGGCGTGGATGTCAATAGGAGACTGGAGCCTTCTGGGTTATGTTCTTAAGAGGAATGTGATCCTAATCCTTGGAAACCTCAGCTATAGTCACAGCAAAGAAGGAGGTTAGAGAAGCATTCTCCCATGTTCGAGAGGTAGCTTTGGTACCTGTGTGGGGAGTTAAGAGATCTGATGGCCAGTATCAGCCCTTCTGTGGATTTCCTCTGTGTCGTTGAGATATTTAAGCTCCATGGGACACAGTTACTCCTCTGCCAACTAAGGGGCACAGACCAGACCAGATGATCTCAGGGGTCTCTCTGAGTTGGCTCTTTATTGAAATATCTTACACATAGAGGAAAGTGCACACACATTGTAAGCGGATGGCTTGATGGCGTCATTGTCACAAAGTAGACACACCTCTGTAACCGGTGCCTCAATTAATAGAAAATTACCAGCACCCCAGAGTCTTCCTTCCCTCATGCTCCCAGGAGTAACCAATATGCTGACTTTGTTTAGTTTTGCCTGTTTTTTAAAATTCATGAATAGAATCCTACAGTATATGCTCTTTTGCATCTGGATTGTTTTGCTTGTTATGTTTGTGAAATCCATCTGATACTGCCTGTAGTCATTTATTTTTTTCATTCTCCTTCCTCTAATGGTATTCAGTTATGTATCTATTTTATAGTTGCCAGACGTTTAGATAGTTTCC
>NW_012140524.1:5643693-5645138 GCF_000956105.1 Propithecus coquereli | reverse complement strand
AGTCACAGCAAAGAAGGAGGTTAGAGAAGCATTCTCCCATGTTCGAGAGGTAGCTTTGGTACCTGTGTGGGGAGTTAAGAGATCTGATGGCCAGTCTCAGCCCTTCTGTGGATTTCCTCTGTGTCCTTGAGATATTTAAGCTCCATGGGACACAGTTACTCCTCTGCCAACTGAGGGGCACAGACAGACCAGATGATCTCAGGGGTCTCTCTGAGTTGGCTCTTTATTGAAATATCTTACACATAGAGGAAAGTGCACACACATCGTAAGTGGATGGCTTGATGGAGTCATTGTCACAAAGTAGACACACCTCTGTAACAGGTACCTCAATTAATAGAAAATTACCAGCACCCCAGAGTCTTCCTCCCTTCATGCTCCCAGGAGTAACCAATATGCTGACTTTGTTTAGTTTTGCCTGTTTTTTAAAATTCATGAATAGAATCCTGCAGTATATGCTCTTTTGCATCTGAATTGTTTTGCTTGTTATGTTTGTGAAATCCATCTGATACTGCCTGTAGTCGTTTATTTTTTTCATTCTCCTTCCTCTAATGGTATTCAGTTATGTATCTATTTTATAGTTGCCAGACGTTTAGATAGTTTCCAGTTTGGGCATATTACTAATAGTGCTCCTATGAATACTTTTTGTGTATTTTTTGTGCTGATTGTATCTTGTTCAGGGACTACAGAAATTTAGATTCAGTGGCACTGTGGAGTAATGTTGAATTTCAGGTAGCCAAGTGATTTGTCTGTTTCAATGTGGTGTTCTAAGCCTGCTTGCTCAACAGGACAAATGAAGATGTTTTCATAGATTACTTTTGGTGGGTGTGACCAGGTGGAAGCCCTCTCTGATATGTGAGTGATGTGGTAAAGCCTGTTGCCCTGACAGAGAAGGGTTTTGGTTGCCTGGTACAGGAAAGGCTTACAGAGGGGAAGGAGAAGATAGATCCAAAAGAGAGATATGTCTGGACTCCCCCCTTGGAAACAGGATATCTTGCCAACCAGATCAAGAGCCTGGAAAAGTGACAACCCAGGGGAAGATTCAGCTTATGAGACCTGACGTGTCTAGGGAGGTGAGTAGAGAAATAAAATTTGATTTGATCAGACAGGCTGGAGCTCAGAAGGCACTCGTAGAGCCTTTTCTGAGCAATTCATTAAGTCCAACTTGTTTTTAGAAGCTTGGAAAAACACCAGTCCCTAAAGTATGAATCTTTTTTTTTTTTTTTTTTTAACACCAGTCCCTAAAGTATGAATCTTTTTTTTTTTTTTTTTTTGAGACAGGAGTCTCACTCTGTTGCCCGGGCTAGAGTGCCGTGGCATCAGCCTAGCTCACAGCAACCTCAAACAAACAAGCAATCCTACTGCCTCAGCCTCCCGAGTAGCTGGGACTACAGGCATGTGCCACCATGCCCCGCTAATTTTTTCTATATAGATTTTTAGTTGTCCAA
>NW_012140524.1:5639621-5643048 GCF_000956105.1 Propithecus coquereli | reverse complement strand
GCCTCACCTTAGACTGAAACTTAGAGGAAGGATGAAAGGAAACATTAGTCCATGTGTCCTTGGCATGTCCCTTCCCAGGGTGAGTCAGTGAAGACACTCTTGGTTGTCTGAACTGGTTTACTTGGTTAGTTCAAAAAGGCCAGTGGAGTTGAGATTAGTGGAAAAGTAGGGCCATTTTGCACAAAGGAAAATCACAGTTTTATACATTATGCTGTTAACTCTAGCCTGGCACTTTGCAAACAGGTGTCCTGATTTATCAAGAGGTAAGAGGCTAGCTATATGGGTGGCTCTCTGAAGACCACAGCCAGTATAGGGTGTCCGTTCCTACTGGTTGTGGTTGGTGACCTCTTTTCACCTCTGTCAGTGAGTTCTGGACTAGCTCTGGGGGCATATGATACAGACTAAGTGTGATTTTTTTTCTCTCTTCAATGAGATAATCTAGTGTTCTATGAAGGAAATTATTAGAGTGATTTGAGTCAAAGAATATATTTAACCCAAGAGTCTAAATTCTAGTACTGACTTCTCTACTAACTACCTGTGGAAATTCTGGTATATCGTTTACATTTTCTGGGCCTCAGTCTCCTCATCTGTAAAATCAGGATGTTAATTTACATTGAGACTTTGAGGCAGAGGCAGATTCTATGAATCCCCCAAATGTAATGCCTAGTTTTGGGTATATTTGCATTTTTCTATATGCTAGATTCTTTCATAGGCCTGTTCCAGATCCAAAGTTCTTGTGACAGCAGATTTTGGTACTTATGATCCTGGGGGAAGGAATGGTCTTACAATTTGACCTAAGTTCACAAAACAGTTTATGTCCATAGCAGATAAAAAGCCAAATGACCAGACTGTCATGGCTGACTGAAGTCTACATTGAGTACTGTATATATAACTTCATTTTCACACCCGTAGTTACTTTAATGCACATGCTCTATTCATTAACGTGTGTGTATATTTCTATCTAAACTACATAAACAGGCATGCAAGTCATTGCATGTAAATCTGTGGCATAGCTGGATTATGGGAGCCGTATTTGGCCTTATCTTACATCTCTATTTCGATTCTCAGTCCACCCATTGAAGTCACACAACTGGGAGTGTCCCAAGTAAAATTTGGGTTGGTTCTCAGTTGTTCAAGAAAATATTTATTAAAAGGGATATTTTAAAATCAGCATGAAAATCAAATGTTGGATTACATGGAATTAATACAATTAAAAATAAATCCTAAATACTAGTGATATCAGTTAAGAATTACTTTTAAGTTCTGATCTCTGTCCTCGGATACCCAGGGGTATCTGTATGGAACTGAGAACAGGAAAGAAATCATATAGGAAAGACTTAAAGTCAATGGGCTGGGTGTGGTGGCTCATGCCTGTAATCCTAGCACTCTGGGAAGCCATGGTGGAAGGATGGTTTGAGCTCAGGAGTTCAAGACCAATCTGAGCAAGAGCGAGACCCCGTCTCTACTAAAAGCAGAACAGAAAGACATTAGCTGGAAAACTAAAACTATATAGAAAAAATTAGCTGAGTATGGTGGCACATGCCTGTAGTCCCAGCTACTCGGGAGGCTGAGGCAGAGGGATTGCTTGAGCCCAGGAGTTTGAGGTTGCTGTGAGCTAGGCTGACACCACGGCACTCTAGCCCGGGCAACAGAGCCAGACTCTGTCTCAAAAAAAAAAAAAAAAAAAAAAAAAAAAAAAAAAAAAAAATTAAAGTCAGCTAAAAACTTTGGAATATTTGTACTTTCAGTCTTGTGGCTATTCTGGCAACTGGCAGATAGACGAAATATCATTTGCCTGAGAGTGTGGGCAACACCCTAGCCGCCTCTGTGCTGATGGTTCCTGAGTTCATGGACGATGGTGGTGAGAGCTGTCTGGTTATACCACTTTTGAGGCTGGATGGACCCAGGCATGGGAATGAGGTGGGGCCCCTTGTCAGGCTTCATTTCTGTCTTCTTTTCACTAGGGCGAGGAAGGCCATGGGATTATACACTCAATTACTGGCTCAGGCCTGCCTGTAGAGTCAGTCCACCTCATAGTGTAGTGGTTTGTAAGCAGGCAATTTATAGCCTCTGAGATAATGTCATCCCCAAAGAAAAGCATCTACTGTAGCTCTGTCCTTTGTATCCTTTTCTCTAAACCCTTCCTGCAGTCTTTATCACTCTATTGTGTGGGAATTGAAGTTTTCTATCTCCTAACTGTCTTTTGTGGACCAAACATTGTTTATTTTAGGTAACTTGTACTAAAAATTCTAGAAATATGGCTTGGGGATGGCAGTCTTATTTGGAATCGTGTCACATATGGTTGTCTTGTACTTTCTTGGCTCATTATAACTTGAGACAATATGTAAGTGAATTTATCCTGTAACCCATGAAAGATTTTCTTTTCCATTTTTTTTCTTACTGCACTCTCCTCCTCCTACCAAATATCTAGGCTCACCTTTACAATCAAATAGAGATTTAGCTCTGCCTTTAGAATGCCCCCTTCAAGCAGATGCTTCTCGTGTGTGAGCGTGGATGGAGTTTCTGGGCTGTTAGAAGCTATTTGTTCATCTTGCCAAACCCATGACAGTCTTTTTATTCTCAGTTGCTTTGCTTTCTCCTCACCTCTTAGGGAATTGGCAGCCAGTGACTTTGACTTTTTTCCTTTTCTCTATGAGACAGATATGCTAGAGTGTAACTGTAGACACAGAAGAACAGTTTGCACATGTAGCAAATAATCAAACCAGTGGGGCGGAGGGCTGTATGTACTTACCCACTGGCTCTATAACTGGGCAGATGGTGATCTTTCTCTCAGATTACCATGCATTTATACATTTAATTGGGAGGCCTTAGGTGTGTAGTGTCAACAGTTTTTTAAGAAGGGGGAAGAGGATCCAAGACAATTTTGACTTTTACTTGGTGGATCTGTGGTTTAATGGTATGGGAAATGGGGGAAAGCTGAGTTCTGACACCAGAATTTCAATGAGCGAAAGTTCTGCATTGCTTCAGGAGTTAGAGATATAGAAGAAGGGACTTCAGTGGTTCTTAAATGTATTATTTAGCTCAAGGCTCTGTACATCATAATCAAAGGAATGAGGCTGGGTCTCTGGGTGTGCTCTGCATGCCTCGCATAGTGCTGTCCCCGTCTCTTGGTCAAGTCAAGCTCAGAGCTTCTTTAGCCAAGAGGAGACTTAAATTAGGGGTGTAGCAATTTATACCTATTGTATTATAGCAATATCCATTTTGTTTCTAGGCAGAAGATAATATGTGCTATCTCTATAGCGATTATGGCATCTTTCAGATTGAAAGAGCTTCGACAACTTCCTGTGACTACTACCTTGAACCAAGACCTAATCCCTTGCCAGTGTCACACTGCTAAATACAGTACAAGCAATAATCATCTTCTGTGTTTTCATTTATATTTCAAAACACAAACCGTAATTGTACC
>NW_012140524.1:5626820-5638821 GCF_000956105.1 Propithecus coquereli | reverse complement strand
GGGGTCTCGCTCTTGCTCAGGCTGGTCTCGAACTCCTGACCTTGAGCGATCCACCTGCCTCGGCCTCCCAGAGTGCTAGGATTACAGGCGTGAGCCACCGCGCCCGGCCTAAATTATCTTATTCTTTATACATTTTTAGGAATTAAAGAATGCATTATTTGCTTAGAAAAGTGGGATTTCTGGTTCTTCATGGTCTACATTGGTCTTGTGTAAGGTTGGACAGAACAGTCCTTTTGGAGACTTTTCACCCAGACTGGGCCTCCCATGTCGGTGGGACAGTGAAAAACCAAGTATCGAGCAGGAAATAAGAGTATCTGGCCTTCAGGCATTAGACTTTCTCACAAGGGGAAACAGCAACACCCAAGAAAAACCCATTTACATTGACCTGTACATAGCACCCCTGGCCTGTTGACCCCTTTTCTTTCCTCCCCTGTTAGCCAGCAGAGCAGCAAGCTCTTCTTTGCAAGACTGTGAGTGATTCTAGAGGAGTAGAAAATATCAACTGCTTCTACCAAAATGTCACAAATTCCAGAGGGTGATTTTTTTTTTTTTTTTTTTTGTTTCCTCACTTTTTGGCTCTACTCAATTCTCAGAAGGTAAAGCTGAAAAAAAAAATCAGTGTGTATGACTGGATAGTCAGTCGATTCTTGGGGTTTTTTTTGGTGGAGGTGTTGTGGTAGTTACGGTCTATAAAGTCACTGTGAACACTGAATTACAGAGTACTTTTCCTAGGGGGGGTCCAGAGTGAGGTTCCTGCAAGCCTCTGGTCACAACATTTTCAGCAACTGCTCAATACATAACCTTGTTTTATGTGTGTTTCTGTCTAAAGACACCGTGTTTAATATACGTTGTTGAGTCATTTACCATTGACCTCACAGCCAACAGCACTGTGACTATTGCCTGGACGAAGCCTCCCTCACCTGTATATTTAGTCCTTGAGGCACACGGCCTTCTTGCCCCAGAAACACTAGACAAACTTCAGCACTACGCCTCGAGGCCATTTTAAACAGTGGAAGCCAGCAACAAAAAGCACAAAAATGTGAAAAATGTAGCACAGAATAAACCATGAAACGGACACTTTATAACATCAGGGCTGAGCTGAAACAGGAAGGCAGAGCATCACTTTGTTTGACCTCAGCTTAGAACATACATGAGGGGGACGCAGATTTTTTGCTGCTCTGTGCATGCCCATGATGACCATGAACCCACCTTGACTGGTGATTTTGGGGTTGCAAGCAAATTTTAACAAGTGAGCAAGTTCACAAATACTGACTGTATAACGTAAGGAAAGTAATCCCAATTATTGTGGCAGGACACTCCGACAGTCTGACTGTACAGTTCATGTAGAGAACCAATCATGTAAGGGAAGAATGAGTTACAAGCTGGGATAGCCAGACCCACGTCCAGAAGATATTTTTAAACAACCTTGTGTGAGAGGAAGACAGGCAAGGAGAATTGCCCAAGAAACGATTGTTTTTTTGATGAACAAACAATAATTACCACTATTGCCAGGCTTCGGACATGTAGAGAACAGGAACAATGTCTTGTGTATCCCCATGTCCTTGACATGAGAGGTAATGATGGCCAGCACGTGGGGACCTCAGCAAGGGGCCGAGTGGTAAATAAACGAATGAAAGGAAGAGCAAGGAGAATTCTCTTAGTCATGCCTGAGAGCCCACTGTGGGGCACCTTAGGAGTCTGGTGCATCTTTTTAGCCTAGATAACTTCCTGTCCACTGTGTTCAGTAAATTTTCTCGGGGAAATGCTTATCAGTGGCCAGAAACAGTCGTGTCTGGCTGTGAAAGGTATTAACGTGGCACGGGGTGGGAGTCTGTCATACTCATCTTTGTGCACGGTCTCCAGCATGTTAGTGTTTACAAAATGTATTTGAATGAATGAATGAATCTAACCCTCATCTGGAAGATTTAGAAATGCAAAGGCTTTAAAAAATCCTTTTAAATTTACAAGAGAGGATAGACTATAAGTCTCTACTCAGATAAGTAGAACGATGTGGATATTCTTTTGTTAACTAGCTTTGTCTATTGTACAAAGCTTGAGCTTTTCAACTCGGGAAGCATCTACACTATGCTACACCCGCCCTGCCCTGGTCGTCCCCCTAGAGACATTCAAGGACTAGACTTAATTAAAGTAGAAACTAGTTAAGTTTTATGAGAGGAAATTGACATTCAATTTCAGATATTATCTGCTTAAATTATTTCCTGCAGATTTAACTGTTCATTTTACCAAATATTTGTCATGGAGCTACTAGGTGCAGGAAACTGGGCCAGGGGCTTTGGAGCATGCAGAGAGAAGCAGAACATAGCGGCTTTTGTCTAGCAGGAGGGAAAGACATGGATGCACTTGTCTGTGAATCAGAATAAAACGTACACTTACTACAGGTAAAAGCGAAATGTTGTGGTGGCACAGGGAGGGTAAGATTAATTCCAACCTACGCCATCCTACAGGTTAATTGAATTTAACCTGGGCCTTGAAGGCCCACGTGGAAGTGCCTTTGGGAGTAGGTGGGTCGCAGGGCAGACTGGAGAGTTAGCACAGCTAGGGCAGTTCCAAGAAGAGGGAACAGCATGAGCAAAGCCACTGGGGCAGGAGGGTATGGGGAACAAGCACTACAGAGTTCTGGGGTGTCAGGGGCAGGGTTGGGGTGGGGTGGAGATGGTGAGATTACCGGAAAATAACATCCAAATCCAATGATAGAGATGTTTACAGGTAGTTTACTTGGATTTAATTCTGTAGTCACTTGGAGCCGTGGTAGATTTTTAAAGCAAAGAAATCACGTGACAGCAACTAGCAGTAGCTAAAATTTGTAAACACTTACTATGTGCCAAGTACCTTTACCAAATCCTTACCACAACCCTTTGAGTTTAGTACTATTAGTATTGCAGTTTGTAGAGGAGGAAATAACCAAGAGAGGTAACTTCCCCAGGATCCACAGCAAATAAGTGGTAAACTGGAATTCGAAGCTGGGAAGACTTATATAAGAGCTTAGATTTTCAACCTGGGAGTGAAGGGTAGGATTCAGAGAGTCTTTGAACTTACTGAATTATTTGCAAAGTGTTCAGTATATATGAACATAGGCATTAATTTAAGAGAGGATCTGTAGCTTTAGTCATATAAGAGATAGATGCTAAAAATGTTAATAGAGGCTATAGTACTCTTTCACTCTCAAAAGCATGGACAATAGATTATATGGTAACTTTATGCCTATTCTTCTTGTTAGTTTTGGAAGAAGCAGAACAATCTAGCACTGCTCAAAATAAAAGGAAATGTCAAAACAATTTTCAGGAATTATTAGTACTGTGTCAGGCTGTTCCTGATTTGTGAGAAGCAGAAAACGTGTAAGAATTTCTTTCGAAGGTAGACATGAGATATCCAGACCTTGCAACTTGCGATAATTTGAAAAGGCAGAAGACCTACCTCTCCATTTGGCAAAAATTGTTCTTTTTAATCCTAGCAGAAGCTAAATAAACTCCTGAAATCTCACGTGTTTTAGAAAAATGCCTAGATACTAGTCTGCTTTCAACTGGACCAATTTGCTTTTTATATATTTAGGACATGAAGGAGGAATATTTACCAACCTTTGAGACGAAAAATTTCTTGCAGCCAGTTGTGAATTCAAAGGCAGTTGCCAGGATGAATGAATGAATCTAGATTAAAGAATTGCCTAGTTTATGTCACTTGAGAAATCAAATTACTGTCTCAGTTTTGTTGAGAGTAAATATCTTAATGTTTTAAATACGTGTATCTCTAAAGATATATTATCACACTAGTATAGCAAATATAGTACTTGAATAGCAGAGATCTGGATTCCCTACTTGAGGTTTTCTTTATATTTTCCCCGTCTTGACTTTCTCATTTTCTCTATTTTTTTCCTGGCTCATATGAAAGCAGGTCACAGATATGACACTTTACCCTTAAAATACTTCAACTTTTCGAATTTCCTAAGAACCAAGGACATTCTCTTGCATAGCCGTAATATTCTTATTATTCCCAGGAAATATTCAATCATATTATCTAATCCATATTCAGATTGTCCAACTGTTTGAAAAATATCCTTTACCATAGTTTTATTTTGCTTTGTGACTTTGATCAAGGATTCAGTCAAAAATCACAAATAGCAATTGGTCATCATGTTTCTTTAGTCTGTTTTATGAACTGTCTTGCCTCCTGCCTTTTTTTTTTTTTCTTATTTCGTGTTTCATGATGTTAACATGTTTGAAAAGTCCAAGACAGCTGTCTGGTAGAATGTCCTACAATCTGGATTCACCTGACTGTTGGTGTCCTCATTGTTAGATTCAGATTAGACATTGCTAGCAAGTATACATTGCTTCCCTTCAGAAGGTGTGTGATGTTGGCTAGGCTAAGTTTAATTCATCTGACTAAGTTGGTATTCACCAGACCTCTCATTGTAAAGGTGCCCATTCCCCTTGATAGCTAATAAGTCATCGTGGAGTAATTCTTAGAGATCATGTGCACATCCTGTTCCCTGACAGTCATTCACCAATCATTTTAACCATTAAGATATCTAAAGTGTTATCTTTTCCTTTGTGAGTGGGTATACAGGAAAGCTCTACCCTAGAGGGGAGAGAGCTCTTTATTTTAGAGATTTGTACTTAAATTAATACATCTTTTTTGATGCAAAAGAGGAAAAATTAAGTATTGCCATACTGATTTCTTTCTGGACTGAGAGAATTCAGTAATGATGAGATGAATTTTCTTTCAACAGCCACCATCTAAAAAGATATGACATTTGCCCCCTTCCATTTGAAAATGCTTTGGAAGTAGTTCTACATAAAGCGTGTTAATGGAATGGGCATTAAAACCATGGAATTCCTTTGAAAAGTGAGATAAAACGGAAATGATTTTGTTGTGGGACTTCTCGATCTAGGCTAATAATCTTTTTGGGAATTTATCCTGAGGCTTTTGTACCCACTCTGCTCATGACTCCTTCACTCAGAGTGTTATCTGATGAGGATCTTGTTTCACTTCTGAGAGCAGAGCATTGTTCTATTTCTTTGGGGAGTTAGGGGGTAACAGGGCAAGATTGACTCCAAGCAATGCAGTATCAAACCCACCCTTCCATCTTGAAACTGGAGACTGTCCTGCATGATATATATGTCCTCCCACTTGCAATTCACAATGAGAAGATTTATTTTTTAAACAATTAACTATTTCTCCTAAGTAAATGAAACTGCTCTTTAATATTGGGGTAAAGACCTTAATACTCTCTAGGAATTCTTTTATGATTTGCTTCATTTGACTTTTAATTGTTTTGTAAGAGAATTTTAGACACTATTCTTGTGGCCAGCTAGACTTGGTCCTGTGTATCCTCTTGAGTCGTGAATTAGCACAGTCTTGAAGTCTGGAAAAATTTTGCCCGTTTTGCAGGTGTAGTTTGATCGCACACTTTTTTCTCTCACTGGGATTCTGCTGAGCAATAAATTGGCATGGCATGGTTGGTCTGTAATGTATTTACACTAGCCTATCCCAATTCTGTGTTTTGGAGATAGTGGATTACCCCCTACATTTGCCTGATAAATTCTCACACTGTATTCTGGCTTATATTATGGTGTTATGGATTCTAGAATATGAATGTTTAAGTTAACAAATGGCTAGTTCAAGCAGCTGAGCTTGAGAGGCTTCAAAGTTGAGCAACTGTCTTGAAGGAATGATTTTAGTCTTCAATTATGAGATAATAGATCCCAAAATGTATCAGTTAATTAGATTAGTATGTCCCTGGCAATCACAATAATTCTATGGGAGGCTTGAGGATATAGCAAAGCTAGTATCTCTCAGTGACCACTTCCAGTTGGCTGTCAGTCCTTTGGATGCATGCAGTGGGCCGCCTCCAGCCCCAGCCCCAGCCCCGTGTATGTGACACAAAGCAGAGGACCTGGTCATAGGTTGACCTGCAGCTTGTAGCTTCATAACATATTTGACACTATAATAAATGAGGAGGTGCTGAAATAGTTCCTGTTTTTAAATATTAATACTTTGTCTTCCTTTCTGATGTGTAGCTTGACACTTAACCCCAAAGGACATGCAAAGCTTACTTTATTGAAAAGGCTTGCAAAGTACATTGCTTGAATCTTAGGGACAGGTTCATACCTGTCAAGCAGGTTTATATTACTACAGCACTGAAAAATGCAAATATGTCAGAAATCTAACTAAAGAACAGGGCATCTTATTCAGTACGAACAGCCTTTGAAAGTAGTTTGTTTTGGTTGAGTTTTTCTTAGAGCTTAATTGCTAGAGAAAGAATTAAAATAATAACAAAACTGTGGCTGCAAGTCCCTTGAGGGTAGGAGATGTCATCTTTCTTTTAGGCCTATCATAGTCTATCTAGTCTAAAGCAGCATTAAGTGTCCATGCATATTTGATGAATTAAATTTTCAAATGAATTTCTAAATTCCTCTGGTCTTACTAGGTTTCTCAGTCTGTAGGTTGCCACCTCTCTTGACCTTTTACTGATGGCCATTTGCTCTTCTTCCGGTCTCCTTCCTCCTGCTGACCAGTCACTTTTGACTTAAAAGATGCAACTCTTTAAGCTGTTGTATTTCATTTTTTAAAAAATTATATAGATAGGACATATTGAAAACATTTAAAGAATTATATAGAGTCAGATAGACGGTTACTCTGTATTAGATACTGTGTTAGGAGTTTGCAATAGAAAGGAACTAAAGACCTGGTGCTTGCCTTGGAAAGCCCACAGTCTATAGGTAAAATGTGTGTGTGTGTGTGTGTGTTTGTATAAAGAGAGCTGAAAAGTACAGGTGGGTGGTGTGAGTGTGGCAGGGTAGAGACTGGGGAAGAGCTTATGGAGGGGCAATGGTCAACTTTACCAGGAGGGTTCGATATTGCCCCATAGTAACCCTACAGCAGGCTCTTTAAGGGTGGGTTCCCTAGGCAGTCAGGGAATGGAGAAGGAAATCCCTCTGGTTTTGCTTGTTGGCCCTAATGAGAAGCAAGAGTGTCCTCTTGGGGAATTTGGATTGAGTATGGATTAAAAGAAGATCCGGGAGAAGAAAAGGGCAAGCAAGGCATTGTGGATGTTGCTAAATGTGCTGGACATGCCAGGTTTGGGAAGGAGGTGTATGTGTTGGATTTATAGGGAAGTGGATGGAAGTCAGAGAACAGTTGTGGTGATGGGACTAGTGGAAGGGTCAGGTATTCTCAGAAATGCAGATAAAGTGGGAGGTCTGGCTGGGAAGAGACTCAGGGTATGACCCTGAGCACACATTGAGCAATTTGACCTGTTCCCCCCAGCTGTCCTATCTTTCCTGGGCCATATGCGCCACACACTCTCTCACATATTTAACCAACCAAGATCTCACACCTCCACTCCACACCAATTTATCCAGCAGCTTAAAGTCCTCCACCTTAAACTAACCTCACCTGTAACTCAAAGAACTTTACCCAGGAAACCTTTCCAAATCAACCTCTCCCCATGCCGAATGTGTTATTCTTTTTTTAGTACCCAATGTGTACCCCCTACAAACTGTTAGCCATGACCCTTTATAGTCACATGTTTACATGGCTTTATTGCTTAAATAATTAGGCACTTGAGCTCAAAGAGTGAGTCTTTTTTTTTTTTTTTCTGGTAAACAGGAAAAGTATCTGGCACTCCTATGTGCTAAATATTTGTGGAAGGAAGGAAGAAAGAGAGGAAGGAAGGGGATAAGGAAATTGAAGTTGAGAAAAGAAAGGAATTTAAGACCAAGGAGTCATGTGCTTTTCCGCATGAGCTCTGAAGGTCACACAGGATGGTAGTCATAGCTGAACCAAGAGGATGTTGAGTGAACCTGTGAGTGAATGAGCATGGTCATAGTGATACTGGGGGTGGGGGGAGTTGATAACAATAACAGGGAGAGTCTTCCTCAAAGAAGGTGTCATTTAGGGGAAAGTTCAGTGACACTTGCAAAGGAATTTCAGAGGGCACAGTGGAATGGGTTGGGAGAGTCTTTGGTTAAGTCAAGATCTGCTGAAAACCCTTAACTTTTGGTAAATATTGCTCTGTGTGGGAGGTATTTCAATGAGAATTGACTCAAACTCTCACTTTTGGATATCCCTTGAATCAAGTGTTCTGGGGAGTGCCTCAGGAGAATGACTAATAACAACAATAATAATAATATTTGGCACGTGCTTGCATTATCTCATGAACTCTCACACCAAGCCTAGGAGGTATGTATTATAATATTATCTCCCCTATCTTATGAATGAGGAAAGCGAGGCTTAAAGTGGTTAAGTATTATAGCATTCCCAATCTTCATCATCTTCCTAAGTGGGCCACTATGACAGCCAAGGCAACACATGCTAGAGCCAGATTGGTCCCCAGAAACATCAGAACTGCTGTCTGTGTTCTCGAAACACTACCAATTGGAATTAGCTTCCTCAGTGACTCACTTCCCTCTGCCACTTCTTCAAGCCCTGGAATTTCAATCAAAATCACACTGCCACGGCAGGAATCTCATGGGTTGTACTGCTGCCTGCTGAAAATGGGGATTTGGGTTAATGATAAAATGGGTTAAAATACATAAGGTAGATAAAATAGGTTAAAATACAATAAGAAGAGGGGAGAGGAGAGAAAAAGAATGCCTTTAGTTTAGGAAGCATAATATTATTAATACTTAAAATTTCCCAAGAATAAATGTCAGCTTCTAGACACATGTATGCCTTCAGCCTGGGTCAAGATGGTATGCTGGAAGAGGAAGACGTGGGTAACAAGAACATTGGTTTTGTTTATTGGGAAAACATAAACCTACAGGAATTGTGGAACAGGGACTATCAAAAAGTTAAAAAATCTGGTGCTGTAGGGTGTCCTAATTTGGGGGATTCTTGGGGTTGGATTCTCTTGCTTCTGCGAGAGTATCTTTTCTTTGGTGCTGGGTGAGGGGGGCTTTGGGTGGCTGTCGCGGGGGGCATTCGCCGCCACAGGGAGGAAAGGACCAATTGCCTCAGCCAACGGAAGACCCACCCAAAGTTCAGACAGGATGGGGCTTGTGTGTCAGAAGACGTGTCCTCCTCCTCCACTGCCTGCCGCGACGAGACTGAGGAACTCTTTGTCATGCTTGTCTTTTGGCAGCCAGTTGCCTGGCTTATCTGCAAAGAAAATGGAGGATGACTTAGGTATGTGTAACCTCAATGAGCAGTGGTGTCAATATTTACTCATTTCTGGAACTCAAATCCTTTTACCAAACATAGCCCAACTGTAAATGCAAAATTTCAATAGTCATTAATATTTAAACACATAATTTTTTTTAAATATACTTGTTAGCCCTTCTCCTTGCTTCTTACCCTTTTCATTCCCTCAGGACTCCCTGCTCTTTCCCCTGCAACTCCACCCTGACTCCTTTCTGTGTCAGGATTCTTCTCCCACTGCTAGTCATGTCCCACACCTGGAGCTGGGGGGAAGTGGGCAGCCTGCTTCACGGCAGGTTGCAAGGCTCTGTGTGGTCCCACGTGGCCACCCCCACCCCCAGCCTGTCCCTTGCTGTCCTGTGAGACACCTCTGTGCTTACCTCAGCAAGTTCATGCTCCTTAAGCCTTAGAGGAATCTGGGGGAACTGGGTACCATCTTTGTTTTCTGGTATTTTGCACATGGGCAAGCATTGACAAGTATCATGTTCTTGATGGCTGGCCTGAGCCCTATCTGGAGGGGGGTTGCTGGACTGCTGGGAATCTTCCTCCCAAGTAGATTCTGGGAACACAGAGTTATCACCTTCATCATCTTTCTGATTGTCTAGAAATGTCTCAAGCGTTTGCACAAGACCATCCAGTTTGCTGAGAGTCAGTTTCGTTCTCTCTCTTGGGTACTTGTCTATCCATTGATTGTCTCCATTTAGATCCCAATTAGTTATGGAGTCTGCACTGTTAGAGCCCACATCACCATCCCAGGCGAGGGCAATGCTTAGTTTGCAGAACTGCTCTGGGCGGTCCTCAATTTGGTCTCGTCTCCTCCTGAGTCTCCCTGTACTTCCAGTCCACCACGTCCCTTGGATAGGAGGGAGGAAGTGGATTGGAGACGCCTTGGAAGGTGTGTCTTCACAGGATGTGGTGTCCTCACAGAAGGTATCCTCACAGGGAAAATAGCCCACAGACAGGCTCAGGTTGGATTTGCATTCAGAGCTGCTAGAGGATGAGTCTGCCATGGAGTTCAAGGGCTCAATTCTCAGGTCTCCCTCAACTCAGTAACCTTCAGGGGGGAAAAAAAAAAAAAAGCAAGCAGGATTGAGGAAAAGAAGAGAATGGTGGTACTTACGCAATAACACCATCTATTCCTTTTTCTATTCAGAACTATCCCATTTAGATGGAAGTTCATCCTATTTTTGCAGTCTCCCAGTGAAGGGCAGAAGAGGTGGCCCTCTCCCTTTAAAAACTTATTTCCTTGTGTTGTAATCCTCTCTGCTAAGCATCTCCACCTGATATCTCTCAACATTTGTCTTATTACAGTTGAAAGAATTTATATAATAAAGAAAAAGGTTACCGTTGTATAAAATTGGAAAAATACGGAAAAGTATGAAGATGAAAATAAACATGGCTGTGATTCCATCATCCAGGGATAATGATAACCATCACTAAAACATTTTAATGGATTTCCTTATAGTCTTTTCTTTTTATCTATACATATAGGTATGCATGTATGTTTATACACATATACACACACACAAGATGTCATCTCAGTTGAAATTGAGATTATTAAATTTTATGGCACAGCCTGGAACCAAACATATATGTAGCTATTCTGTAACTTTTAACCACTTCTTACTATTAACCATTAGGTGATGGTTTTAATAAATAAATCTGCAGTGAACCCCCTTGTCCATAAATCCATACCTCTTGTTATTTTCCTATATGTGGAATTAATGGACCAAAGACCACAAATACATTAAAGTCTTGTGGTATCTGATACCAAATTACTTTCCAGAAAGGTTATACCATTTAGTTGCCCATCCTCCCACCATCTGACGGCACTTTTTAGTCCAGCTTTTTCCATGATGCCCTGGCAAGTAAGTGAGGGTGGAAGAATGAACAAACACACACACACACACACACACACACACACACACACACACACACACATTGTAGACTCTGCCACGCCCTTCTCTGATGGCTACACACACGGAAGCAATGCTGCCAACTCCTGAAGCACATAAACGGGGGATGTTAGAGATCCTTCAGGTCCTGCATCTCAGTGGCTAAAAGTCCAACTGTCAGAAGTCTGTGTTCTGGGACTGTTGGTTACCTTGGCAACACAAGGAAATCAGTCAGAGCCAGAAATGTGGAAGGGGGGAGGGGAAAGAGATAGAAAACCACAGGATCTACCCTCTTGCTTCCAAAATATTCTATACCCATGCCATCTTGGGCTAAAGAGGATCCCTCTTGAGGGCCGAAGGACAAATTCGTGGTGGTTACTTCCCTCTCACCATGTGGGTGTCTAGGATGGTTCCTGTCCTTAGGGAATGTAGAGCCTATTTGGCGAGATGGACATAATCAGCCTATTATAGGACAGGGTGGTAACAAGAGAACTTAGATGGCAGGGGAAATGAAAGGAGGGCACCTTGTGCAGCCGGGGCTGGGTTTGGGGTGGGGCTCCCAGAATAGGCCACCTGGGAGAGATTCCTTCTGATGTGAGTAGTAAGGGAGGAGTGGAAATTAGCAAGGTGAAAAAGAGGTAGGGGTGAAGGGAGAAGGCACAGTGTGAGCCAGGATGCCTTGGTGAGAAACAGCCTGTTGGGGGTCGGGGGTGGAGAGCAAGCTCCATGGGACCAGGTGAGTCTGTGAGATCACAGAAGGCCTCTTCCCCTGGGAGGGAAGCTGGACTCATCCTCTATGCCTGTACTTGGATGGTGGTATTTATTTATCAGGCATTCTTCCAGGCAATTCAAAATATATTGAAGTATTTGACATGATTTAAAACAAAGGAAAACTTCCAATTGACTTGACAGCATGACTGTTGACTTTAATGAGAATGGAATCAATAGAT
>NW_012140524.1:5624498-5626770 GCF_000956105.1 Propithecus coquereli | reverse complement strand
CCAGCCCCAGCCCCGTGTATGTGACACAAAGCAGAGGACCTGGTCATAGGTTGACCTGCAGCTTGTAGCTTCATAACATATTTGACACTATAATAAATGAGGAGGTGCTGAAATAGTTCCTGTTTTTAAATATTAATACTTTGTCTTCCTTTCTGATGTGTAGTTTGACACTTAACCCCAAAGGACATGCAAAGCTTACTTTATTGAAAAGGCTTGCAAAGTACATTGCTTGAATCTTAGGGACAGGTTCATACCTGTCAAGCAGGTTTATATTACTACAGCATTGAAAAATGCAAATATGTCAGAAATCTAACTAAAGAACAGGGCATCTTATTCAGTACGAACAGCCTTTGAAAGTAGTTTGTTTTGGTTGAGTTTTTCTTAGAGCTTAATTGCTAGAGAAAGAATTAAAATAATAACAAAACTGTGGCTGCAAGTCCCTTGAGGGTAGGAGATGTCATCTTTCTTTTAGGCCTATCATAGTCTATCTAGTCTAAAGCAGCATTAAGTGTCCATGCATATTTGATGAATTAAATTTTCAAATGAATTTCTAAATTCCTCTGGTCTTACTAGGTTTCTCAGTCTGTAGGTTGCCACCTCTCTTGACCTTTTACTGATGGCCATTTGCTCTTCTTCCGGTCTCCTTCCTCCTGCTGACCAGTCACTTTTGACTTAAAAGATGCAACTCTTTAAGCTGTTGTATTTCATTTTTTAAAAAATTATATAGATAGGACATATTGAAAACATTTAAAGAATTATATAGAGTCAGATAGACGGTTACTCTGTATTAGATACTGTGTTAGGAGTTTGCAATAGAAAGGAACTAAAGACCTGGTGCTTGCCTTGGAAAGCCCACAGTCTATAGGTAAAATGTGTGTGTGTGTGTGTGTTTGTTTGTATAAAGAGAGCTGAAAAGTACAGGTGGGTGGTGTGAGTGTAGCAGGGTAGAGACTGGGGAAGAGCTTATGGAGGGGCAATGGTCAACTTTACCAGGAGGGTTCGATATTGCCCCATAGTAACCCTACAGCAGGCTCTTTAAGGGTGGGTTCCCTAGGCAGTCAGGGAATGGAGAAGGAAATCCCTCTGGTTTTGCTTGTTGGCCCTAATGAGAAGCAAGAGTGTCCTCTTGGGGAATTTGGATTGAGTATGGATTAAAAGAAGATCCGGGAGAAGAAAAGGGCAAGCAAGGCATTGTGGATGTTGCTAAATGTGCTGGACATGCCAGGTTTGGGAAGGAGGTGTATGTGTTGGATTTATAGGGAAGTGGATGGAAGTCAGGGAACAGTTGTGGTGATGGGACTAGTGGAAGGGTCAGGTATTCTCAGAAATGCAGATAAAGTGAGAGGTCTGGCTGGGAAGAGACTCAGGGTATGACCCTGAGCACACATTGAGCAATTTGACCTGTTCCCCCCAGCTGTCCTATCTTTCCTGGGCCATATGCGCCACACACTCTCTCACATGTGCTGTTAACCAACCAAGATCTCACACCTCCACTCCACACCAATTTATCCAGCAGCTTAAAGTCCTCCACCTTAAACTAACCTCACCTGTAACTCAAAGAACTTTACCCAGGAAACCTTTCCAAATCAACCTCTCCCCATGCCGAATGTGTTATTCTTTTTTTAGTACCCAATGTGTACCCCCTACAAACTGTTAGCCATGACCCTTTATAGTCACATGTTTACATGGCTTTATTGCTTAAATAATTAGGCACTTGAGCTCAAAGAGTGAGTCTTTTTTTTTTTTTTTCTGGTAAACAGGAAAAGTATCTGGCACTCCTATGTGCTAAATATTTGTGGAAGGAAGGAAGAAAGAGAGGAAGGAAGGGGATAAGGAAATTGAAGTTGAGAAAAGAAAGGAATTTAAGACCAAGGAGTCATGTGCTTTTCCGCATGAGCTCTGAAGGTCACACAGGATGGTAGTCCTAGCTGAACCAAGAGGATGTTGAGTGAACCTGTGAGTGAATGAGCATGGTCATAGTGATACTGGGGGTGGGGGGAGTTGATAACAAAAACAGGGAGAGTCTTCCTCAAAGAAGGTGTCATTTAGGGGAAAGTTCAGTGACACCTGCAAAGGAATTTCAGAGGGCACAGTGGAATGGGTTGGGAGAGTATTTGGTTAAGTCAAGATCTGCTGAAAACCCTTAACTTTTGGTAAATATTGCTCTGTGTGGGAGGTATTTCAATGAGAATTGACTCAAACTCTCACTTTTGGATATCCCTTGAATCAAGTGTTCTGGGGAGTGCCTCAGGAGAATGACTAATAACAACAA
>NW_012140524.1:5602023-5613373 GCF_000956105.1 Propithecus coquereli | reverse complement strand
ATATTGAAGTATTTGACATGATTTAAAACAAAGGAAAACTTCCAATTGACTTGACAGCATGACTGTTGACTTTAATGAGAATGGAATCAATAGATGTGTAGGGCAGGAGCCAGATCGTACTGGATTGAGGAATGAATAGGAGGAGAGGATGCAGGAGCAGTGAATATAGACTCCACTTCAGGAACGTCTTAGTGAGAAAGTGGGGGGGAGGAAGCAGAAGGGTTAGTTTGCACACCCACCCCCCAAAGGAAAAGGAAGAAAGGAATTAATACAGGGAAGAGGTTCAAAACGTAAAAGGTTCGTGCTTTTTGAGGAGCTAAGGGTAGGATCGATGACATGGGCAGGAGGATTGGTTGTAACGAAAGAAATACGTCGTCCCCTGATGACAGAAGGAGAAAAGTAAAGGTGGATGTGGAACAAGATTGGAGGAGCACGTTGTTGGGGACCTCTGTTTTCTCGTGTCAAGTTTGTGCCTCATTCCTATGATTAAGTCCATGTCCTTTATGTGAATTTTGTTTACTGAATCTCTGGCCTTGTTCTCCTTGTGCCCATGTTTTACCTGTCTCGACAGCCTCTTGAGTCATTTGAAGTGTCATGGTCCTGTAGACCTGGAGCTTTGCTTTTCCTTGTCTTCCGTATCCTCTGTGCCACCCCTACTGCTCACCAGCCCTTTCCCCATCTGTGGTCCCACTCCCAGGCTGCCGTTCCCTTGACCACTGTCTTTAACCCTTCCCTTCCTGGTGGCATCATGAAGTTTTCTGGGAGTCGATAAAATCAGAGCTCTGCAGTGATCCAGTCGGGTCACTTTGCCTTCACTGCTACAGTCTTCTCAGTGGGTCCTTCCTAGGTGGAGTAGTAAGTCTTTCATTGTCTGTTTCCGAATGTCTGATCGTAAGCACAAATGTGGGTCATGTAAGATAGAAGGCTTTTATTTGCGTAGACTAAACAAAAAAAACCTTCTCTAAGAGCAAAATCATCTTGGCCGATGTAGTGATAGCAATATCCTGTCTGCTTTCAACTCCGGGGTGATGGGACATTGTTTCTAGGTCCTATTCAGTGATTCTTGGGAAGGGAGGAGGCAGCAACTCAGAGTTTCCTAGGGGTAGGATACATGTGTACTTTGAAAAAGCATAGTCTAGAATGTCAGTTACTTAAATTTGCTTTTGGTCACTTCTTTATATTTCAAATTTCAAATAGTCCTAAAAGAAACCGTAGATTTTTATATTTATCAGAAAAGAGGTATGGGTTTAAACACACACATACACATCCAGAGAGATAAGCCAAGAAACACTTGTCTGACCTAAAAGAACTTCAACTCGGGGCGGGGGGGGCAAGGGCAATGTACATAACCTAAACGTCTGTACCCCCATAATATAAAAAAATAAAAGAACTTCAACTCATTGGACTCTATCAGTTTCTTAAGATCTTTTCCAAATGTTTGTCTGTCTCTGTTTCCATTTAACAAGATTACATTTAAAGTTTGCCATGATTCACTCTTGGGGTTTTCACTGTTGAACTGGCTTAAATTTCTGGGCTCTGTTAAATAAGATTGTTTTAGGTGACTCCGTTTTAGTAGTTCTGATGACATGATATAAGAAGTAGGTGAAGTTGGGGTTGGGAGAAACGGCTTCTATCACCCAAAGTGTGCATCCCGGCAAGTGTCCACAGACTGCCCACAAGTCCCCTGAGAGATTGTGGACCCGGATTACTACCTGAGTGGGGGTGGGAATTAAGTCAGGAGCAACATACTCCCTAGCATTTATTGAGCACTTACTATATTTCTGGTCTTGTACCAAGCACTTTGCATGTGTTAATTTGTTTAATCCTCACAGTGACCTCATCAGGTAAGTATCGTTGTTTGCCCCCTTTAACAGAAGAAGAAACTGAGGCATGAGCAGTTGTATAACTTGCCCATGTCACCAGATGATAAACCCAAGAACCGGGATTCAAACATAGGCAGTCTGGCTTCAGAGCCCACACTCTACCCCTACACACCCTTGTCTCTTAAGGGGCTGACTGCCCACCTCCTCCCTGGAAGATTCCTAGGATTGTTGACCCAGTTCAAAATCAAACGCATATCTGGTTCCTTAAAAGAAAGTCCTTTGGGGGAAACAGCATGTTCTTAGAGATGTGCAAGGGGTGCAGGTGGTACACAGGACTGGCCTAGACAATGGTGTCCACATTTGGGGCTGGCTAAAATGAGATTTAAAATAAATATTCAACGTCCTCTTTGGCATAATGAGATCTAGATTCCTCTGCTCTGGCTTTTCATAAAAACTCTGTGACTGCCTTCCAGAACACTGGGGCCTAGAGAAGAATGCATATTAATTAATAAGTAGCTTTCTCTCTATACAGCTGGAGTGGAGGTAGGGGAGAAACTGTGTTGTACCACTGTATGTTACCCATGGAAATGGAGTACTTTGAACTGAACAGAAACATTTAAGGAAAAAATGATTTTCCAGCCTAAACCACCAAGTTTAGAGGGGTTCCTGAAGATAAAAGAGCTTCAAGGGGAGGTAGCTTCTGAGAAAGCTTGAAATTTTATTTATTTTTACCATTTCTCTACAATTTCTCTCTCTCTCTCCCCCTCCATATATATATATATATATATTTTTTTCATTTTAAATATATAACTCAGGTAGTGAAAGTCCCTGAGACCTTCTCTCCTGCCCCAGAAAGAAAAAAATAATCATTTAGATTTTTTTTCCCCCCAAAGCATCGTAGAAATAGGAACAATACACATCATTCTTAGGATGCCATGCAGAGGAGTGGAGTTAGTTCTAAATGACAACTTAGCTCTCACCTCTAATAAAAGATCAAGGGATTTTTGGGTCCTCATTAACAATACTGCTTGTGTTAATTTCTTTCTTAGGGCCTTGGTTTGACTTGCTGGTCCAGCTTCTCTTGGATTACAGCTCCATTATCTAAAGAGTATAAACTGCCTTTTCTCTTGAAGCAAGATCATGCATAATAAAGCTTCTTGAGGTTTTAAAAGTGATAGTATGTTGTGGATTTATGTTATAGGCCTGAAGCCAGTAATAACTTTAAGAATTGGAATACTTCCTAAAATCCATTTGACTTGATGGGATTTGGAACCTAAATATGTAGAGTAGGAAGTTTCTAATTTAGAACTTAAGCTATTATGGGTGGTTAATTTTGTGTGTCAGTTTGACTAGGCCATGAGGTGCCCAGATACCTGGTTAAACGTTATTCTGGCTATGTCTGTAAGGGTGTTTGTGGATGAGACAATGTTTGAATCAGTAGGCCCAGTAAACAGGTTGCCCTCCCCAACGTGGGTGGGCCTCAGCCAGTCTGCTAGGGGCCTGAATGGAACAAAAGACCGAGTCAGGGGGATTTTGCTCTGCCTGCCTGTCTTCCAGCTGGGAAGCCTCCAGGCTCAGACTCTATCTTACACCAGCAGCTCTCCAGCTTCTCAGGCCTTCAGACTCAGAGTGGAACTATACCATTGGCTCTCCCTGGTCTCCAACTTGCAGATGGCAGATCTTGGGACCTCTCAGCCTCCATAATGCATGTGCCATTTCCTCTTTATATATAAAATCTCTTGTTGGTCCTGTTTCTCTGAAAAACCCAGACTAATACAGCTACTTATTTTTTATTTTTTGAAATTATGAAATATTTTAAGAATACAAAAAAGAGCTGTCCTGAACCTGTGATACGATGCACTGAAGGCATAACATTGTTTCTGTGATATTCTTGCCAACAATGCGTGGTCTCAGTCCAGTCATGAGAAAATATCAGACAAACGCCAATTGTGGGATATTTGACAAAATAACCGACAAGTGTCAGGTCAAGAAAGGCAAAGAAAGACTGAGGTCTTGTCACAGGAGACTAAGGAGAAATGACCACTAAGTATAATGTGCAATTCTAGATCAGACTGTAGAATAAAGAGAGGATATTAGTGGGAAAACTGGGGGAGTTTGAGTATTGTCTGTGGTTTTTGTTTGTTTTTTGTTTTTGCTTTTTTTTTCTTTTTTGAGACAGAGTCGCACCTGTCACTGGGGCTAGCGTGCAGTCTAGCCCCCAGTACTGTCTTTATTTTAGTCGGTAGTATTGTACCAAAGTCTTATCCTTATACTGTGGTTGTGTAAAATGTTAACATTGGGGGAGTGGTCTGAGGGGTATATGGATACCCTGTTCTATGTTTGCAATTTCTCTGTAAGTCTAAAATTAGGGCAAAATAAAAGGTTAAATGAAGAATGTATAAGAGTATAGAAAATGATAAGACAAACACCTACATACATAAAACTCAGTTTGGTCAAATCTTAACATTTTGCCACAGTTGACCGATTGTATTTTTAAAAAGAAAATGTGGATGAAACTTAAGCCCACTTTTATTTCTTTCCCAATCTCCTCCTTTCCTTACTATTCCCATAAACACTATTCTGCGTTTGATGTTTATCTTCTGCATGTTTTAATGCTGTTTTACATATTAATATATTTTACCTTTAAGGACAAAAACTAATGTAGATTTGAATTTACTTGGTACCACTGAACTGTACACTTAAAAAAATTAAAGTGATAACTTTTTTCTTTTTCATTTTCTAAAGTTATTTTTAATTGACAATTATATATATAGGGTACAGTGTGGTGTTTGGATACATGTATATATTGTACAATTACCAAATCAGGCTAATTAGCATGTCCATCACCTGAACTAGAGAACATTTAAAATCCTCTTTTACCTATTTTGAAATATACAGTACATTATTATTAACCATTGTCATCCTGCTATGCAATAGAATCCAGAACTTCTTCCTCCTGTCTAACCGAAACTTTGTACCCGTTGGCTGACATCTCCTCTTTCCCTGTCCACATCCCCAAGATGGTAAATTTTCTATGTATTTTACCAGTAAAAATACTAAGGGGAAAAAAGAACCAATGTAAATGGATGACAGTGGTCCTCTTTAGAAAGAGGAAGTTCCCTTATTCTGATTGCTTATCTTGTTTTATGAGGATTATTGTGACAGGGACATCCTTCTTCCAAACCAAATTCTTAGCTGAAATATTTATAGTTTTTTTTTTCAGGGGTGAGAAGAGGACAAGTACAGTTTCCCATGCTCTGTTTATGTGTTCATTCTAAGACACAACCTTATCAAATGTCTTATACTTAATTAAAGAGGGGGCAGGTGGAGAAAATAGAGCGTTTTGGTGTACCCAAAGTTAAACGTTGTCAAGCTTCTACCAAACAAACACCACACACACTGCTAGATGCTCTCTTATGTTTAGTCTTTTAATTTCATGACAACCCTCTGAGTTATGTATTTTCATTCTGATATTGAGTTGTGCAATTCAGTGAACCCAGATCTGCCTGCCTGGTGCAGAGGCTTTCTGCAGTCTGGCGGTGGCTACTGAGAACTGGCCTCAGCTGATGTGTTTGTGCATCATGGGTCGATATGATTAGTGACAGTGCTGGTACCTGAGGGCTGTAGGTCTCCTTTCCCACGACTTCACCACCTAATGTTGCCATGAAAGCAACTCGGAGCAAATTCTGCCACACACACAAGCATTTAATGGCCAGCTGCCACAGAAACATCACACAGCCTTGTTCTGTAAGCTCCAGAACTTCCAACAGCGTGGTCCCTAGCCAAATGTGACTATGAAAATTAACATGGAATTAAATTAAAAATTTGTTCTTCAGTCACATTAGCCATGCTTCACGTGATCAGCAACCACCTGTACTGCTGGCCACCTTATTAGACAGGGCAGACAAAACATTTCCGTCATCTCAGAAAGTCCTGTTGGACAGAGCTGCTCTAGAAAGTCCCTATGCTCTGTCCTTTGACGCATTTGGAACAAAAGGAAGTTTCATGAGAGGCAGATGGAACAGTACTCTAGAATCAGGATTTAGCTAACTTTCTTGTCAGCATTAGGTGATAAAATTTCCTCCAAGCATCCAGAAACCGGACTGATGGGCATCTCAGCTGAGGACACCATTCCCCTCCCCAGCTTTATTGAGGTATAATTGACACATAAAAATTGTGTATATTTAAGGCGTACAATGTGGTGATATATGTATACATTATGAAATGATTACCATAGTCAATTAACACATCCATCACCTCACAGTTACAATTTGTGTGTGTGTGTCTGTGTGATGAGAACATTTAAGATATACTTATTCTCTTAGCAGATTTCAAGTATATAAGAGAATATTATTAATTAACAGTCACTATACTATATATTAGCTTTCTAGACCTTATGGCCAAGAGCACCATTTTGAAAGGTTTAGACAATGGGCTAGGCAGATAGGTAGATTCTTTTTTTTTTTTTTTTTTTTTGGGGTACACACAGGGTCTTGCTGTGTCACCCAGGCTGGTCTCAAACTCCTGGCCTCAAGTGATCCTCCCACCTCAGCCTCCCAAAGTGCTGGGATTATAGGCATGAGACACTACACCTGGCCCAGATAGATTCTTATTTTTAGTTTATGCAAGAATGTCTGTACAGTATTTACAGACCAGTGTGAACACCATTTTATCAATGAAAATCATGTGCAGCAGCCATTATGCTAAGTAACAGCCCTCTGGTGTTCATCAGAGATAAGCATAGTTGACTTGGTTTTCAGTTTACATGAGCATTGGATTAGTCATTCAAATACGAACTACCCCAAGGTATAGGTTAAAAATAATTATCACCCTTTTATCATATATCACAATTACTCATGTTGAAGTATTTTGAAAAATTGCAGTCACTGTAACCACTTGTGTATAAATGGCCTCTTTCAGTGTCTACCACAACTCTTTCCAGTATATGTTGCAGGTGTTAATCTCATTGTAGGCTTGATTGAATTCCCCAGTGTCCTGTGGCCAGGCTATTGCATGATGGAGCCAGTTACTTTTTGTTTCTTAAGTGATAACAAAATACAGATTATTTGTATAGTTGCCAAATATAGAAGCATATATCCTTTCTTATATCCTAATGTCAAGGCTCATAAATTCTTCAGGCCAAGTCTGATACTGCCTCATGCAACACCAAATACAGGCAACCTCTAATCTTCTCCTAACTCTCTGTTAGAATATTTTCTATAGTTTTCTAATTTTTATTAATTTCACAACTGTGTGCAGTTACTTGTTGCCTATCAAGCTCCAGGCCCTGCATCCTGCCACTTCTAGCAGCAGCGGATCCCTTTTTAACTTGACTTTGCTTCATCTATAAAACAGAGATGATGTCTTCCTTGCAGAATTTTTGTGATGCCTGGAGATTGTACATACATGGAGTGCTTAGTAAATGGTTTATTTTCGTTCCATAATTGAAGAAACAAAGTCCTTCCTCTGTCTTTCATTGGCAGTACCCCCTGGGGAAAATGTTTTTATATCTTATTCTAAAATTTCAGACATAGGCTACCTTCCAGCCTTAATCACATATCAAAATCATATACACATGCAATAGTTAAGTCTGTATTTATGTGATTATCTGACTATCTTTCCCACTGGACTGGAGCCTCTGTGAGAGCCAGTGGACCCCAGTCATTCGAGGTGTAATGACCGTATCCACCAGCATGGTGCCCGATCAGCGAACCTCTCCCCAGTTCTGGCCACCAGAATTGGGGAATCTGCAGAGTTAGCATCCTTCCCCAGTGTATCACTTGCATGAGAGCCACCCAGATTCTGGTGGCCATAATTAGGGAACCGTCAGAGTTAGCATCATTTTCCAGTGTATCACTTACATGAGGACCACACTGAAGACGTTTCTATTTTAGTGCATTGTTGAGTTGGGTTGGAAATGCCCAGAAAGAATTGTAAGGGTGGAGAGCCAGTGCATGTGGGTTTTGAGAAAGGTTTCTCCAGACAGTGATTAGAATAGAGAGAAGACGTTTATTTACTTTTTCCTAGGCAGAAAAAGGGCCAGCACAGAAGTGAAGGAGGCAGGAATGTTGGCAGAGAGAACCAGGTATTCAGGCTTTTTATACAGGGGATGAAGAAGATTTGTGGCTGTAGCCAAATTAACAGGGTACTGCTGCATCTGCACTGTACTTTCTTCTTCGAGGCAGCTGATAACAGAAACAGAAACAAACTGCGCAGGGTGTCAAAGTCCAAGAGTTGGCTTCCCCGCCCTTCCTTGGAGATGGGATTATGGCAGGAGGTGTGACTCTGCCCTAGAGATGTGGCCGAGGCCTGAAGCTCGCATCCTGCTGTTCACTCAGGAACTTTTTAAGACTGTAAAAAGCAGATTCTCAAAGCAATTTTGAAAGAGAAAGATTTACATCTCTTTTCTGTCTGTTCAGCTCTTTTCAGAAGTTGTGCAAAACAGAACTCCTGTGGGGTGCCTGTTAGTGAGAGAATTCATAGGATTGGTCTTTAACTGTTACTAGAAAATTGTGGGATTAGATATCTTCCTGTTAATTTTTGCAAGGCCGTCCCTTTCAGGAAACCTTGTGGGGCTAGGCGGAAGTCTGATGAAAATGATTGTCATCTAGTCTGGATGTTTAGAAGCCATAGATAGAAATTCTTTGAGGCTAATCGTTCTTCTCCCTTTGACACCATTCTACATTAGGGGGACAATCCCCTTAGTGGAAAGAGTTACGTACAAAAAATGTTCTGGAAGAAGGAGCAGGGAGATGAAGACTCCTCAGTGCTTTTAGTTGGCTCAGAGGAAACAAGAAACCACAGACCAAGGAGGAGAGTTGGCATTTTACTACCCATCCTTGAAGGACCAGTACAAGTGCTCAGAACGCCGAGGGCTTCGTTCTGGTTTTTCAGGGGACTGTAGAGGAAAGGGGGGTGGAGGTGGAAGTAAGAGATGGAAATGCTCAAGGTCGAGTCTCTGAGCAGGACCCCGAGCGTTCAGAGGCAGACAGACTGGCATCCAGCTCCCAGACTAGTCCAATAGGAAAAAACGAGGGATAGGAGGCGGCCTAGCACGTTTTTCTTATATTCTGGAAAATCAGAAGATGGTATAGGTATAGTCTCTGAAGAGTGAGTAAAGAATGAGTGTGAATAGGAACAGGAAATGTGAATGCCTGTTATAGGTAATAATTAACTTCAGTTTAATTACAAGGGACTTGAGGACAAGCAGAACAGGAACAGGGGAGCCTCAGATCGGGGATGGGGGACGAGATGAGGGCTGGAGGTCTCTGCGTCTCTCTGGCCGTTATCGCCAGCCATCACGGGGTTCCCACTAGTGGACCTGCCTGCCAGCCCAGCCTCCTGCCCCACTCCTCCTCCCACCTGTAAGTGCGTGTATATGTGTGTGCCTATTCAGCGCTTTACATTTCTGTCCAACCTATTCTTAGCACAGATAAAGCTTTCTCTGCACCTCCCTGAGGCTAAATAAAATTAAGCTACAGGCAGCTCCCCACCTCTGGCTCAGATCTCCCACAGCATCTGTGAATAGATGCGTTGTGTGTGCGCACAACGGTCGCCATTCAATTATGAACCACTGGTGCACATCTCTTGGAAGACAGTTCTTTACCCAAAATGCATTTGTAGGGCCCACCAGCTTGGGAACGGGTTAACGAAAATGATGTTTGTTAATGAAGAGTATCGGCAAGGCTTTAAAAAATCTCATAAAGTTAAAAGCAACTTTTTAAAAATAATTATAAAAATCAATGCAAGATGGTTATAGAAAATTAGAAGCTACACAACAAAAGGGGGAAGTATTTTTAAAAACCTACTGAAAACAAAACTTTAGGGATAGAAATCAGTAGTGGTTGCCAGGAGCTGGGTAGGGAAATGGTGTAGGCTGCAAAAGAGCAAGAGGGAACTCTTTGGGGGATAGACATAATTTATGTCGGCACTATCGAATAAAAATATAATCTGAGCCACAAAGGCAAACCATTAACTTTTAATTTTCTTATAGATCAAATTAAAGGGAAAAAGGCATACATAAAATTAATTTTATTATATTTTATTTAACCTTATATATAAAAAAACTATAATTTCACTATAAAATCAATATAAAATTATTAATAAAGTCCTTTACAGTTTTTTACCAAGTCTTCGAAGTCTGCTGTATATTTTATACTTACAGCACGTTTGATTTTGGACTAGCTACATTTCAAGTTCTAGTAGCCACATGTGGCAGCTCGTAATGAACAACACAGTTCAACACCGTTTTGGTGGTGGTTACATGACTGGATACATTTGTCAAAGCTTGTTGAATTGTACACCTAAAAAGGGTAACTTTTACTTTATGTAAATTATATCTCAATTTAAAAAATTTTCTTGCTAGCCATTATGAGCTAACATGTTCCTTCCATGAACATATATTAAAATTATCCTCTTAAAATGAATCTCAGAAATGGAATTTGACAATGGAATTGCCAAATTGCAACAATTAGAGTTAAGAGCATACTTTAGAATCACCCAAAGCTAGTAATTTTCATGGACTTGGTGTGTGTGTGTGTGTGTGTGTGTGTGTGTTTTCATTACACAGTTTAGAAAGGGCTGGTGAAAGTTTTATTAGACAGTGCAATTTAATAAAAAAGGATTTGTGTGTTTGACAGGGTAAAGATGAGCACAAATTGTTTTGAGAAGGACCCAGTGCTAATATTAGGAAAGAGCTTGTCATTTTCTCTTTTGTTTTATAGGTATGTCTCTTGTGGTATTGATGTCTGCTTCTATTATATAACGTGTTTTGTGGTAACTATTGCGATAATGTCAAAAGGCATTTTCGGGGTGTGGGAAGGGTGGGGCTCACATGCCCACTTGGTAGGAGGAGGTTATTGGGGAGTAGGTTCAACTTTCATAACTGAAGCTAGTAAGAGTTTTGGCTGTGAGAAAGTCTGACACTAGTTATAAATGATGTTATTTGCTCTTGAACAGCTATTTTGATGTTTGTCTTTCATCTGAAATTCCATGCTTAAGTTTTGCTAAAGCTTACATAAACTTTGACAATGTACAAATGAATAAGTCTAGGAGAAATAGCCAAAAGATATCTTCAAAAGGGTCTTAAAGGCCAGGTATCTGGGCTGAAAATAAAAAGATAAAATTCATTAGGGTTGAAAAATCAATTCATATGGTTGGGCTGGGGAAGAACCAGCTGATAAGAAAAGTATCCCACAATATCCATAGACTAAATCTTAGAGAATATGGTGTGATGTAGTTGTTTTAAAACTTTACAACCTGCAGAATACATTTGAGAAGTGGACCATAGAGGGGGAACAAGGTAAGTCCTTCTTGGTTTCTTTCACCTTAGTTTAGGGTTTAGCTCAGAGCTCTGTTAGTCCAAGAAGCAGTTGATCCAAGTGTGTAGTTGCTGTCAAGATGAATTTCACGTGTAGCAATGGTAATCGGATTTCAGTGTGTATTGAAGATGTAAATCCCTTTGCCTCATTCTTAGGAATTTTGGTTTAATAGACTAGGGGCCCACAATCTTTTTTTTTTTTTTTTTT
>NW_012140524.1:5582983-5601862 GCF_000956105.1 Propithecus coquereli | reverse complement strand
TTTTTTTTTAGTAGAGACCGGCTCTCACTCTTGCTTATGCTGGTCTCGAACTCCTGAGCTCAAACAATCCACCTGCCTTGGCCTCACAGAGTGCTAGGATTACAGGCGTGAGTCACCGCGCCCGGCCAGGGCCTACGATCTACGCGCTCAACATGCATTCCACATGATTCTTATGGCAGCAGACCCCACCTTGAGAAACTGTGATCTGGAACAACCAATTAGACTTTTATTAGGTTTTCTATTAATATATAGAGTAGACACTGTTGTGAATTCCATCAAAAGACAGGACGCCCTCGTGGACATGCTAACATAACTTATTAATATAATGCAATACACTTTGTGCCAAGAGTGGTATAGCCAGTGTGAGCTGAAGGAGCTCAGAGCTTGAGGGCAGAGCCATCTCCAACAGTTGAGTCAAAGCTGTGGCTAAGATTCAGGTTAGCAGAGACAAAACTGCATGTCTACCTCGTAAGAAATAGTGTGAGATCCAAAAGGGAGAGTGGCATTACCTGGGAAGCAGCTTTACTTAGATATTGTCTACAATTTTGAAGGACTGGGGAAGTTTTAACAGGAAAAAAATTATGACAATTAGGAAGCAGACATAAAGGAATTCCATTTGATCATTGTCACAGTTTTTTTTTCTTTTTTTTTTGAAACAGAGTCTCGCTTTGTTGCCCTGGGTAGAGTGCAGTGGCATCATCATAGCTCACTGCAGCCTCAAACACCTGGGCTCAAACGATCCTCCTGCCTCAGCCTTCTGAGTAGCTGGAACTACAGGTGCATGCCACCATGCCCTGATAAATTTTCTGTTTTTAGTAGAGATGGGGTCTCGCTCTTCCTCAGGCTGGTCTCAAATTCCTGAGCTCTAGCCACCCTCCTGCCTCGGCCTCCCAGAGTGCTAGGACTACAGGCGTGAGCCACTGGGCCCTACCATGATCATTGTCAGTGGTTCTTACACTTCAGTGTGCATTAGAATCACCTGGAGGATTTGTTAAATGTGAGTGTCAGAATCACTTGTCGGACTTGTTAAAATACAGATTTCTGGGTCCCACTCTCAGAGTTTCTGGTTCAGTATATCTGGGGTAGAGCCTGAGAATTTGCATTTCTAACAAGTTCTAAAGTTATGCTGGTCTTTGAGAACCACTTATCTTAGTGAATTTGGTGTCTTAATTTATCAAAAATCCATAGATGATGATGGGAACAAATTATACGGGCAAGAATGGAGAAGAGGGTGATTACCAGGATGTTACATGGCCTTGAACTCCTTCCACATGGGCTAAGTTTTTCCCTTTTTTTCCTTCTGAGATTTTTTTTTTTTTTACTCCCAAGAGCAACTGGTCTAACCAAAAATACTCTGGGTGTGGGGACAGGAATGTGGCCGTGGATGGAGAATAATTTGAGAATTATAAATGTTATATTCAGCATATGGCCAGAGTACTTCTAAAACTCTGATCAGAATTATATATCTCAGATTTTATTTATTACAAAAAACAAGTATGTATATCAGATCTTTTATGAAGGCATTTTATTCCAGTGCTTTATGGAGGTCTCAGCTTTAAAGCAGAACTCATGACCTTAACCCCCTTGAAAGTTACTCCTCTTCCCGTCTTTATAAATGGCAGTAGTATCTGTCCGTTCTTTGGGTACCACAGACTGGCATCATCCTGGACGTCGTTCCTTCTCTCCCTCACTTTCATTCCTGCATCCGGGCACTCATGAAGTCCCATCAGTCCCAAACCCTGACATATCTTGAATCTGTCTCCTCCTCTCGCCTTTCCCTGCCTCCGCCTTGTCCAGCGCGCTGACTCTCAACTGGACCCTCCCACCTCTTCTCTGGCTCCCTTATGATTCGTTATGTAGGAACCAGAGAGAGTTTTAGAAACACAGATCATATCAGGTCACCCTTTTGCTGAAGACCCCTCAATGCCATCCCTGTTTTGAGGATAATCTTTAAATTCTCAAAATGGCCCCATGGCATCGCCACATCTGCGGCCTCATTTGGAACCACTCCCACTTTGTTCTTTACACTCCAGTCCCACTGACTCACTTCCTGAACTAAAGGTGTTTAAAACCACTGCTCTTCACTGAGGCAATTCTAGACCAATATCCCAAGGGTATGTATCCCAATGGTATTGATGAGAAGAGGATGCATGTGACACTCTCAGATGACATTCTTATTAAGATTCAAACTGACAAGTAGCCCCTTCTGTTGCTTTTTGAAAAACAGGTCTAGAGAGAGGACCACTGCTTACCCTCAGAGCGCCTGTGCAAATTAGAAAATGGTGCCTCTCCAGGCAAATACAGTCCCTGAGCTGGAACTGGCCGGGTTGCAGTATCTGCTTGCCCAGGGTGAGGTGCTCTGCGGAGGACATAACCTACACAGCCAGAAGGGCGCCCCTGACTGGAGATTGGCAGTTGGTTTGCCTCCAAATTAAAATAGGTTTTTCCTATTTAGAGGCAGAGCAATGGGCAACTTTTGGAAATCCCTGGTACCCCAGTGATTTTGTAATAATAATACATGGGAAAGGCTTTCCCCATGAAGCTGTAGACATTATTGTTTCCATGACTAGGGTGACATTGTTTATTTGCCTTTGTAAACCAGCGTGGTTCCATCTGTGCTGCTGACTCCATAGCTGTTTTTTATAGTTGATCAGGAATGGTTTACAACCTAGAATGTCTGTAGCTGCTGGCATCTAAGTTTGGCACTAAGCACTTAAAGCCCCCAGACTATGGTGGTTTTACTTTAGGGAGGAGGGCCTTAGACTTGTTGGAGAGGCACCACATTCTTTCATCTTACATGTTTGCTCTTGTGGAAATGACTAGAAGTATTTGAGACCTGGCAGCAGAAGACATGGGAGGAGATCTAATTCTTGCTAAGCATGAGTCACCCTATAAAAATTAAAATTGAACATTTTATTAAGCAGTTTCATTGTTGGGATAAAACTATTCATCAATCATTAGATTGCTTTGATGTGTATATTTTATATCTGTGTGTCCTCGATCCTGGCATAAACCTGTCCCTTAACAAATACTGCATAAATATTGCTATGATTTTGTTTATTGATAATTTTGTCCTTGATTTGGAGATAGGTTTGTTTCTCATTTTAAACTCAGTGTTGAATATGAATTCAGTTATTTTTCTTTTTCAGATTTATGGAAGTGCCTAAATTTTATTTGTGGCTAGGGGTGAGGGATATAAGAAAAAATGAAAAACAACCATCCACACACAATACCTTTGTAATTCCAAACTCTAGTGGACATTCTCTGGAGGTCATTGCCAGATCTCTCAGTAGGAATAGAATTTGAGTCTGGGAGCAAGTGATAACTCTATAAATGTTTGTTATTATACTGGAATCACTGTATCTGATCAAATTTCATTACTGGGGCATACAAGGCAGTTGATTGAATGTTGTCACAGAAAAGAATATATTGTAGCCAGCAGATTGTTGCCTGTCTAGAGCTGTGGGAGCATTTTTCAGGCCAGTTGCATTCTGAAAAGTTCTGGACAAGTGTTGGCAAGGTTGGGCCCTTCTGAGGGCCAGGAGGGAAGGATCTTTGCCAGGGTTCTCTCCTTGGCTTGGAGATAGCCATCTTCTCCTTTTCTCTTCATATCATCTTTATTAAAAAAATTTTTAGTTGTAGTTATTATGGGCACATAATTGTGTATATTGATGGGGCACACGTGATGTTTTGATACAGGCATACAATGTATATTAAATCAGGGTAATGGCGTATGCATCACCTCAAGCATTCATCGTTGCTTTGTGTTCACATCATCTTAATGCATCTCTGTGTCCAAATTTCCCCTTTTTGTAAGGACACCAGGCGTACTGGATTATGGCCCACTCTAATCATCTCGTATCAGTTAACTCTATAAGACCCTATATCCAAATAAGGGCACCTTCTGAGGTACTGGGGTCAGGACTTCAACATTAAAACTTTGGAAGGACGTAATTGAACCCATCACACCATCTACAGTTGAGCCTCAGCACAAATTAGCCTCAAAAATCTAGCTATGTTTATCTTGTATTTCTTTGTTTTTTCAGCTGTACTTATTTTAGAATCTTCTATAAATCAGCAACAACAAATAAATCTGTAAACTAGCTGAATTTCTCCCTTTTTCCAGACCCAGCAAAGCACCATGGTGTTGGTTTTTCAGTCAACATTGCACTCTCTTTCATTTCATGAGTCATTAGGCCAAATGGTGTTAGGTAAGTGAAAACAAGTATGAGAGCAGCACCTTTAATAAGGGTCCTTTTCCCCCAAGTCCATGACCTGTAAAATGCTTAACACATTCCAAGTTCTGAGGATTTAAAGTGTGATATGTGGATGTGTAGTGTGTTGTTGCTTGACACCTTGTTTTAGTTATAGCTCTCTTGCATATCCCTCGTTTTGCACAGAGGCCTTGTGGAGCTTTGCGGTTTCAACAGTCACAGCTCTCCAGTGCTTTGGGCTGACTGTTTATTTCAGGAGCTTGCAGCTGACTTTTCTGGCAGGTCATTCTGATGCTATCCAGTGACTCTTTCGGACAGGCTGGTTCTTGAGCTGAAGGCCTCTTCCTTTCTTCTCTGGGCCTTTCCCAGTTTCTGGAAGATTGAGGCAACTCCCAATCCAGTGGGCTGCAGGAGGGTGGGATTTGCAGCCCATTGGATTCTGTCGTACTTGTATGCCCCATTTGTACTTTTCAATTCATCCCTCTCCCTCTTCTCTAGCATGTCGTGTGTTAATGTGACTGGTATGTACCTTCTTAGGCTTCTGGGCACTGCGATACAACCCATATTTTGTTCCTCCTAGCCTAAGAGATCAGGTGGAATGGAAGCTTTTCTCCCCTCTCTATTAAATGCGTCAGATGTTGTCTTTCTTTAAGTATATTCCAAAATATCAGCAATCTGTTAATTAAACTGTCCATCCCTGCAGGAAACAGAATATAGGGCTGGTTAGATAATATATAGCACCACCACCACCACCACCATCATCATCATCATCATCATCATCTGTACCTGTCTAAACCTGTGGAGCATGGATTAGTGTGAGCTATTGATTGTACCTGAGGCAGAGGAAGGCCTGGGACCCCCATCTCTCCACTAGAAATTAGACAGCTTGAGAGATTCTCTTAGATTTGGATAATTCCAGTGCCAAGCACTGAAACCCTGCCATAAGCTGCAGTTAGAATTTTCTTGATTGTCATGTCTGGCTTTCTGTTGGAGGAAATTCCAGAGGAGAACAGATACCTCCAAGGAGCTGGGTAGCCAAAAGGGAAGCCTAGACCTTCCAGCTTCTACCTGGTAACATGATGGTTCTGGCATTTGGCCTTTCTGAAGAAAAGACTCCCAGGAGAGACTACACATGAATTCTAATATCTGAATTGACTAAAACACTCTCTCCAAGGGAGATTTTCTATCCGAGTGTATGTATAAGGATGTTTTAAAATTTTCACCTAGATGCATGAAGTATCAGGCCCAGCAATAGTTCTATGGCCCTTGACATCAGTCCTCTGAGCTAGTTTTCCAGCATTTAGGAGCTCTTGTGTGTAGTGTCCTGCCTCCCCTTGACCTCCTCTCTTTTTAGGGGGGTAGAGGGCAATCAAACTAATGCCCGGTTCCTTCCTTTGGATGGGTAATGACCTCGCCTTCCCCACACACTTCCGTACAGCTCTTCTCCTCGGACCCCACACCTGCGGTCTATGACAGGCTAGGTGGCTCCTCTAGGCCTAATCTCTCTCCTTATCTCCAGGTCAAGTGACTTTAGCAGAGATTTGTCCCTGGCAGCTGTTAGCAGTTTCCACTCTCCTCACTGTATCAGGACCCCTAGCTCAAGATCTCTTTACTCTTTGCTTACACATTGGGGCCTCCAGCAAGTTAAGAAAAACTCGGTGAGCTCCTGAGCAGCTTTGCTAGGCCTCAGCGCTGTCATGTACAAACAAGTCCTGGAATACGTTCATGGTTCTACGTAGCCTGTACAGAGCTGCCCTCTCTTTTTACTGCTGGACTCCTAGGCCGCTGATGATCTGGGAGGCAGGGTTGGGGGAAGGTAGAGAGAGGCCATCTGTGGGTTTTCCCGCTCATTCTCTGTCAGGTGCTAATTTCAGACAGGCAGGAAAGGAAAGAAAGGCGCAGCCTGGAATACAATGGATCTTTTCCTTGGGAGAAGTTTTTTTGTTCTTTTTTATTTTTTTAAACTTATGATAGGTTTTACTTCATCAGAGAATGGTTATGTAACCAGACTCACAACAATTCTTAGATTTATTTTGGAATAAATGTTTGGAAGATTTATTTTCAATAACTCCAAAATGACAGTTGCTGTTTATTTATTTAACAGAAAACGTCCTCGCTGACTGAGGGACTGGTGGCATTTGCTAGCACGTTATCAGTTATTCGGTGGCTATCTGAGAAAGCCATCTCGATTTGGTTCCTTAACCCAATAAATGAATCATTAATAGGAGAGCCAGCCACAGAAAACTGCAGTTCCTGCAGACAGATCCCAGGGAGGTCTGGGCCACGGGGGTTGCTGGTCAGCTCATCACGTCCGTTTCCGCTCATTAGACCCCAGCGCCTTAGCAAAGTGTACGTCTCTTAAGATCCTGTTATTCAACTTTAGCTTCTTTTCCCATATCCAGAAAATTATACAAGTTATTCAGAAAAGCCTTATGATTACATGTTTGCAGAGTGATCTTGAGAAGTGAACAATGGCATTCCAGCTTCGTGTTTTGTTGCACAGTGGGGGAAGAGAGTACAGATAAAGTGTAACATCAAAGAGACCGTAATCGCGCATGCAGAGTGCGTGTCCCAACCCCGCAGACGCGGGAGGTGGGACTCAGGACCAGTTTGTGTTAGATTCCAGAATAAAAAGAGACTAAATGGATATGCCTGTGTTTCCTCAAGGGAGGAATTTGTGGTATTTACTAGCACAAGTCAGTCACTTTAAAGCTGAGTCAAATATTCTCGTACCCATTTATAGGCATATTGTGTAATAAGGTAATGATTTATCTAGTTCCAACTTTAGGGTAATAATCTTGGGTTATAGATGGGGAAAGAGACATTTGAATGATTTAATCTCATTTTACAAACAAGAAAAACGAAGCCTGGAAAATTTGCCTGAGCAATGTGCTCCGTAACGTCTTGTAACTATCCGTTGTCTCATTTTTCCACACAGGAGGTGGAGTGGGGAGAAGCAAATGGTGTCCACAGGTCAGGGGCAGGGGCCAGCCATGCTCCAGTTCCTGCTGGTGGCTGCCCCCAGGCATCCTGTGGCCTCAGCTGTGCTTTTTGTTTGTTTTTGACTGGGATTTTTAGGTCCAGAAGATTTTCAACATGTTTGTTGGTTGACCAGCAGGAAACTAGAGGAATGGAAGAGATTGAAGGTATAAAAGAGTGAGGGAGTAATTGTTTGAAAGCTTGGGGTGAGATCAAAAATATATGGCTGCAGAGTCTTCCCATGACAGAAGGCTAGGAGCCAAGAACAGGCAGTGAGTACACATGGGAACTTTAGACAGGGGAGAATCCCCCAGGATTGGCTCTGGTATCCTCTGCATGGTGGGATGTGAAGTAATGTGCTGAGATTAAGGGTGGGAGGAGAGGAACAGGTTAGGGGAGAGTTTTATAGGAATTTTTAGAGATAGTCATTATGAGAAATGTGACAGGGAGGGAACTAATGATGCATAAAAGGATTCTTGAGTAACGTTAAGTGCCCAGTGAAGATTAGATTGCATTTGAAGTGGGGCCAACTTGGCTTTCTCTAGCCGTGCTTGGTACAGCTAAATCAAGACACAGCAAGGAGTTTCATCAGGAAAAATAAATTTTTAACACTCTATTACTGTTTAACAGAAATTAGGAATTGAAGCATTCTGAGATAAAGATTCAAAGAGATTCATTACAGATGCACCAAACAGTAAAAATTTAAAAACTAAGTAGTGTATTATTTCCCAGCCTTGTTTTTATGCTCAAACATCACCTTAAGTAGAATGTATACCCCAATCACTAGAATACTCAAGTTTGGGGTTGTCACTTGCTGTCGTTAGCTGGGAAAAAGGTATGTCTCTGGCAGGTGGGCTCCCTTAACCAGGTCCCTGAGATGGACTTGATTGGAAGCAGATACAGAATTGGAGATGGTAAGTGGAATGAAAGCTCCTCAGGGCCTCAGTCAGTGTCTGGCACGTGGTAGGTGAATGAGAAATTCTGTGACCAAAGTACAGTCATCCCTTGGTATCTGTGGGGATTGGTTCCCGGACTACCCTGCAGATACCAAAATCCATGGGTGCTCATGTTCCTTATATAAGTGGCATAGTATTTGCATCTAACCCACGCACATCCTCCCGTATGCTTTAAATCATCTCTACATTACTTATAATACCTAGCACAATGTAAGTGCTATGTGAATAGCTGTTATACTGTATTTTTTAAAATTTGTTTCATTTTTATTGTACTTTTATTTTTAATCTTTTTTGGGAATATTTCCATTCCACAGTTGGTTGAATCCACACATAGGAAACCCATGGATGTATATGTATATGATTAAATGTATGAACTTATCCATGTCCCTTCAGAGCACTAGTCCTACCAGATATGGTAAAATATGGAAAATCCTGATTGTGTTGGTCGCTTGGTAGTCCTGCCAAGTCTCTCGACATATAGCTATGGTAAAAGCCAGCTTTCGAATTCCTGTCAAGACAATTCAACATATTTACTCTTTCTGCTTTTCTTCTCCACCTCCCCATTCCTTCTTTCCTGAAGGCTATGGGTTGCCAGGACTTTTACTGAAATGAAAACAAAGTCTAAGTTGATGATCTAAGATGTAAAAGAGCCAAACAAGTCCATTAATGTGCCATGCTTTCCTATGCAGCTCTCCAAAGCGTGTGTGGTGCTAATGAATGATTTTGTGTTGATGGATATAAACATTTCTTCATCAAACCTTTAGTGATCACTGTGGTAAGCCTGGTATAGACATTACTAGGAGTGGGACCTTTGTCTTTAAAAAGCTCAGTCTAGTGGCAACAGCCTTTCACAGACCTAGTTAAGTGAGCCCACCTGCCAGAGACATACCTTTTCCCTAGCCAAGAATAACATTTAGTAGGGATAACTCATGGTTCCTCGTGGTACTTGGTGGTAAAAGAGGTTGCGAGAGAGAGAAAATGCTATGGGAGTACTTGATGATGTGGTCATGAATTTTCTTTTGATATTCTTCTGTGACATAGAGTTTTTACGTATGAGATGCAGGCATGTCGTCAGAACAGTGGGGTGATGACTTGCCCTGGATGGTGCTTTTACAGTTTCTCTTGCTCCCTTCGTTTGGTGGATGAGGGACGTGCTTGTCATGCTCAGAGTTGGGAGTGGGCAGTTAGTCACCTCAGTAAATGGCCACTCCATTCTTTTGTGGCTTAGGCCAGTCTTGAGGCCGTCCTTTCCCCCAATTCTATGTCAAATGCTGTGAGCATTTACATCAAAATATACACAGGTTGATAAAAAGAGTCAGAGGGTGTGTTACTTAGGTGTATACATTTGTCAGAGCGTATCAAACTGTACAGTAAATATCTGTGCATTTCTCTCTGTAAATTATAACTTAATTCTTATATATAATGTATCTTACTCTCTATTACCTGTATAGTAATATACATTTTAAACTCAGTTAATGTATCTAATAACATACATCATATATATATTTACTATATCTATAGTCACACTTACATAGGGTCCAATCACTACCTCCGTAGCTCCCACCCTGCCCTGAGCCACCCGTGAGACTTGCTTCTACCTTCGTTTGCCCCTGCATTGTGTTCTTAGGAGTGATACTTTTAAAACTGAAGTCAGATCATGTCATTCCTTGGCTCGAAACCCTGCAGTGACTTCCCAACTCAGCAGTCAATAAAGTCAAAGCCTCTCCCTGGCCTGTGCGGCCCAGGTCCACTACTCCACCACTCCCACCACATCCTCTGCGTCTCAGGGACCATGTTCTCCATCGATCCTCTGCCTCCCAGCCCACTCACCTCAAATACCAAATACATCAAGCTCTCCCTCCTCAGGGCCTTTGCACTTGCCGCTGTTTCTACCTGGAAATAACCTCTTCCCGGATATTCGTGTGACTTTCTCCCCTCACTGCTTTCAGAGCTTTGATCATTATCACTTCATCAATGGGGCTTCCTCGATTATCATATTAAAAATTGTAACTCCCTGCCAGTCCTTTTCTGCACACAGAGCCGGCACAATGTATAATTAAGAGCGTGGGCTCTGGAGCCAGACTGTCTGGCTTCATGTCATTTTCTAGCTCATGACTTGGTGCCCTGTCTGTGCCTCAGTTTTATCACCAATAAAGTGGGAATATTGTGTCAATGGGATTTTTGTGAGGATCCAATGAATTAATGTATGAAAAGCACCTAAAACAGTGCCTGGTACATCGTAAACTAATGTTATCTTTATCCCTCTTCCCATAGCATTTATCACCCTTTCACCTGCTGTATACTTAAGGTACTTTTTATGGTTTCTTGTCATTAGACTGTATGCTCCATCAGCATAACAACTTTTCTTTTAATTTTTTCCCTCTTTTCTTTCTTTTCACTGCTATGCCCTCATCACTTAGAATACTGCCTGATATATAATAGATTCTCAATAAATATTGTTCAATCAATGGGTGAGTGATGGGGTCTGATCTATGTACCTTCGGGAGCTCTGGGATAAGATAATATTCAAGTGAAATAGAAACCAACAGAAATTACCCATAAGACAAACTGTTTAGTTTTTATAATTATTTATGAACACACTCCTCCTCAAAACTGTTCCCTAGGTTAGGGAAGGGGCTGAAAACTTTTTCTGCAAAGGGCTAGATAGTAAATATTTTAGGCTTTGTGGGTTATAACTGCTCAACTCTGCTGGTGTAGCATGACTGTGTTCTACTGCAACTTTATGAAAATAGGCAGTGGCCACATTTGGCCTACAGGTCATAGTGTGCCACCGCCTGGGTTGGGGAATAATCTTTGGCCTTACTTTACCAATTATCATGACACCTCACTTAAGCCCAGCCCCCACTGCAGCAATTGGTGCTGTCCACTCATAAGTGAAATGTATGTAAGTTGAAAAGCATTATATTACCCATTATTCACTTGATTCAGGACTCAATTGCACAAAATTTCCATATGTCCTTTAATATTTTAATCAAAAATAATGATGTTAAGAATACATTTTGTACTTTCAGCTGTATAATTTTAGGGCTCTGGTTTTCATTTTTTCTTCTCCAACAGCTGCAAACACATCGGTACTGATGCTTCTGGCCTGAAGCACGTACGCTATAAAAGAACAAAGAATGTTGGCATTCCCCTTAGTACATGACCAAGAGTGTAACTAACACCCAGTTGAAATAGAAACCAACAGAAATTACCTAGAAGACAAACTATTTAGTTTTTAAAATTATTTATGAAAACTTACTCCTCCACAAAACTGTTGCCTAAGCCCACAGTTTTTACCACTTTTCCCAATCAATTTGGTATGCCAGCAAGATTCTCCCAGTTTATTAATACAGTGAGTTTTCGACCATGTTGTTTGACAAACTGAAATTTTAACACAAAATGTATAGCTTTTGCTGTAATTAAAATACAGTGGACCAGAAATTATACTCATTTTGCCGCTGTGATGCATTGTAATTAGACATGGAAGTAGTTCAAGTGTGTGACTGCAATTAATGTTAGTTTTATACAACCAGAAATGGTTTTTGTGTCACCTCTTGTGAATCTAGCAGTGCATCATCATCATCATCATCAGTGCTAACATTTTCCACTTGCCATTTAATTATTTTCATCATTTTACCTATGTGGAAAGAGAACATACCTGGACCTTGTTCCCCAGGTGCTGGGGTTTTCTCACTCCCTGAGTTGCCCCGCCTTTAGAGCCCTGGCTGCAGTTTCCAATCAAAGTATCACATACACCCGTTCCCAAGACACCTGGCCAGCATATCTTCTGGAGCAGTGCTGCCCAAACCATGTCTGGGGAAGAACCAGTTTGTATTAGTATTTCCATCATGGATTGATCTATTTTGTAAAATTCAATTGAAAAATAAAATTGCATTGTCAGCAAAATGATCACCTAATTGGATATCAGAGCAAGGACAAGTTGCTGTGAAATTTTCTAAATGCTTATCCCCAGTTTATATACTAATCTCGTAGTAGACCAGTAACAGTTTGTGGACCAGCTCCGGTCCACAGACCACATTCTAAGCAGCACCACTTTAGAGCAGTGTTTTTAAAAATGGTTTTGACCCAGTATAAAGTATACTTCCTTATATCATGATATAAAACACATGCATGTGCATGCATGTACACACAGATGCAACACACACTCCAAAACCACTGGAATGTCAGTCACCTAACGGCAGAGCTTAGCTTTTCTTGGTCTTTTTAGTTGTTCTACCCCCAGTCCCTGGCAATCAATCAATGTTTGTTGTAGGTGTCTGTGTGTAAAGCCAAGTCAAAATTTTCACAAAATAATACTTCTTCTGAAATACTCTTTTTTTTTTTCTATTTTATTAAAATAAATGCTGATGTTAATCTAATAATTCTGTTTCGCTATTTTCTAACCTTAGGGGTTGTGACTCATGGTTTATAAAACATTCCTTTAAAGGGTGCTTGTATATAGGAACTTGTTCTTCTTTTCCTCCCCTTCAGAGCTGTGAGTAGGTATTACCCATTCCTGCCTTCCTTGGGGTGCATGTATCCCAAAACTGCTTACCTCTGGGCAGCTGGCCAAGCAGCCAGCACAGGCTAGGCGGTGGGCCTGGGTGGCAAAATAGGAGACAGATGAGTCTGTAGCTTTTTGAGAGTTAAAAAGAAGGGAAGAGTGGGGTTAGGGTTAGAGTGGGTGGAACAGTCACAAGTCGAAACAGGCCCCAGTATTCCTCCATCATATTGAGAACTACGTTTGCAAACTCTTGGAAATAACATCATCCTAAAGCAGCACAATGAATTTTGTTCACCTACATCTTGAAGAGAATGAAATTTCACTTTCTAAGATTGTGGGTAGCAAGGCTGATAGCAATGATCGCATTTATCCAAATTTATCTTAAAAGTTAAGGTTGGGATGTAGGTTTCTGGCTTATGCAGCTAGGAGTAAGGTGTTACCATCAGCCAAAACAGCGATACAGGATCTGGAATAGTTATGACATCAAGGTGTGTGTGATTGAGGAGCCCCGGGGGCATAGCATCATGCTGCAAGCATTTGGTGTCCACCACACTAGGTATTGGGGAGCAGGGATTAGAAACATAGCCTATGTGTTCAGGGAGCTCACAGCTTAGTCAAGGAGACAACAGGGCTGTCCTTGGAGGCATTCCAGGATGCTGTGAGAGAGTTGGGGTCATGCGGCCTTGGAGGAAAGGATGCCTGAGCCATCTTGAAAGCATTTGTCCCAGGACATGGAAGGGTGGTCCAGGCAGGGGAGGAGCAGCATGTGCAAGAGAACAGGGGGCCAGCAGAGGTTGGTGTCTTGTAAGTAGTTTATAATGTGAGTTGGAAGCTTAGGAGAGAGGTCAAGGTCGGTGATCCTAACCAAAGTGTGATAGCTGTTCCGTAAATACCTACTGAATGAGTGAGAGGTGTACTTAGAAACAACATGGGTTTTGCACTCAAATCTCGCTTCTAGAGTGACCTTGGAGAGATTCATGACTTCTCCATGTAGTCATAATGACCGCTAGCAAGAGGAGATATGGAGAAATGGGGCATTCTTTCAACTTATCACAAGATCATCAAATTTAGTAACATCAGTTTTTCAATAGCAGCAACATCCTTTTACTAAAGAAGTAAAGGATCTTGGCTTATTGTATGAACATTTTAATCAATTCGATTCTGCAGAGAGCTGGAAGGCTCATTTCCTTTACCTTGTCCTATCTTCCCTTGCTGCTTCGTTTGTTTGAATACTTCCCAGCTTTGCCTCTTTGTATTTTGTGGCATTTCATTTTAGCAAACAAGAGAAGTGACTTTTACTAATGCACTGTCATTAATACTTTCTCTTTTGTGCTCTGCTTTACAATTCTGTCTGAACAGAAAGGCTGTCCCATTTTCAGAATGAGTGTTTGTGTTTGTGCGGGTGGTTAAAATAAGTATTTTATTATTTGGTTTGTAAATATTTGGTGAACCCTTAATATGCTTGAGGTTGATAGGAAAAAAAAATCTAAGACAATATATGATGGTCAAAGATGTTTAAAAATCCTATAGTTTAAATGGATGGATTTAAAAATTTAAATATTGTATTATAGAAAACTTCAAATATATAAAAATGTAGATAGAATTGTATGAGGTACCCATCTTCAACAATTATCAATTTATGACTAATCTTGTTTCATCAATATCTTTACCCTTATTCCCTTCTATTTTATTTTAAAGCAAATTCCAGTTACATTATTTCATCCATGAATATTTTGCTATTAATCTCTAAAAAATAAGGACTCAAAGATAACTTTAATAGCATTATTAATAACTTAAGAATAATAATTCCTTAATCTCAAATACATAGAGTTCAAATTTCCATATCATCAATACTATGATTATTTTACAGTTTGACCTTTTTAGAGTGCCTGTGGCGTCAGCCTAGCTCACAGCAACCTCAAACTCCTGGGCTCAAACAATCCTCTGCCTCAGCGTCCTGAGTAGCTGGGACTATAGCAGGTACCACCACGCCCGCCTAATTTTTTCAATTTTTAGTAGAGAGTCTCGCTTTTGCTCAGGTTGGTCTCGAACTACTGACCTCAAGGGATCCTCCCACCTTAGCCTCCCAGAGTGCTAGGATTACAGGCATGAGCCACCATGCCCAGCCAGTTTGACCTATTTTTAATATGTGTGTTATAGCTGGGTGTGGTGGCACATACTTGTAGTCCCAACTACATGGGAGGATCACTTAAGCCTGGGAGTTCCAGGCCAGTTTGGGCAACATAGCAAGACTCCGTCTTTAAAAAAAAAAAAAAAAAAAAAAAAAAAAGTGTGCGTTGTAACATTAGATGTTACCCCTGCTACCAACACCCCCTAGCCTTTTCTGTTTTCAACAGTTTCCCTACCCCTGACCCCCACTTCTTACCATGTTGCCCTTTCCAAGTGATTCTAATTAATTTTTTAGGAATGCTAGAGCTGATTGGAGGTGAAAAGGGTTTGGCCTAATGAAGTGATGACAGATACATAGCAGAGAACCAGAAACGAGGAGGGTTGTATGTAAGAATTTCAAAAAATGTTGCAGATATGAGGACTTAGTAGTTGAGGTTTAAAGGGAGAGATTTTTCAAGTTAAAACCTGAATTGCTTCTTTAAAGCTGTTATTTTTGGATCAAAAGTAAGAAGCCAAGGCATGGGGAGAGGAATTCTGCCCTTATTTACCTTGGTAGCCAGTTCCCACATCATCCGGGTGGGGCTTCTTATCTGGAGGAGGAGAGATAGGCCTCTTGTGTGTTTGTATGGAGATTGAGTGCACCTCACAGCCACCTGGAGGCCTCATAAAAACACAGATTGCTGGCCGGGCCCCTAGAGTTTCTGACTCACTAGGTATAGGGTGGGGTCCAAAGGTTGGCATTTCTAACCAGCTCGCAGGTGTTGCTGCTATGCCAAAACCATGGACCTAGTAGTTCCTCCTCCTCCCTTTTGGTCTTTCTGCTTTTAAGACGGTTTATTTTCGCTACGGTTGTGTTGCCTCTCACATTAAAAATCATTGTGTCATTGATTAACCTCACTAGGCAGCATCTTGGGGGGAAAAACACTGGGGAGAAATGTGTGAATAATTAGTGTGAAAATATAGTCTAGTTTCCTAATGGCCACGGACAAATATGGCATTCTACCAGCCTAGTTGAATATATATAAACATTTTCTCTGTCTCTGAAGGGATTTCTTCTACAATCTCAGTGAGTTGTATCTGTCTTGGGCAAGAAGTTGAAAGCTCACTTTCAAATCCAAGCATTTTACCCAAAGAGAGTTGAGAAAGCTAGGACAAATGTTATTCTTACAAAAGTTTCAGACAAACTTGCTAATTTTCTTACAGCCTTTCTTTTCTTCTCACAGAAAGCCCGGGCGCTGAGCCTGACCTAAAACATCAGTTAGTCAGCAACCTTGCAAAAAATTGTGGTGTCCTGCCAATGCTTTAGCCACCACACCCATGGCTGGAACTTTCCCTGATATTTTACCCTATTCAAATCCGCTCTAAATGGGTCCTGACCAAACTTGAAATAAACCCTGAACATACTTTTGTTGGGTCTTTTTTTTTTTTTTCCAGTCCCTTACTATATGAATGTTTTCCCCAAGAGATTACTTTTCTAAGACTTTCCTATGTTTATTTTTAGTAAGCCATTGGAACGGGAAACCACAAGACTGAGGACTCCTGCAAACAGAGCTTCACTTCACTATTCACGTCACCCAACAAATAAGGGAATCAGGGGCATCCTCAGTTTGAACTATGAATTAGAACCCAAGCTCCACTCCTTTGTTTTGGTAGTTATATTTCTTGGTATCTTGTCCTTCAGCAAGTATTCAGAGGAGTATACATTAGCCATTTAGAATCTAAAAGTAAATCAGCAGGTTTCTGGGTAAGCAAAGAGTAAGGACAAAGGGACCTGGATGTTCTGAGCCTGTTACTTTGGACCTCAGGTACATGGATGCAGATAATTCCCCATCCTTGATTTGTGACATATCATCATCATAGGTCCATGTGTATCCTGCCTATGTTCATCCATCTGTGTATTAAGTTCATTTTTTGAATGTGATTTTATTTCTGATTTCTAACAATCATCTTCATTCCTGATTTTTCAAGTACAAAAGGTTTATTTGAAAAGTAATTCTAGGAAACTGTTGAGAAATGTTGGGACATAAAAGAAAGAAAAACTGATAAACGATGCATTATCAAACAAGTGACTACTCTGAGTGGAGCTTAATCCTCTGGGTAATTCTGGGAACTAGTGTAGGTTACATGAATCAGGAGAAAATGTGCTGGGGTATTTAAAGTTGATGACTCCTCCCAGGAGAGGTTAATTCCCTGGCGTTTCCAGACCACCGCGTGCAATGGCAGAGGGCTCCCTGATATCTTGGACGGTTAAAAGTTGGCTGGCATGCCTGAAAACATGCAAGGGGCACCAATAGCATCTGCCCCAGAAACTGAACAATGCTAATAATACATACGTTTTAAGGGAATTCCTGATTAAACAGGCTTTGAATGAATTTTATGCTTTCAACGTTTAGCCAGCAACTCATGGTTCTTTCCATGTTAAAATAAAGAATTTAGATGGGATTGACATTGGGATCTTTAATGCCTGACAAGTTGTAAAGACCATTGCTTAGTTTGATGAGCTCGTACAAATGTATAGACTTGTGTAAACAATCAAGATGTTGAACAGAAATTCCTCCAGTGTCTCCTTCACTCACTCCCCCTTTCCTGTAAGTATTATTCTACTTTTTATCATGGGTTGCCTCTTCATGAATTTCTTATAAAAGGAATCATATGGTACATAGTCCTTTGTGTGTGGCTTCTTTTGCTCAACATAATGTTGCATGTATTATTTAATGTTTTTACTGTAGAACATTATTCCATTGTATTAGAATACTATTTCATTATATTAATTATGTGAGGAAGCCCACGGAACTTCCTCTCGGAAGTGTTTGTGAGGATATAGGAAAATCTTTATAGAGAGTGTGGGTTTTCTGAAGGCTTTCTATTTTTATTTTCATTTATTGAAACAGGGTCTTGCTCTGTTGCCCAGACTGGAGTGCAATGACATTATCATAGCTTACTGCAGCTGAAAGCTTTTTATTTAGCCTTTTCATTTTTAAAAATACTTTGACCTAGCCACGAAAATTAACATAGCTTTATCAACACAGATGCCTGCTAAATCAGGCTGCCTCTAAAATAGCTCAAGCCATGGGTAAGGCAGAATTTTAGTAAATATGGACGTTCTATTCTTAGTACTTTATTACTTCAGGTTGTGGCTCTTCTGTGTAGTTCTTTAAAACCCATTTGAAATTTATTGAAACTTACCTTGTGCCCTCATATACGTGCCATATCCTGGTGAATATAACATAACGTGGACTTGAAAAGAATGTATTTTCTGCCTTTGGATGTTTCGTTCTATAAATTGAATAAGGTCAAGGTAGTTGATAATGTTGCTCAAATCTTCTATATTACTGGGTTTTTTCGGTTGGTTGGTTGGTTGGTTGGTTTTTTGAGACAGAGTCTCACTGTTTTGCCTGGGCTAGGGAACAGTGCTGTCATTATAGCTCACTGCAACCTCCAACTTCTGGGCTCAAGTGATCCTCCTGCCTCAGCCTCCCAAGTAGTTGGGACTGCAGGAGTGTGCCACCACACCTGGTCTATTAATGTTTTTTTGGTTTTTGGTTTTTTTCTTACCTCATCTCCTAATCCAAAAGAAGGTCAAAAAGGAGGAACAAATAATAAATGGGACAAATAGTAAAAAATGTCAGGACAGTAGACTTAAATCCAACTGTGTCAACAATTACGTTAAATATAAGTGGATTAAATTTAATTCTCCCTTAATTCTGTTTGTATTTGCTTCATGTATTTTGAATCTCAGTAGCTGTAAAAACATTTGTGCTTATTATGACTTATTGATGAATTCTTATCATTATAAAATATCTCTTTCCTTTTAGTAATACTTATTGATTGGTAGTTTTTTCCTTATATTAAAATACTTACTCCTAAAAAAAAAAAAACACCCTATTCCTGCTTTCTTATGCTAACTATGTACATGGTATATCTTATTTTTCATCCTTTTACTATTATATTTTATACTTCAAGTACACCTTTATAAACAGCATATAGTTTTTTTTTTTAACTAGTTTAACAATTTCTGGCTCATTACTATTTATTCCATTTATATTTAGTATAATTATTTATATGGTTTAGTTTGAGTCTAGCATCTTTTCAT
>NW_012140524.1:5581757-5582898 GCF_000956105.1 Propithecus coquereli | reverse complement strand
TTATTGTTACTAAATATGAATAGCAGAGAGCTGGAAGGCTCATTTCCTTTACCTTGTCCTATCTTCCCTTGCTGCTTCGTTTGTTTGAATACTTCCCAGCTTTGCCTCTTTGTATTTTGTGGCATTTCATTTTAGCAAACAAGAGAAGTGACTTTTACTAATGCACTGTCATTAATACTTTCTCTTTTGTGCTCTGCTTTACAATTCTGTCTGAACAGAAAGGCTGTCCCATTTTCAGAATGAGTGTTTGTGTTTGTGCGGGTGGTTAAAATAAGTATTTTATTATTTGGTTTGTAAATATTTGGTGAACCCTTAATATGCTTGAGGTTGATAGGAAAAAAAAATCTAAGACAATATATGATGGTCAAAGATGTTTAAAAATCCTATAGTTTAAATGGATGGATTTAAAAATTTAAATATTGTATTATAGAAAACTTCAAATATATAAAAATGTAGATAGAATTGTATGAGGTACCCATCTTCAACAATTATCAATTTATGACTAATCTTGTTTCATCAATATCTTTACCCTTATTCCCTTCTATTTTATTTTAAAGCAAATTCCAGTTACATTATTTCATCCATGAATATTTTGCTATTAATCTCTAAAAAATAAGGACTCAAAGATAACTTTAATAGCATTATTAATAACTTAAGAATAATAATTCCTTAATCTCAAATACATAGAGTTCAAATTTCCATATCATCAATACTATGATTATTTTACAGTTTGACCTTTTTAGAGTGCCTGTGGCGTCAGCCTAGCTCACAGCAACCTCAAACTCCTGGGCTCAAACAATCCTCTGCCTCAGCGTCCTGAGTAGCTGGGACTATAGCAGGTACCACCACGCCCGCCTAATTTTTTCAATTTTTAGTAGAGAGTCTCGCTTTTGCTCATGTTGGTCTCGAACTACTGACCTCAAGGGATCCTCCCACCTTAGCCTCCCAGAGTGCTAGGATTACAGGCATGAGCCACCATGCCCAGCCAGTTTGACCTATTTTTAATATGTGTGTTATAGCTGGGTGTGGTGGCACATACTTGTAGTCCCAACTACATGGGAGGATCACTTAAGCCTGGGAGTTCCAGGCCAGTTTGGGCAACATAGCAAGACTCCGTCTTTAAAAAAAATTTTAAAAATTA
>NW_012140524.1:5575150-5576457 GCF_000956105.1 Propithecus coquereli | reverse complement strand
AGGATCACTTGAGCCCAGGAGTTTGAGGTTGCTGTGAGCTAGTCTGACGCCACGGCACTCACTCTAGCCAGGGCAACAGAGTGAGACTCTGTCTCAAAAAAACAAAAAAAAGAAAGGAATTTACTATTGTTAGAAGAACCTATTCCCCTAGCCCACATCCGGAGGCTGCCACTGACAGTAATAGCTTAAGAGAGTACCTGTGGTTGAATTTTTGACATGTGTCCAAAACATTTCCATTAACATGTGCTCAATCTGTTCTGTTCAAATATTTCTGGAAATGATAAAAAGGGGCGATGATGATATCTGAATATATGTTAAATCATGTCATTCACTCCTTTTCCAAAATTGCCAATGGTGTCAAATCTTACTCAGAGTAAAATCCGAAGTGCTTACTTTGGGCTGCAAGGCCGTATAGGGCTGGCTCCCCGTGACTCTTGGACCTCGCCTCTCATTACAATGCTTCCCCCTTTTCACTCCACTCCAGGCACATTGGCTGCTTCACTGATTCTCAAAGTAAAGTAAACTGGCCTCAGGGCCTTTGCACTGGCTGTTCACTCTGCCTGGAAAGCTCTTTCCCCCCGTATCTGTGTGGCTAGCTCTCTCTCATTCTTCTGGCATTTATGCAAAATCTGTGCTCTCAGTGGGGTCTTCTCTCACCACCATACCTCAAATTACACACATTCTTTGTGTTGCATCCCCCTGCTTCATTTTGTTCTTAGCATTCACCACTTTCTTATGTCCTGTTTGTTTGCCATGTTTATATCATTTATTTTCTGTCTTTCCAACTGGAATGTAAGCATCGTAAATCAGAGATTTTTATCTTTGTTAAAAAAAAACAAAAAAAAACTGTATCCCTGGTGCTAAGAACAATGCCTGGCATACAGTAGCTGCTCAATAATTATGTTTGTAATGAATGATGCTCCATGAATGATAAGGGAGTGTACATTTGAATGAAGTTATTTTAAATTTACTTCTTGGATGGATAATGGTTTCTTGGTCTGTGTTTTTGGTTACTTTCTATCTTAACATTTGACATTTTAAACTTAAGAATCCACAAAATGACAAATACTTTACAGAACTTGTGAAGATGCAGTTTTCATTCTAAAAATAACAGAAACAAAATAAACTAGATGTGGATCCAGAGAGAGAATAGGGGGTTTTTGTTGTTGTTGTTAAATATATTTGTATCTATCTAGCTTATTTATATGTGTTCCCTCATCTTGATCACAAACCTTTCAAATTAAGTGTGTTTTCTCAAGCACACAGAGAATGAAAATATAAAAGAAGAATGATGGCCGGGTGCGGTG